>NC_135235.1:468544658-468857367 GCF_051348905.1 Ranitomeya variabilis | reverse complement strand
TCCAAGGCCGGATTCATTATTTCACAGCTCAGTTTCATACTTTTTTTTTTGCCGCAAAAAAACGCATGCGTTTATTTGCGGCAAAAAAATGCATTGCTGTCTATGTAAACGCATGCGTTTTTAAGCAACATGCATTTGCGTTAAAAACGCATGCGTTTTTATAGAAAAAACCAGAAAAAAACACTGAAACATCACCCACCACCATCAGGGTGATAAAGGGATCCAAGCCCTAACCCTACCCCTAACCTCACCCCTAACCGTTTAATGAACATTTTCTGACATAGTGCCACGATATTTCAGTGCCACGTATTTCAGTGCCACGTATATAAGTGCCACGTATATAAGTGCCACGTGCCACGTATGTAAGTGCCACGTATATAAGTGCCACGTATGTAAGTGCCACGTATGTAAGTGCCACATATGTAAGTGCCACGTATTTAAGTACCACGTGACACGTATTTCAGTGCCACGGATTTAAGTGCCACCTATGTAAGTGCCACGTATTTCAGTGCCACGGATTTAAGTGCCACCTATGTAAGTGCCACGTATTTCAGTGCCACGTATGTAAGTGCCACGTATGTAAGTGCCACGTGCCACGTATTTCAGTGCCACCTATGTAAGTACCACATATGTAAGTGCCACGTATTTCAGTGCCACGTATTTCAGTGCCACGGATTTAAGTGCCACCTATGTAAGTGCCACGTATTTCAGTGCCACGGATTTAAGTGCCACGTATGTAAGTGCCACGTGCCACGTATTTCAGTGTCACGTATTAAAGTGCCACGTATTTCTGTCATGTTTACGGTTAGGGTTAGGGTTGATGTCACCGCTCTATAGGACCCTCAGTGACATACTGACAGGAGGCAATGGCTCCTGCAGTGTATCACTGAGGTTACTAAAGTTCACTGGTCTCACTTTATGGCAAAAAGCTGCATGGGAGCTTTCTCATACAGCATGCCATAAAGTGAGACTAGGGACTATTTTCTCACAGGGGCGTAGGAATACATTGTGGGGAATACATTGTGGAAGGATACCTTCCTCCCCTCATTGTGTTCCTGGAGCCCCTGGTGAGTGGTTGCATCAGCAGATGCTCCAGCTCTCCACGGGAGATCGTCGAGGGACACTCGTTTTAATTGGATTTCTGCGGATCAGGGAGTATAGTGTTTGTTTATTATTTTAATATTTTTTACAGATGACAATGGCTTCGGGGATCAAAGTGACAAGTGATAGTGAGTATGTAATCTATGTTTAATGTACTGTATGTCTATATGTATGTATGTATGTAATGTATGTATGTATGTATGTAATGTATGTATGTACTGTATGTATGTACTGTATGCGCATGCCGTCGCATGCCGCATGTCGTCGCATGCCGCATGTCGTCGCATGGTGCATGTCATCGCATGCTGCATGTCGCATGTTGTTGCATGGCGCATGTCATCGCATGCTGCATGTCGCATGTTGTCGCATGGCGCATGTCATCGCATGGCGCATGTCGTCCCATGTCGTCGCATGGCACATGTCATTGCATGGTACATGTCGCATGCCGTCGCATGGCGCATGTTGTCGCATGCTGCATGTCGCATGTTGTCGCATGGCGCATGTCATCGCATGGCGCATGTCGTCCCATGTCGTCGCATGGCGCATGTCATTGCATGGTACATGTCGAATGCCGTCGCATGGCGCATGTTGTCGCATGCTGCATGTCGCATGTTGTTGCATGGTGCATGTCGTCGCATGCTGCATGTCGCATGTTGTTGCATGGCACATGTCATCGCATGCTGCATGTCGCATGCCATCGCATGGCGCATGTTGCCGCATGGTGAGTGTCGCCGCATGGTGCATGTCGCCGCATGGTGCATGTAGTTGCATGGCGCATGTCGTCGCATGGTGAGTGTCGTCGCATGTCGTGTGTTGTATGTATGTATGTATGTACTGTATATATATATTTTTTTTTACATTCAACACATTAGCCGGATGATGGGACTACTACTGTCCCATCATTGGCTAATGTGTCACTCACTGCCACTGTAGCAGGCAGAGCCCGATGGGACTTGTTGTCCCATCGGACGATGCCTGCACACAGAGACAGACACACACACACACACACCACCCCCCAGCACATACCGGTCCGCACATCGCCGCGGACCGGGACCGCACAGCACCGGCGCCCGGGACCGCACAGCGCCGGGGACCGGGACCGCACATCGCCGGCGCCCGGGACCGCACAGCACCGGCGCCCGCCCGCACATCCCTGCCTAGCCCCGCCCGCCCCCAGCACAGCCCCGCAGTCAGCCTCAGCCCCGCCCACAGCCCAGTCACTCTTTATGAGTGACTGCTGTCTGTGGAGCCTGGGGACACGCCTGCTACTGACGTCACGTCAATTTCCAGAGTCTGGAAATTGACGTGACGTCGGCGGAAATGAGCGGCGGCTGAAGCCTGGGGGTCACGTGACCCGGACTCAGGCACCAGCATAGCGCCGCTCACAGGGGAAAACGGCTAAAGAAGGTATTTACACAAATCATCAGGGGCCCCGGGGGGATACATAGGGGGGGTAATTGAAAGTAGTGGACAACCCCTTTAACGCAAATTCAAATTGCAGCGTGCTTCCATTCTAGTACGCATGAACGGAAGTCTAACCTCCGTCTAGAGCTGGTAACTTCAGCGTTCCACGTTAAGGCTGTAGCCTGCGTGCCACACCACTGCGCATTACCGGAAGTAGTGCTCCGTGCGCACACAGTAAGCTAAATGCTGGAAACTGTTATGATCTGGTGGTTTAGGAGCAACATGGGATGTGCTCTGGAGGAGGTGGTACCTTTACTGACCGCAGATCCTAAACTTAACACAACACTAGAAGTAGCCGTGGAATGTTCCTGTCACTCCCGAGACATCTCGTCTGTTGTGAACTCTGTGTTCAGGCTCCCTCTTGTGGTCACTGGTGGTATGGTGTGACTTTTGCTTTGGGCTCCCCCTGGTGGCTTTGCCTGTTATCCTGCTGGTCTCTGGCTATCAGCTGGTTCGTTATCCTCTGTGAGGTTCCTATATAGCTCTGTTTTACTTCCACTTGTTGCTGGCTGTCGATGTAATCAGTGCTACTCAGATTCCTTCTGACTACCTTGCTCCCAGTCCATCCAGGATAAGCTAAGTTTTGTTTGCTCATTTTTTGATCAGCAGTGTTTATCATGTTTTCTGTTCCAGCTTGCTAATATGTAATTCCCTCGCTTGCTGGTTGCTCTAGTGGGCTGAGTTTCTCCCCACACACCGTTAGTGTTATGATCCCAGTGGACAGGGTCTCAGAGGAACGTGTAAGTCTGCAAGATACAAAAATCCAGCTCATAGGGCTGTGGTAACTGGGTTGACCAAATAGCTACTCCTAACGCCAACCCTAGAAGTAGCCGGGGATCATGCCTACGGTGATCGCTAGATGACTCGCGCCAGCCGGAGAATCTAACTACCCCTAGGAGAAGAAAACAAAGACCTCTCTTGCCTCCAGAGAAAGGGACCCCAAAGCAAGATACAAGCCCCCCACAAATAATAACGGTGAGGTAAGAGGAAATGACAAACACAGAAATGAACCAGGTTCAGCAAAGAGAGGCCAGCTTACTAATAGCAGAATAAAGCAAGATAACTTATCTGGTCAACAAAAACCCTATAAAAATCCACGCTGGAGATTCAAGAACCCCCGAACCGTCTAACGGTCCGGGGGGAGAACACCAGCCCCCTAGAGCTTCCAGCAAAGGTCAGGATACAGATAGGAACAAGCTGGACAAAAATACCAAACAAAACAAAAGCAAAAAGCAAAGAAGCAGACTTAGCTTGAAAAACAGGAACCAGGATCAGAGGACAAGAGCACAAAAGATTAGCTCTGATTTCAACGATGCCAGGCATTGAACTGAAGGTCCAGGGAGCTTATATAGCAACGCCCCTGAACTAACGGCCCAGGTGAGGATATAGGAAAAGACAGACGCTCCAGAGTCAAATCACTAATGACCACTAGAGGGAGCAAAAAGCAAAATCACAACAGTACCCCCCCCTTAGTGAGGGGTCACCGAACCCTCACCACGACCACCAGGGCGATCAGGATGAGCGGCGTGAAAGGCACGAACTAAATCGGCCGCATGAACATCAGAGGCGACCACCCAGGAATTATCTTCCTGACCATAGCCCTTCCACTTGACCAGGTACTGAAGCCTCCGCCTGGAGAGACGAGAATCCAAGATCTTCTCCACCACGTACTCCAACTCGCCCTCAACCAACACCGGAGCAGGAGGCTCAGCAGAAGGAACCACAGGCACAACGTACCGCCGCAACAAGGACCTATGAAACACGTTGTGGATAGCAAACGACACAGGAAGATCCAGGCG
This sequence comes from Ranitomeya variabilis, assembly GCF_051348905.1. NCBI lineage: Eukaryota > Metazoa > Chordata > Amphibia > Anura > Dendrobatidae > Ranitomeya > Ranitomeya variabilis. Next base: position 468,853,003 of record NC_135235.1, on the reverse strand, counting down.
AAAGGACACAGGATTAAGAATTTCCAATATCTTGTAAGGACCAATAAAACGAGGTTTAAATTTGGGAGAGGAAACCTTCATAGGAACAAAGCGGGAAGAAAGCCACACCAAATCCCCAACACGTAGTCGGGGACCCACACCGCGGCGGCGGTTGGCAAAGCGCTGAGCCCTCTCCTGTGACAACTTCAAGTTGTCCACCACAAGATTCCAGATCCGCTGCAACCTATCCACCACAGAATCCACCCCAGGGCAGTCAGAAGGTTCCACATGACCCGAAGAAAAACGAGGGTGGAAACCAGAGTTGCAGAAAAACTGCGAAACCAAGGTGGCGGAACTAGCCCGATTATTAAGGGCAAACTCAGCTAACGGCAAGAAGGTCACCCAATCGTCCTGATCAGCAGAGACAAAACACCTCAAATAAGCCTCCAAAGTCTGATTAGTTCGCTCCGTCTGTCCATTAGTCTGAGGATGGAAAGCAGACGAAAACGACAAGTCAATGCCCATCCTACTACAAAAGGATCGCCAGAATCTGGAAACAAACTGGGATCCTCTGTCTGACACAATATTCTCAGGGATGCCGTGCAAACGAACCACGTTCTGGAAAAACACAGGAACCAGATCGGAAGAGGAAGGCAGCTTAGGCAAAGGAACCAAATGGACCATCTTGGAGAAGCGATCACATATCACCCAGATAACAGACATGCCTTGAGACACCGGAAGATCAGAAATGAAATCCATGGAGATATGTGTCCAAGGTCTCTTAGGGACAGGCAAGGGCAAGAGCAACCCGCTGGCACGAGAACAGCAAGGCTTAGCTCGAGCACAAGTCCCACAGGACTGTACAAATGACCGCACATCCCTAGACAAGGAAGGCCACCAAAAGGATCTGGCCACCAGATCTCTGGTGCCAAAAATTCCTGGGTGACCTGCCAACACCGAGGAATGAACCTCGGAAATGACTCTGCTGGTCCACTTATCAGGCACAAACAGTCTGTCAGATGGACAAGAATCAGGCCTATCAGCCTGAAATCTCTGCAACACACGTCGCAGATCTGGAGAAATAGCTGACAAGATAATACCATCCTTAAGAATACCAACAGGTTCAGCGACTCCAGGAGCATCAGGCACAAAGCTCCTGGAAAGAGCATCAGCCTTCACATTCTTTGAACCTGGTAAATACGAGACAACAAAGTCAAAACGGGAGAAAAACAATGACCAGCGGGCCTGTCTAGGATTCAGGCGTTTAGCAGACTCGAGATACATCAGATTTTTGTGATCAGTCAAGACCACCACACGATGCTTAGCACCCTCGAGCCAATGACGCCACTCCTCAAATGCCCATTTCATGGCCAACAACTCCCGATTGCCCACATCATAATTTCGCTCCGCAGGCGAAAACTTCCTAGAGAAAAAGGCGCAAGGTCTCATAACAGAGCAACCAGGGCCTCTCTGCGACAAAACGGCCCCTGCTCCAATCTCTGAAGCATCCACCTCAACTTGAAAGGGAAGCGAGACATCAGGCTGGCACAAAACAGGCGCCGAAGTAAACCGACGTTTCAACTCCTGGAAAGCCTCCACGGCAGCAGGAGCCCAATTAACCACATCGGAGCCCTTCTTGGTCATATCTGTCAAAGGTTTCACAATGCTAGAAAAGTTAGCGATAAAACGACGGTAGAAGTTAGCGAAACCCAAGAACTTCTGAAGACTCTTAACTGACGAGGGCTGAGTCCAATCAAGAATAGCTCGGACCTTGACTGGGTCCATCTCCACAGCAGAAGGGGAAAAAATGAACCCCAAAAAGGGAACCTTCTGTACACCAAAAAGACACTTTGAGCCCTTGACAAACAAAGAATTTTCACGCAAAATTTTAAAGACCATCCTGACCTGCTCCACATGCGAGTCCCAATTATCAGAAAAAAACAGAATATCATCCAGATAAACGATCAGAAATTTATCCAGATAGTTCCGGAAAATGTCATGCATAAAGGACTGAAAAACTGAAGGGGCATTAGAGAGCCCAAAAGGCATCACCAAGTACTCAAAATGACCTTCGGGCGTATTGAATGCGGTTTTCCATTCATCCCCTTGCTTAATGCGCACAAGGTTGTACGCACCACGAAGGTCTATCTTGGTAAACCACTTGGCACCTTTAATCCGGGCAAACAAGTCAGACAACAGCGGCAAAGGATACTGAAATTTGACAGTGATCTTATTTAAAAGCCGATAGTCAATACAAGGCCTCAAAGATCCGTCCTTTTTAGCCACAAAAAAGAATCCCGCACCAAGAGGGGAAGAAGACGGACGGATGTGTCCTTTCTCCAGAGACTCCTTGATATATGAACGCATAGCGGTATGTTCAGGTATCGACAGATTAAACAGTCTTCCCTTAGGAAACTTACTGCCTGGAATCAAATCTATTGCACAGTCACATTCCCTATGAGGAGGCAATGCACTGGACCTGGACTCGCTAAAGACATCCTGATAATCAGACAAGTACTCCGGAACTTCCGAAGGCGTAGAAGAAGCAATAGACACAGGCAGGGAATCCTCATGAATACCACGACAGCCCCAACTAGACACTGACATAGCCTTCCAGTCAAGGACTGGATTATGGGTCTGTAACCATGGCAGCCCCAAAACAACCAAATCATGCATTTTATGTAGAACGAGAAAACGTATCACCTCGCGGTGTTCAGGAGTCATGCACATGGTAACCTGTGTCCAATACTGCGGCTTATTTTCTGCCAATGGCGTAGCATCAATACCCCTAAGAGGGATAGGATTTTCTAATGGTTCAAGAATAAAACCACAGCGCTTAGCAAATGAGAGATCCATAAGACTCAGGGCAGCACCTGAATCTACAAACGCCATGACAGGATAAGATTACAGTGAGCAAATCAAAGTTACAGACAGAATAAACTTAGGATGCAAATTACCAACGGTGACAGGACTAACAACCTTAGATATACGTTTAGAGCATGCTGAGATAACATGTGTAGAATCACCACAGTAGTAGCACAAGCCATTCCGGCGTCTATGAATTTTCCTCTCATTTCTAGTCAGAATTCTATCACATTGCATCAAATCAGGTGTCCGTTCAGACAACACCATGAGGGAATTTGCGGTTTTTCTATCACATTGCATCACATCAGGTGTCTGTTCAGACAACAACATGAGGGAATTTGCGGTTTTGCGCTCCCGCAACCGCCGGTCAATTTGAATAGCCAGGGACATGGTATCATTCAGACCTGTGGGAATGGGAAAACCCACCATAACATTCTTAATGGCCTCAGAAAGGCCATTTCTAAAATTAGCGGCCAGTGCACACTCGTTCCAATGTGTCAGCACGGACCATTTCCGAAATTTTTGGCAATACACCTCTGCCTCGTCCTGGCCCTGAGACATAGCCAGCAAGGCTTTCTCTGCCTGAATCTCAAGATTGGGTTCCTCATAAAGTAAACCGAGCGCCAGAAAAAACGCATCAATATCAGCCAATGCCGGATCTCCTGGCGCCAACGAAAAAGCCCAATCCTGAGGGTCACCCCGTAAGAATGAAATAACAATTTTTACTTGTTGAGCAGAGTCTCCAGACGAACAAGGTTTCAGGGACAAAAATAATTTACAATTATTCCTGAAATTCCTAAACTTAAATCGGTCTCCTGAAAACAGTTCAGGAATCGGAATCTTGGGTTCAGACCTAGGATTTCTGGTAACATAATCTTGTATACCCTGCACACGAGCGGCAAGCTGGTCCACACTTGTAATCAAGGTCTGGACATTAATGTCTGCAGCAAGCTTAAGCCACTCTGAGGTAAAGGGGAAAAGAAAAAAAAAAATGAGAGAGGGAAAAAAAAAAACCTCAAAATTTTCTTTCTTATAATCCCACTTCTGCAATGCATTAAACATTTAATACTGGCCTGGCATACTGTTATGACCCCAGTGGACAGGGTCTCAGAGGAACGTGTAAGTCTGCAAGATACAAAAATCCAGCTCATAGGGCTGTGGTAACTGGGTTGACCAAATAGCTACTCCTAACGCCAACCCTAGAAGTAGCCGGGGATCATGCCTACGGTGATCGCTAGATGACTCGCGCCAGCCGGAGAATCTAACTACCCCTAGGAGAAGAAAACAAAGACCTCTCTTGCCTCCAGAGAAAGGGACCCCAAAGCAAGATACAAGCCCCCCACAAATAATAACGGTGAGGTAAGAGGAAATGACAAACACAGAAATGAACCAGGTTCAGCAAAGAGAGGCCAGCTTACTAATAGCAGAATAAAGCAAGATAACTTATCTGGTCAACAAAAACCCTATAAAAATCCACGCTGGAGATTCAAGAACCCCCGAACCGTCTAACGGTCCGGGGGGAGAACACCAGCCCCCTAGAGCTTCCAGCAAAGGTCAGGATACAGATAGGAACAAGCTGGACAAAAATACCAAACAAAACAAAAGCAAAAAGCAAAGAAGCAGACTTAGCTTGAAAAACAGGAACCAGGATCAGAGGACAAGAGCACAAAAGATTAGCTCTGATTTCAACGATGCCAGGCATTGAACTGAAGGTCCAGGGAGCTTATATAGCAACGCCCCTGAACTAACGGCCCAGGTGAGGATATAGGAAAAGACAGACGCTCCAGAGTCAAATCACTAATGACCACTAGAGGGAGCAAAAAGCAAAATCACAACAGTTAGTTGGTGTGTGGGTTCTTGAAATCTCAGGATGGATATTTTGTAAGGGTTTTTTATTGATCGCATAGACCCCTGCTCTATTTTCTGCTTTCTAGTACTAGTGGGCCTCTTTTGCTGAATCTGATTTCATCCCTATGTATGTGCCTTCTTCTTACTTCACCGTTAATATTTGTTGGGGGCTTCTATATCTTTGGGGATTATTTCTCTGGAGGCAAGCGAGGTCTTTCTTTCTCTTTAGGGGTAGCTAGTTCCTCAGGCTGGCTCGAGACGTCTAGGAATTTTTTAGGCACGTTCACCGGCTACCTCTAGTTGTTTTGGATAGGTTCAGATTTGCGATCAGTCCAGTTACCATCTCCCTAGAGCTCGTCCTTAGTTTAATCACTTGCTGATCTATTTGTGATCCTCAGCCACTAGGGTTCATAACAGTACAGCCGGCCCGCAAAGTGTTAATTGCATGGCAGAAGCAGAAGAAAAGAAGCCTTGAGAATTTTTTTTTTTTTTTCTTGTTGTTGCCGTGTGTCTAGCTGCTGTGCTAGCTTCTCTCCTTCTCTTAATCTTGGTGTGGCTCTGAGTTCAGCTGCTGACATGGATGTCCAGAGCTTGGCTTCCAGTCTGGATCATCTTGCTGCTAGAGTTCAGAGTATTCAGGATTTTGTTGTTCACAGTCCTATCTCTGAGCCTAGGATACCTATTCCGGAGTTGTTTTCTGGAGATAGATCTAGGTTCCTAAATTTTAAGAACAATTGTAAGTTGTTTCTTTCTTTGAAACCTCGTTCCTCTGGTGATGCCGTTCAGCAAGTTAGGATTATTATTTCCTTTTTGCGTGGTGACCCTCAAGATTGGGCCTTCGCATTGGCGCCAGGGGATCCTGCATTGCTCAGTGTGGATGCCTTTTTTCTGGCCCTTGGATTGCTCTATGAGGAACCTAATCTTGAGAACCAGGCTGAAAAAGCGTTATTGGCCCTCTCGCAGGGGCAAGATGAAGCAGAGGTGTACTGCCAGAAATTTCGGAAATGGTCGGTGCTTACTCAGTGGAATGAGTGTGCCCTGGCTGCAAATTTCAGAGAAGGTCTTTCTGAAGCCATTAAGAATGTCATTGTGGGGTTCCCTACGCCTGCAGGTCTGAATGAGTCAATGACTCTGGCCATTCAGATTGATCGGCGGTTGCGTGAGCGCAAACCTGTGCACCATTTGGCAGTGTCTTCTGAACAGACACCTGAATCTATGCAATGTGACAGAATTCTGACCAGAAGTGAACGGCAAAATTATAGATGGCAAAATGGGTTGTGCTTTTACTGTGGTGACTCAGCTCATGTTATCTCAGCATGCTCTAAGCGCAAAAAAAGGTTGATAAATCTGTCACCATTGGTATTTTACAGCCTAAGTTCATTTTGTCTGTTACCCTGATTTGTTCCCTGTCATCTTACCCGGTTAATGCCTTTGTAGATTCAGGTGCTGCCCTGAGTCTGATGGATTGGTCATTTGCCAGGCGCTGTGGTTTTGATTTGGAGCCTTTAAAATTCCCTATTCCACTAAGGGGAATTGACTCTACGCCATTGGCTACGAATAGACCTCAGTACTGGACACAAGTGACCATGTGCATGACTCCTGTTCATCAGGAGGTGATTCGCTTTCTTGTATTGCATAATTTGCATGATGTTGTCGTGTTGGGTCTACCATGGTTGCAGACTCATAATCCAGTCCTGGATTGGAAAGCTATGTCTGTGTCAAGTTGGGGTTGTCAGGGAATTCATGGTGACGCTCCTGTGGTGTCAATTGCTTCGTCCACTCCTTCTGAAGTCCCTACATTTTTGTCAGACTACCAGGATGTATTTGAGGAGCCCAAACTCAATTCTCTACCTCCTCATAGGGACTGTGATTGTGCTATAAATTTGATTCCTGGTAGTAAGTTTCCTAAGGGACGACTTTTCAATTTATCTGTGCCGGAGCATGCTGCCATGCGGAGTTATATAAAGGAGTCTTTGGAGAAGGGACATATTCGCCCGTCCTCTTCCCCTCTTGGTGCGGGATTCTTTTTTGTGGCTAAGAAGGATGGTTCCCTGAGACCTTGTATTGATTATCGCCTTTTGAATAAAATCACGGTCAAATTTCAGTATCCTTTGCCATTGTTAACTGATTTGTTTGCTCGCATTAGGGGGTCTAGTTGGTTCACCAAGATAGATCTTCGTGGTGCGTATAACCTTGTGCGTATAAAACAGGATGATGAATGGAAAACTGCATTTAATACGCCTGAAGGCCATTTTGAGTACCTGGTGATGCCTTTTGGACTTTCTAATGCTCCTTCAGTCTTTCAGTCCTTTATGCACGACATCTTCCGTGAATATCTGGATAAGTTTATGATTGTGTATCTGGATGATATTCTGTTTTTTTTGGATGATTGGGAGTCTCATGTTAAGCAGGTCAGGATGGTCTTTCAGGTCCTGCGTGACAATGCTTTATTTGTGAAGGGCTCAAAATGTCTTTTTGGAGTCCAGAAGATTTCTTTTTTGGGTTTCATTTTTTCTCCTTCTACTATTGAGATGGACCCAGTCAAGGTTCAGGCTATTCATGACTGGACGCAGCCTACATCGGTTAAGAGTCTTCAGAAGTTCTTGGGTTTTGCTAATTTTTACCGTCGCTTCATAGCTAATTTTTCTGGTGTTGTTAAGCCTTTGACGGATTTGACCAAGAAAGGTTCTGATGTGACTAATTGGTCCTCTGCGGCTGTGGAGGCCTTTCGGGAGCTGAAGCGCCGGTTTTCTTCGGCTCCGGTCTTATGTCAGCCGGATGTCTCACTTCCCTTCCAGGTGGAGGTTGATGCTTCCGAGATTGGAGCGGGGGCTGTTTTGTCGCAGAGAAGCTCCGATGACTCTGTGATGAAGCCATGTGCTTTCTTTTCAAGAAAGTTTTCGCCTGCCGAGCGGAATTATGATGTCGGTAATCGGGAGTTGTTGGCTATGAAGTGGGCATTTGAGGAGTGGCGACATTGGCTCGAGGGAGCTAAGCATCGTGTGGTGGTCTTGACTGATCACAAGAATTTGATTTATCTCGAGTCGGCCAAGCGGCTGAATCCCAGACAGGCTCGTTGGTCGTTGTTTTTCTCTCGTTTTGATTTCGTGGTTTCGTACCTGCCTGGTTCGAAGAATGTGAAGGCTGATGCTCTTTCTAGGAGTTTTGTGCCTGACTCTCCTGGAGATTCAGAGCCGGCTGGTATTCTTAGAGAAGGGGTGATTTTGTCTGCCATCTCCCCAGATTTGCGACGTGTGCTGCAAGAGTTTCAGGCGGATAGACCTGATCGCTGTCCACCGGAGAGACTGTTTGTCCCGGATAGATGGACCAATAGAGTCATCTCCGAGGTTCATTCTTCGGTGTTGGTGGGCCATCCTGGAATATTTGGTACCAGAGAATTGGTGGCCAGGTCTTTTTGGTGGCCTTTCTTGTCGCGGGATGTGCGTTCCTTTGTGCAGTCTTGTGGAATTTGTGCTCGGGCTAAGCCTTGCTGTTCTCGAGCCAGTGGTTTGCTGTTACCTTTGCCTGTCCCGAAGAGGCCTTGGACGCACATTTCCATGGATTTTATTTTAGATCTCCCTGGTCTCTCAGAGAATGTCTGTCATCTAGGTGGTGTGTGATCGTTTTTCTAAGATGGTCCATTTGGTGCCCTTGCCTAAGTTGCCTTCCTCCTCCGAGTTGGTTCCACTGTTTTTTCAAAATGTGGTTCGTTTGCACGGGATTCCTGAGAACATTGTTTCTGACAGAGGATCCCAGTTTGTGTCTAGATTTTGGCGGACCTTTTGTGCTAAATTGGGCATTGATTTGTCTTTTTCATCGGCCTTCCATCCTCAGACGAATGGCCAAACCGAGCGAACTAATCAGACCTTGGAGACTTATTTAAGATGTTTTGTTTCTGCTGATCAGGACGACTGGGTTACTTTTTTGCCGTTGGCCGAGTTTGCCCTTAATAATCGGGCTAGTTCTGCTACTTTGGTTTCTCCTTTCTTTTGTAATTCGGGGTTTCATCCTCGTTTTTCCTCGGGTCAGGTGGAGCCTTCTGACTGTCCTGGAGTGGATGTTGTGGTTGATAGGTTGTATCAGATTTGGAATCATGTGGTGGACAATTTGAAGCTGTCTCAAGAGAAGGCTCAGCTCTTTGCCAACCGCCGTCGCTGTGTGGGTTCCCGACTTTGCGTTGGGGACTTGGTGTGGTTGTCTTCTCGCTTCGTTCCTATGAAGGTCTCCTCTCCTAAGTTCAAGCCTCGGTTTGTCGGTCCTTATAAGATTCTGGAAGTCCTTGGCCCTGTGTCATTTCGTCTGGACCTCCCAGCATCATTTGCTATTCATAATGTGTTCCATCGCTCGTTGTTGCGGAGGTATGTGGTGCCTGTGGTTCCTCCGGTTGAGCCTCCTGCCCCGGTGCTGGTTGAGGGAGAATTGGAATACATGGTGGAGAAGATCTTGGATTCTCGTATTTCTAGACGGAGGCTCCAGTATTTGGTTAAATGGAAGGGCTATGGTCAGGAGGATAATTCTTGGGTTGTCGCCTCTGATGTTCATGCAGCCGATTTGGTTCGTGCCTTCCATGTGGCTCATCCTGATCGCCCTGGTGGTTTTCATGAGGGTTCGGTGACCCCTCCTCAAGGGGGGGTACTGTTGTGTTCAGGCTCCCTCTTGTGGTCACTGGTGGTATGGTGTGACTTTTGCTTTGGGCTCCCCCTGGTGGCTTTGCCTGTTATCCTGTTGGTCTCTGGCTATCAGCTGGTTCGTTATCCTCTGGGAGGTTCCTATATAGCTCTGTTTTACTTCCACTTGTTGCCGGCTGTCGATGTAATCAGTGCTACTCAGATTCCTTCTGACTACCTTGCTCCCAGTCCATCCAGGATAAGCTAAGTTTTGTTTGCTCATTTTTTGATCAGCAGTGTTTATCATGTTTTCTGTTCCAGCTTGCTAATATGTAATTCCCTCGCTTGCTGGTTGCTCTAGTGGGCTGAGTTTCTGCCCACACACCGTTAGTTGGTGTGTGGGTTCTTGAAATCTCAGGATGGATATTTTGTAAGGGTTTTTTATTGATCGCATAGACCCCTGCTCTATTTTCTGCTTTCTAGTACTAGTGGGCCTCTTTTGCTGAATCTGATTTCATCCCTATGTATGTGCCTTCTTCTTACTTCACCGTTAATATTTGTTGGGGGCTTCTATATCTTTGGGGATTATTTCTCTGGAGGCAAGCGAGGTCTTTCTTTCTCTTTAGGGGTAGCTAGTTCCTCAGGCTGGCTCGAGACGTCTAGGAATTTTTTAGGCACGTTCACCGGCTACCTCTAGTCGTTTTGGATAGGTTCAGATTTGCGATCAGTCCAGTTACCATCTCCCTAGAGCTCGTCCTTAGTTTAATCACTTGCTGATCTATTTGTGATCCTCAGCCACTAGGGTTCATAACACTCGTCACAGCCGGAGGACTAAATGCCCCTAAAGATAGAAACAGGAAAGCTATCTTGCCTCAGAGAAAATCCCCAAAGAAAAGACAGCCCCCCACAAATATTGACTGTGAGTGAAGATGGAAATGACATACACAGAGTGAAACCAGGATTTAGCAAAGGAGGCCAATCTAGCTAGATAGATAGAACAGGAAGGAATACTGTGCGGTCAGTATTAAAATGCTAGAAAAATCCACCACAGAGTTTACAAAAATCTCCACCACCTGACTAAAGGTGTGGAGGATAAATCTGCTTCTCCAGAGCTTCCAGCTTAACTGAATAAATTCATACTGACAAGCTGGACTAGAAAAAACATAGAATGTACTGAACTATTAAGTCCAAAACATATGGACTGCAAAGAACCAAGCCAGGACTTATCTTTGATGATCCGGTCAGAATAGCAAAGAAATCAAAGCAGAGATGTGAATCCAACCAGGAACATTGACAACTGGCACTAACTGAAGGATAGAGCCAGGCTAAATAGCCGAGCCCGAAAAGACAATCAGTGGAGGCAGCTGCTGACTGCTAAATCCAAGGAGCAGCCGTACCACTTATAACCCCCGGAGGGAGCCCAAGAACAGAACTCATAATAGTGCCACTTACAGCCACCGGAGGGAGCCCAAGAGCGGAATTCACAACAGTACCCCCCCCTTGAGGAGGGGTCACCGAACCCACACCAGAGCCCCCAGGCCGATCAGGACGAGCCAAATGAAAGGCACAAACCAAATCGGCAGCATGAACATCGGAGGCAACAACCCAAGAATTATCCTCCTGGCCATAACCCTTCCACTTGACAAGATACTGAAGCCTCCGCCTAGAAAAACGAGAATCCAAAATTTTCTCAACCACATATTCCAACTCCCCCTCAACCAACACCGGGGCAGGAGGATCAACAGAGGGAACAACGGGCACCACATATCTCCGCAACAAAGATCTATGGAAAACATTATGGATGGCAAAAGAGGCCGGAAGGGCCAAACGAAAAGACACAGGATTGATAATCTCAGAAATCTTATAAGGACCAATAAATCGAGGCTTAAACTTAGGGGAAGAAACCTTCATAGGAACATGACGAGAAGACAACCAGACTACATCCCCAACCCGAAGCCGGGGACCAACACACCGACGGCGGTTAGCAAACCGTTGAGCCTTTTCCTGAGACAACGTCAAATTGTCCACTACATGAATCCAAATCTGCTGTAACCTGTCCATCACAGAATCCACACCAGGATAATCAGAAGGCTCAACCTGCCCTGAAGAAAAACGAGGATGAAAACCAAAATTACAAAAGAAAGGCGAAACCAAAGTAGCCGAACTAGCCCGATTATTAAGGGCAAACTCGGCCAACGGCAAGAAAGCCACCCAATCATCCTGATCAGCAGACACAAAGCATCTCAAATAGGTTTCCAAGGTCTGATTAGTTTGCTCAGTTTGGCCATTTGTCTGAGGATGAAATGCCGAAGAAAAAGACAAATCACTGCCCATCCTAGCACAAAAGGACCGCCAAAACCTAGAAACAAACTGGGAACCTCTATCAGACACAACATTCTCCGGAATGCCATGCAAACGAACCACATGCTGAAAAAACAACGGAACCAAATCAGAGGAAGAAGGCAATTTAGGCAAAGGTACCAAATGGACCATCTTAGAAAACTGATCACAAACCACCCAGAAAACAGACATCTTCTGGGAAACAGGAAGATCCAAAATAAAATCCATGCAAATATGCGTCCAAGGCCTCTCAGGGACCGGCAAAGGCAAAAGCAACCCACTGGCGCGGGAACAGCAAGGCTTGGCCCGCACTCAAGTCCCACAGGACTGCACAAAAGAACGCACATCCCGCGACAAGGAAGGCCACCAAAAGGACCTAGCAACCAAATCCCTGGTACCAAAAATCCCAGGATGACCGGCCAACACAGAACAATGGACCTCAGAAATTACCTTACTTGTCCATCTATCAGGAACAAACAGCTTCCCCACAGGACAGCGGTCAGGTTTATCAGCCTGAAATTCCTGAAGCACCCGCCGTAAATCAGGGGAGATGGCAGAAAGAATCACCCCTTCTCTAAGAATGCCAACCGGCTCAAGAACTCCAGGAGAATTAGGTAAAAAACTCCTAGAGAGGGCATCCGCCTTAACATTCTTAGATCCCGGAAGATACGAGACCACAAAATCGAAATGGGAGAAAAACAGGGACCATCGAGCCTGTCTAGGGTTCAGCTGCTTGGCCAACTCGAGGTAAATCAGATTCTTATGATCGGTCAAGACCACAACACGGTGCTTGGCTCCCTCAAGCCAATGTCGCCACTCCTCAAATGCCCACTTCATAGCCAACAACTCCCGATTGCCGACATCATAATTACGTTCCGCAGGCAAAAACTTTCGGGAGAAAAAGGCACATGGTTTCATCAAGGAACCATCAGAATTCCTCTGTGACAAAACGGCCCCTGCCCCAATCTCAGAAGCGTCAACCTCAACCTGAAAAGGAAGAGACACATCAGGCTGACGCAAGACCGGGGCAGAAGTAAATCGGCGCTTAAGCTCCTGAAAGGCCTCCAGAGCCTCAGAGGACCAATTTGCCACATCAGCGCCCTTCTTCGTCAAATCGGTCAGGGGCTTAACCACACTAGAGAAGTTGGCAATGAAACGGCAATAAAAATTAGCAAAGCCCAAAAATTTCTGAAGGCTCTTCACAGATGTGGGTTGAACCCAGTCATGAATGGCTTGGACCTTAACAGGATCCATTTCTATAGACGAAGGAGAAAAAATAAACCCCAAAAAAGAGACCTTCTGGACCCCAAATAGGCACTTAGACCACTTCACAAATAGAGCATTATCACGAAGGATCTGGAATACCATCCTGACCTGCTTCACGTGAGACTCCCAATCATTGGAAAAAATCAAAATATCATCCAAATACACAATCAAGAATTTATCAAGATAATTGCAAAAAATATCATGCATGAAGGACTGAAATACAGAAGGAGCATTAGAAAGCCCGAAAGGCATCACCAGGTATTCAAAGTGGCCTTCGGGCGTATTAAATGCCGTTTTCCATTCGTCACCCTGTTTAATACGAACAAGATTATACGCCCCTCGAAGGTCAATCTTGGTAAACCAACTAGCCCCCTTAATCCGAGCAAACAAATCAGAGAGCAAAGGTAAAGGGTATTTGAATTTGACCGTGATCTTATTAAGAAGGCGATAATCAATACAGGGTCTCAAGGAGCCATCCTTCTTGGCAACAAAAAAGAATCCTGCTCCCAATGGTGACGAAGATGGCCGAATATGCCCCTTCTCTAAAGACTCTTTAACATAGCTCTGCATAGCGGCATGCTCTGGCACAGACAGATTGAAGAGTCGGCCCTTAGGGAACTTACAGCCAGGAACCAAGTCGATAGCACAATCACAGTCCCTATGAGGAGGAAGGGAACTGGACTTGGGCTCATCGAATACATCCTGGAAATCTGACAAAAATTCAGGAACATCAGAAGAGGGGGAAGAGGAAATTGACATTAAAGGAACGTCACTATGTACCCCTTGACAACCCCAACTAGTCACAGACATCGATTTCCAATCCAACACTGGATTGTGTACTTGTAACCATGGAAAATCCAGTACAACAACATCATGTAAATTATGCAACACCAGAAAACGACAATCTTCCTGATGTGCTGGAGCCATGCACATAGTCAGCTGAGTCAAATACTGAGGTTTATTCTTGGCCAACGGTGTAGCATCAATACCCCTCAAGGGAATAGGACTCTGCAAAGGCTGCAAAGAAAAGCCACAGCGCCTGGCGAAATCTAAGTCCATTAAATTCAGGGCAGCGCCTGAATCCACAAATGCCATGACAGAGAAAGATGACAATGAGCAAATCAGGGTCACAGACAGGAGAAACTTAGGCTGTACAGTACTAATGGTAACAGATCTAGCGACCCTCTTAATACGCTTAGGGCAATCAGAAATAGTATGGGCAGAATCACCACAGTAAAAACACAGCCCATTCTGACGTCTGTATCCCCTCTGTTCTGCTCTAGTCAGAATCCTATCACATTGCATAGGCTCAGGATTCTGTTCAGAGGACGCTGCCATATGGTGCACCACTTTGCGCTCGCGCAGGTGCCGATCAATCTATATGGCTAGGGACATAGATTCGCTCAAACCAACAGGCGTGGGGAACCCCACCATAACATCTTTAAGGGCTTCTGAAAGACCCTTTCTGAAAATTGCTGCCAGAGCATCCTCATTCCATTTAGTGAGCACAGACCATTTTCTAAATTTCTGGCAGTACAATTCTGCCGCTTCCTGACCCTGACACAGGGCCAAAAGTGTTTTCTCAGCATGCTCTACAGAGTTAGGTTCGTCATACAATAATCCGAGCGATTGAAAAAATGCATCTACATTAAGCAATGCCGGATCCCCTGACTCAAGGGAGAATGCCCAGTCCTGAGGGTCACCACGCAGCAGAGAAAAAACTATTTTAACTTGCTGAGTGGGGTCACCAGAGGAACGGGGTTTCAGAGCAAAAAACAATTTGCAGTTATTTTTAAAGTTCAAAAACTTAGATCTATCCCCGTAAAACAAATCTGGAGTAGGAATTCTAGGCTCTAAGGCTGGAGTCTGAACAACATAATCTTGGATACTCTGAACTCTTGCTGCAAGCTGATCCACACGAGAAAACAAACCCTGAACATCCATGTCTGCACCCAAATCCACCCAGAGATTAAGAGGATGGAAAAAGACAAAACAGACTAAAGAAAAAAAAAATGGCTCAGAACTCTTTTTCTTTTCCTTCTTTTGAGATGCATTCAACTCATTCTTGGCCATTTGCACTGTTATGGACTGGTAATTTAGGAGCGACATGCGACTAGCTCTGGGCAGGTGGTAACTATACAGACCGCAGTCCCTGATCTTAACACAACACTAGCAGTAGCCGTGGAATGTGTTGTGAACTATATTTCTTGGCTCCCTCTTGTAGTCACTAGCGGTATGACACTTGGATTATCTTTCTCCAGGTTGGTACCCACCTGGTTCGTTAGGCCTTGGGTGTTCCTATTTAGACTTCCTGGAAACTCAGTCTAGTGCCTGGAATCGTTGTAGTCAGTCTATGTCTGTTTGTTCCTGACTCCTGGTCTCCGGTTCTTTGCAAAATAAGCTAAGTCCTGCTTTCTTATTTTTGTTATTTCGCATTGCTTCTATTTTGTTCCAGCTTGTTCATAATGTGAATTCCTGATTTTTGCTGGAAGCTCTAGGGGGCTGATATTCTCCCCCCACACAGTTAGTCGGTGCGGGGGTTCTTGGATATTCAGCGTGGATATTTTTGTAGGGTTTTTGCTGACCGTATAAGTCCTCTTCCTATTTTCTGCTATTAATTAGTGGGCCTCTCTTTCCTAAATCTAGTTCATCCTTACGTTTGTCTTTTCTTCTTACCTCACTGTTATTATTTGTTGGGGGCTTGTATTATAACTTTGGGGTCCTTTCTCTTGAGGCAAGTGAGGTCTTATTTTCTCTGAAAGGGTTAGTTAGTTCTCCGGCTGGTGCGAGACGTCTAGAATCAACGTAGGTACGTTCCCCGGCTACTTCTAGTTGTTGTGCTAGGATCAGGTATACGATCAGCCAAGTTACCACCTCCCTATGAGCTGGTTTTTGTGTTTGCGGACTTAGCTGGAACTTTTGCGATCCTCTACCACTAGGATCATAACAGTATTCCAGGCCTAAGGTGAATATTTAATGCATTGCAGAAGCGGGATTAAAAGAAAAGAAGTTCTGAGTTTTTTTTTTTCTTCTTCCCCTTTTTCCTCTGAGTGGCTTGAAGCTCTGCTGCAGACATGAATGTTCAGACTCTGATTACTAGTGTGGATCAGCTTGCTGCACAAGTGCAGGGCATTCAGGATTTTGTTACTAGTAGTCCTATGTCAGAGCCTAAGATACCTATTCCTGAGCTTTTCTCTGGTGATCGATTTAAATTTGGGAATTTTAGGAATAATTGTAAATTGTTTCTATCTTTGAGACCACGTTCGTCTGGAGACTCAGCTCAGCAAGTTAAAATTGTTATCTCTTTCTTGCGTGGCGACCCTCAGGATTGGGCTTTTTCATTGGCGCCAGGAGATCCGGCATTGGCAAATATTGATGCGTTTTTTCTGGCGCTCGGATTGCTTTATGAGGAGCCCAATCTTTAAATTCAGGCAGAAAAAGCGTTGCTGGCTATCTCTCAGGGCCAGGATGAGGCTGAAGTGTATTGCCAAAAATTTCGGAAATGGTCCGTGCTTACTCAATGGAATGAGTGTGTTCTGGCCGCAAATTTCAGAAATGGCCTTTCTGAAGCCATTAAGAATGTGATGGTGGGTTTTCCCATTCCTACAAGTCTGAGTGATTCTATGGCTCTGGCCATTCAGATAGATCGGCGTTTGCGGGAGCGCAAATCTGCTAATCCTCTGGCAGTGTTGTCTGAACGGACACCTGACTCAATGCTATGTGATAGAATTCAGACTAGAACTGAACGACAAAATCATAGACGTCAGAATGGGTTGTGTTTTTACTGTGGTGATTCTACACATGTTATCTCAGCATGCTCTAAACGCCTAACAAAGATGGTTATTTCTGTCGCCATTGGTAATTTGCATCCTAAGTTTATTTTGTCTGTGACTCTAATTTGCTCATTGTCTTCCTACCCTGTTATGGCATTTGTGGATTCAGGTGCTGCCCTGAGTCTTATGGACTTGTCGTTTGCCAAGCGCTGTGGTTTTGTCCTGGAGCCTTTGAAAAATCCTATTCCTCTTAGAGGGATTGATGCTACGCCATTGGCGGAGAATAAACCGCAGTATTGGACACAAGTGACCATGTGCATGACTCCTGAACATCGGGAGGTGATTCGTTTTCTTGTTCTGCATAAAATGCATGATTTGGTCGTTTTAGGTCTGCCATGGTTACAGACCCATAATCCAGTTTTGGATTGGAAGGCAATGTCTGTGTCAAGTTGGGGTTGTCAGGGAATTCATTGCGATTCCCCGTCGGTGTCTATTGCTTCTTCTACTCCTTCTGAAGTTCCGGAGTATTTGTTGGACTATCAGGATGTATTTAGTGAGTCCAGGTCCAGTGCCCTTCCTCCTCATAGGGACTGTGACTGCGCTATAGATTTGATTCCTGGTAGTAAATTTCCTAAGGGACGATTATTTAATCTATCTGTACCTGAGCATGCCGCAATGCGTTCTTATATAAAGGAGTCTTTGGAGAAGGGACATATTCGTCCATTCTCTTCCCCTCTTGGTGCGGGATTCTTTTTTGTAGCCAAGAAAGACGGGTCTTTGAGACCTTGTATAGACTATCGGCTTCTGAATAAAATCACGGTCAAATTTCAGTATCCTTTGCCACTATTGTCGGATTTGTTTGCTCGGATTAAGGGTGCCAAGTGGTTCACCAAGATAGATCTTCATGGTGCGTACAACCTTGTGCGCATTAAGCAGGGAGATGAATGGAAAACTGCGTTTAATACGCCCGAAGGTCATTTTGAGTACTTGGTGATGCCTTTTGGGCTCTCTAATGCTCCTTCAGTGTTTCAGTCCTTTATGCATGACATCTTCCGGAAGTATCTAGATAAATTTATGATTGTTTATCTGGATGATATTCTGTTTTTTTTCTGATGATTGGGATTCTCATGTAAAGCAGGTCAGGATGGTGTTTCAGGTTTTGCGTGATAATGCTTTGTTTGTGAAGGGCTCAAAGTGTCTCTTTGGAGTGCAGAAGGTTTCCTTTCTGGGTTTCATTTTCTCCCCTTCTACAGTGGAGATGGACCCAGTCAAGGTCCGAGCTATTCATGATTGGACTCAACCCACGTCTGTTAAGAGTCTTCAGAAGTTCTTGGGTTTTGCTAATTTCTACCGTCGTTTTATTGCTAATTTCTCTAGCGTTGTTAAACCTTTGACGGATATGACCAAGAAAGGTTCTGATGTGGCTAATTGGGCTCCGGCAGCCGTGGAGGCTTTCCGGGAGCTGAAGCGCCGGTTTACTTCGGCGCCTGTTTTGTGCCAGCCTGATGTCTCACTTCCCTTTCAGGTTGAAGTGGACGCTTCTAAGATCGGTGCAGGGGCTGTTTTGTCGCAGAAAGGCTCTGGTTGCTCTGTGATGAGACCTTGTGCTTTTTTTTCTAGGAAATTTTCGCCTGCGGAGCGGAACTATGATGTTGGTAATCGGGAGTTGTTGGCCATGAAGTGGGCATTTGAGGAGTGGCGTCATTGGCTCGAGGGAGCTAAGCATCGTGTGGTGGTCTTGACTGATCACAAAAATTTGATGTATCTCGAGTCTGCTAAGCGCCTGAATCCTAGACAGGCTCGTTGGTCGTTGTTTTTCTCCCGTTTTGACTTTGTGGTCTCATACCTGCCTGGTTCGAAGAATGTGAAGGCTGATGCTCTTTCTAGGAGTTTTGTGCCTGACTCTCCGGGAGTCTCAGAGCCAGCTGGTATTCTTAAAGAGGGAGTAATCTTGTCGGCCATTTCTCCTGATTTGCGACGTGTGTTGCAGAGATTTCAGGCTGGTAGACCTGACCCTTGCCCACCTGATAGACTTTTTGTTCCTGATAAATGGACCAGCCGAGTTATCTCCGAGGTTCATTCCTCAGTGTTGGCAGGGCATCCTGGGATTTTTGGTACCAGAGATTTGGTAGCTAGGTCCTTTTGGTGGCCTTCCTTGTCGCGGGATGTGCGTTCTTTTGTGCAGTCCTGTGGGATTTGTGCTCGGGCTAAGCCTTGCTGTTCTCGTGCCAGCGGGTTGCTTTTGCCCTTGCCCATCCCGAAGAGGCCCTGGACACACATTTCCATGGATTTCATTTCAGATCTTCCGGTGTCTCAAGGAATGTCTGTCATCTGGGTGGTGTGTGATCGCTTTTCCAAGATGGTCCATTTGGTGCCCTTGCCTAAGTTGCCTTCCTCTTCCGATCTGGTTCCTTTGTTCTTTCAGAATGTGGTTCGTTTGCATGGCATTCCTGAGAATATTGTGTCTGACAGAGGATCCCAGTTTGTGTCCAGGTTCTGGCGATCTTTTTGTGCTAAGATGGGCATTGATTTGTCGTTTTCATCTGCCTTTCATCCTCAGACTAATGGCCAGACGGAGCGAACTAATCAGACGCTGGAGGCTTATTTGAGATGTTTTGTTTCTGCGGATCAGGATGATTGGGTAACCTTCTTGCCATTGGCTGAGTTTGCCCTCAATAATCGGGCTAGTTCCGCTACTTTGGTTTCGCCATTTTTCTGCAACTCTGGTTTTCATCCTCGTTTTTCCTCGGGTCATGTTGAATCTTCTGACTGTCCTGTGGTGGATTCCGTGGTGGATAGGTTGCAGCGGATTTGGAATCATGTGGTGGACAACTTGAAGTTGTCACAGGAGAAGGCTCAGCGTTTTGCCAACCGCCGCCGCGGTGTGGGTCCCCGACTTCGTGTTGGGGATTTGGTTTGGTTGTCTTCTCGGTATGTCCCTCTGAAGGTTTCCTCTCCTAAGTTTAAGCCTCGCTTTATTGGTCCTTATAAAATTTTGGAAGTCCTTAATCCGGTCTCTTTTTGTTTGGATCTTCCGGTGTCGTTTGCCATTCACAATGTGTTCCATAGGTCTTTGTTGCGGCCGTACGTTGTGCCTGTGGTTTCTGCTGTTGACCCTCCTGCTCCGGTCTTGGTTGAGGGCGAGTTGGAGTACATGGTGGAGAAGATCTTGGATTCTCGTCTCTCTAGACGGAGGCTTCAGTATCTGGTCAAATGGAAGGGCTATGGTCAGGAGGATAATTCCTGGGTGGTCGCCTCTGATGTTCATGCGGCCGATTTGGTTCGTGCCTTTCACGCTGCTCATCCTGATCGCCCTGGTGGTCTTGATGAGGGTTCGGTGACCCCTCCTTAAAGGGGGGGTACTGTTGTGAACTATATTTCTTGGCTCCCTCTTGTGGTCACTAGCGGTATGACACTTGGATTATCTTTCTCCAGGTTGGTACCCACCTGGTTCGTTAGGCCTTGGGTGTTCCTATTTAGACTTCCTGGAAACTCAGTCTAGTGCCTTTAATCGATGTAGTCAGTCTATGTCTGTTTGCTCCTGACTCCTGGTCTCCGGTTCTTTGCAAAATAAGCTAAGTCCTGCTTTCTTATTTTTGTTATTTCGCATTGCTTCTATTTTGTTCCAGCTTGTTCATAATGTGAATTCCTGATTTTTGCTGGAAGCTCTAGGGGGCTGATATTCTCCCCCCACACCGTTAGTCGGTGCGGGGGTTCTTGGATATTCAGCGTGGATATTTTTGTAGGGTTTTTGCTGACCGTATAAGTCCTCTTCCTGTTTTCTGCTATTAATTAGTGGGCCTCTCTTTGCTAAATCTAGTTCATCCTTACGTTTGTCTTTTCTTCTTACCTCACCGTTATTATTTGTTGGGGGCTTGTATTATAACTTTGGGGTCCTTTCTCTTGAGGCAAGTGAGGTCTTATTTTCTCTGAAAGGGTTAGTTAGTTCTCCGGCTGGTGCGAGACGTCTAGAATCAACGTAGGTACGTTCCCCGGCTACTTCTAGTTGTTGTGCTAGGATCAGGTATACGATCAGCCAAGTTACCACCTCCCTATGAGCTGGTTTTTGTGTTTGCGGACTTAGCTGGAACTTTTGCGATCCTCTACCACTAGGATCATAACAGGAATGTTCCTGTCACTCCCTGGACATCTCATCACAGCCGGAGAACTAGCTACCCCTAAAGGTAGAAACAGGAAAGCTATCTTGCCTTAGAGAAAATCCCCAAAGGATAGGACAGCCCCCCACAAATATTGGCTGTGAGAGGAGAAGGAAATGACATACGTAGTATGAAACAAGATTTAGCAAAGGAGGCCAATTCTAGCTAGATAGACAGTAAGGAAAGAAACACTGTGCGGTCAGTAATAAAAACTAGAAAAAGTCCACCGCAGAGATATGCAAAAATCTCCACACCTGACTAAAGGTGTGGAGGGCAAAATCTGCAGCCCAGAGCTTCCAGCTTAGCTAAATATATACATACTGATAAGCTGGACAAATGAACAAAACATAAATGTGCTGAACAATAAGTCCACAACAAGTGGACTGCAAAAGGACAAGCAAGGACTTAACTTTGCTGAACGGGTCAGAGAGTCAGGGAAATCCAAGAGCCGTGCCTCCAGGCAAGAACAATTGACAACTGGCATTGATTGAGGGATAAAGCCAGACTAAAATAGCCGAGCAGAAAGAAGATCAGTGGAAGCAGCTGCTGATACTAAATCCAAGAAGCAGCTATACCACTCAAAACCACAGGAGGGAGCCCAAGAGCAGAATTCACAAAAGTGCTACTTACAACCACCGGAGGGAGCCCAAGAGCGGAATTCACAACAGCGTAGATGGTAAATAAGGTATGGCACGCACAGTGCATTTTAAATCCTTACTGGATGCTACATAATGTTAATGGTCCAGTGAGCCTAGTTTAATCCGGCGATCCAGAACCTTGCACATCAGTAATCTGTTTCCAGCATTTAGCTTACTGTGTGCGCACGGAGCACTACTTCCGGTTATGCGCAGTGGTGTGGCATGCAGGCTACAGCCTTAACGTGGAACGCTGAAGTTACCAGTACTAGACGGAGGTTAGACTTCCATTCATGCGTACTAGAATGGAGGCACGCTGCAATTTGAATTTGCGTTAACAACATTGAGTGGACTTCCGCACTTGCGCAGTAGGTTTACATCCACGCCGGAGCAGCATGATCTTCTTTGGGATTTGGCAGGTAAACAATCTATCACCCAGGTTGCGTTTTGCCATCATTAATTAGTGATGGCGCTGATTGGAGCACTCGTATGAACGGGGGTACTTAACTCCACCCGTTCAGGCCGCTGGCTATGCTACTCATCCATGGCATCTGGTATCTGACATTTTTCTGATGGGCCGAACCACGGGGAAACGCGTTGAGGCACAAAGTGTTCTGATAAGTAACACGCATCAATGCGGATACTATTGACATACCCTATAGTTTGGCTCAGTGTATCTCTATGGGCATTCTATAGTAATAACTGATGTTGTCAGCCTCATCTATGGGCAGCTATTGGACTGATGATTGATATATATATATCTGTGCTCAAATCGGCTAGACAGCTACAGGATATAATCATGTGTGGTATGGGTAATAGTTCTTGTTTATACTGAAGTACTATGTTTATGTGGCATATCTGGTAGCATACCCACTGCAAATTAGCAGTATTTAGCGATTAATGTATCGAAGGGGCTGGATCCCTGTAAAAAAAATTACAGCATTTATCCTGCTCCTGCCTCTTTTTTGCTAATTTCATTATATTGTGTTTTTTTTATTTTTTTTACCATTTTTTTGCTTTTCTTCATCTCTATTCTTATACATTATTGTTTTCTCACCTGCATAGTAGGGTGAGATAGGGCAGTGAGGGTTAGTCCACGTTGAGTGGGGGCGCCAAAAAATCGTTATTAGGGTGCCAACCTCCACAGCCAGGCAGGTGACAGGAAAGGTTATTGCAGGGTATGCGCTAGACCTTAGTCTTTTTTGTCTCTTTTAGGCAGATTTTTTTTTTTTTCCCTGCCATTAAGCACTGGGTTGGTGTGTGTTTTAAAATTTATAATAAAATTTTGTTTTAATGGGATATATGTTCACTAAGCTTTAACTCTAGTTCCCAGTATGTGATTTTTTTCTAGTATTAATACCAGAAATTAATGTGCAATTAATTGATGCTGCAGATCGAGAATTGAAAATATGCCATTTTAGAGCAATACATAGGGCCCGGCTTGTGCTTCCTGAGACATGTGCTGCATAAATTGTTAAAAGGGTTGTTTAGGACCTAATACTGGATGATTCACCTCAATATAAGATTGGTGGGTGTCCGACTCTCTCAAGAACAACTGAAACTGCTTCAGAAGCAACCCGAAATAAGGCAAGCTCACTGTTGGGTGCATACGCTCAGGAGGTATGCATCCATCACTGTGCACTGTCAGGATGGATCCCAAAGCATCAGTCCACCATGGTGACCCACTGTAAAGAGACGTATATGACATGGTATTCATCTCTGTGCGGTGTTCCCCTGTATGGGAAAGTGCAATCTGCTGCACTTTCCTATATAGTTACATAAGTGCAAGCTGGCCCAATGGAGGCTTAAAGAACATAAATTTAGCTTGCGTATAGTGAATGATCAGCCTTCGCGACTTTACAGCATACACATGGAAAGGTTTTTGGATGTATACTGTAGGCTAGGTGCACGGATGCATTATGCAGGTAGCCTAAGCAATCTACGGGCTATATACTGCAACCCCATACATTGTTTTGTGGCCACTGCCTGAATACTGCAGTACATTCACTCCAATCGGAGAACATGCTCAGTACTCACCTACTAAGAAATATGCAGGGCTGCATTATTTTGCCCGTACATCACTTAGGTCTGAACGCTGCCAGAACAGTTTTCAGTTGATGGCTGGGTGTGCTGGTGTCTGAGCTCCAACTATCTGATAATGAATAACTGTCCAGCGGATAGATAATCAATTATTAGACCCGGAGAAGCCATTTAAGTGCATTCTCCCCTCTGCAGTAATGCCATACATGTTGACGTTAAGTGTGGTTTGGGCACGTTGCTTGGCTCAGAAAAAGGGGCCATTTGGCATTCCGAGTTTGGATTTTACTGGATTGTTTTTTGGGAGTCATATTTTTTTTCCAAAGCTTCTGAACTAGTAGGAACATTATTATTATTATTATTATTATTATTATTATTATTATTTATTTATATAGCACCATTAGTTCCATGGTGCTGTACATGAGAAAGGGGTTACATACAGAGTTACAGATATAGTTTACAGTCAACATGTTTATAGTGACAGACTGGTACAGAGGGGAGAGGACCCTGTCCTTGCAGACTTACATTCTATGGGATAGTGGGGAAGAGACAGAAGGTAGGGGGCGATGGCGATGCGGTGCCTCTGGCGATGGAGAGGCGGTGGCTCTGGCGATGGCGAGGCGACAGAATGGTTATTGCAGGCTGTAGGCTTTTTTGAAGAGATGGGTTTTCAGGTTCCGTCTGAAGGATCCGAGGGTGGTGGATAGTCGGACGTGTTGAGGCATGGAATTCCAGAGGATGGGGGATATTCGGGAGAAATCTTGGAGGCGGTTGTGTGAGATACGAATAAGTGTGGAGGAGAATAGGAGGTCTTGGGAGGATCGGAGATTACGTGAGGGAAGATATTGGGAGATTAGTTCAGAGATATAGGGAGGGGACAGGTTGTGGATGGCTTTGTAGATCAGTGTTAGTAGTTTGAACTGGATTAGTTGGGGAATTGGGAGCCAGTGGAGAAATTTGCAGAGGGGAGAAGCAGGGGAGTAGCGAGGAGAGAGGTGGATTAGCCGGGCAGCAGAGTTGAGGACAGACTGGAGTGGTGCAAGAGAGTTAGCGGGGAGGCCACAGAGGAGGGTGTTGCAGTAGTCAAGGCGGGAGATGATGAGGGCATGCACAAGAGTTTTGGTAGATTGATGGCTGAGGAAGGGACGGATTCTGGCAATATTTTTGAGTTGGAGGCGACAGGAGGTGGCAAGAGTTTGGACGTGCGGTTTGAAGGACAGGGCAGAGTCGAGACTTACCCCGAGGCAGCGGATTTCAGGTGCGGGAGAGAGCGTGATGCTGTTTACCATAATAGATAGGTCAGGTAGGGGGGATACGTGAGATGGGGGAAAGATGATGAGTTCGGTTTTGTCTACATTGAGTTTAAGGAAGCGAGAGGTGAAGAAGGAGGATATGGCTGACAGACACTTCGGGATTCTGGACAGCAGAGAGGTGACATCTGGGCCAGAGAGGTAGATCTGAGGGGCCCTAGGACAGAGCCTTGAGGGACTCCAACAGAGAGAGGGCGGGATGAGGAGGTGGTGTGGGAGTGGGAAACACTAAATGTGTGGTCGGAAAGGTATGAGGCAATCCAGGACAGGGCAAGGTCTTTGATGCCAAGGGAAGAAAGAATCTGTAGCAGTAGGCAGTGATCGACTGTGTCGAAAGCAGAGGACAGGTCAAGAAGGAGGAGGATGGAGAACTGTCTGTTAGCTTTGGCTGTGACTAAGTCATTAGTAATTTTGGTCAGAGCAGTTTCGGTGGAGTGGTGGGGGCGGAAGCCAGATTGGAGGTTCTCAAGGAGAGAGTTAGATGAGAGGTGGGAGGAAATTTGAGTATGGACATGCTGCTCAAGGAGTTTTGAAACAAACGGGAGCAGTGATATGGGGCGGTAGCTGGGCATAGCAGTTGGGTCAAGGTTAGTTTTTTGAGGATGGGTGTGATGGTGGCATGTTTGAAGGCAGAGGGGAAGGTACCAGAAGATAGCGATAGGTTGAAGAGATGGGTTAGGGCTGGAATGAGCATGTTAGTGAGGTTGGGGAGCAGGTGGGAGGGGATGGGGTCAAGTGCACAGGTGGTGAGGTGCGATTTGGAAAAGAGGCGAGTAAGCTCTCCTTCAGTGATGTTGGAGAGGGAGGTTATTAGGGAAGGGCAGAGGTCTGGTATATGGAGTGGTTGGGGTGGTGGAACAGTTAGGGTTTGCCTTGTTTGGTCGATCTTGTTTTTGAAGTAGGTGGCAAAGTCCTCGGAAGAGATGAGGGGAGTTGGAGGTGGCAGTGGTGGGCGGAGGAGGGAGGTAAATGTGCTGAATAGTTGTTTTGGGTTGTAGGATAGTGAAGATACTAGGTTAGTGAAATAGGTCTGTTTAGCGGAGGTGAGGGCTAATTTGAAGTCAAATGTAGCTTGTTGACAGACGAGAGATCTGAGTAGAGGCTTGTTTTTTTGTGTGATGAGATTACATTTTTATTGGTGCCATTTGGGGTACATAACTTTTTTTATTTGATTTTCATTCAAATATTTGAGAAGCAGAATGAACAAATAAAAATCAATTCAGAAATTGTCTGTTTTTTTTACATTTTATTTTATGCTGTTCATGTGATAAGGCGACATTTTTCTTCGTGCCAGTACAATTACAGAGACGCCAAAGTACCGTAATTTAGTATTTTTATAATTTGCTGTTTTTGAACGCTAAAACACTTTTGCAAAAAAAGTGTTTGTTATTACCATATTATGGGAGCTACACCTTTTTTATTTTTCCACTGAATGAGCTCTGTGGGGACTTGTTTTCTTGCAGGATGAGTTGACGTTTTTATTCGTACATTTGTGGACTATGTATGCTTTTAGCGCTTCTTTTTTAATTTTTGAGTGGCAGAGTGAACATAAACCAGAAATTCATAAATGTTTTTTATTTATTTATTTATTTATTTTTTTCACATCATTTACGGCGTAGTAAAATTGATCAGGGCACTATATTCTTCAGGTCATTATGATCGCAGTGATACCAGGTTTATAGAGGTTTTTTATGTTTTGCAACCTCTACACTCTAAAATAGATTTTTTACAAACAATAATTTGTTTTTCCATCATCATACACTGATAGCTGTAACCAGAGGCATAGCTAGGGTTTTGGTTCTGGGAGGCAAAGCTTCTGAGTGGGCCCCTAACCAGGTAACCTTGATTAAAATTGGCTGACGCACCCTAATAGTGGATGTAGGAGAACCTCAGCAGATGACTGCGATGTTGCTGAAAATAATCTCTATATAAAGACCAACATGGATATTACCGCCATATGGTCAGTGGTAGATACCAGTCCTGCAGAACATATAACAGATCAAAGTACAGTTACAGATGGTGACTTGCAGCTGACGTTCTTTCTGATGGAATTGTTCACTTTTCCTGTCTTTTCCATCTGGCTCAGACCACCATGATAATTTCTTCCAGCCAGGACTCGTCTGCAGAGATTACAACAAAGACACACTTCACGTCTCATATTTTCAGCACCGTCCCCATCTATTCCCAACCTGCACAAACTCTTTATCCTGCTGATACCCCATGACACGATAGGACTGGCGAGTAAGCTGGGACCAGAGGCACCTTTCCTGGCCCTAGCACTAAGGGGCACCCTAGCTCGCCCTGTTCCCTGGGATACCTCAGATGGCGAGAATGCCGGGGCCTCCACCCTTGTCCTATCTCCTAGCTGCAGCCCTGCATCTGCCCCTCCCCCACCTGGGGAAGAGAGGCGCTACCGCGTACCGCAGTACACCAACCCGAAAGATAGGGGAACAAAGACAAGGGTAAAAGAAAATTCCACTCACACAAATGATACTCTCACAAATAACAGAGGTATTCACCAGGGTGTGAAGGAAGGGGGGAAGAAAATAAGGTAGGTAAGGATGAGGAATTTCCAAACGTACAAACCAAGGAACAGTCTCACAGTAAACTCCTCAAGCTCTCCAAACACCAGCTTTTCCCCCTCCAGATTTCTGTAGCAAGTGCTAACTCAGACAAAGACCTGGGCAGAAGGCCTAGCTTTTATGGGAGAGAGGAGCACAGCTGAATGCAGGGATTTCCACATGGCCGATTAACCCCTGTCCTGCTGTAAGAAAACAAACACATATAAAGGGAATCTGTCACCCCAAAAATCGTATATATGAGCTAAGGCCACCGGCATCAGGGGCTTATCAACAGCATTCTGTAATGCTGTAGATAAGCCCCAGATGTAACCTGAAAGATAAGAAAAACAGGTTATATTATACTCACCCAGGGGCGGTCCCGGTTCGTTTCGGGTCAGATGGGTATCACGGTCCGGGTCCGGCACCTCCCATCTTCATACGATGACATCCTCTTCTTGTCTTCCTGCCACAGCTCTGGCGCAGGCGTACTTTGCCCTGTTGAGGGCAGAGCAAAGTACTGCAGTGCGCAGGCGCCGGGAAAGGTCAGAGTGGCCCGGCGCCTGAGCACTGCAGTACTTTGCTCTGCCCTCAACAGGGCAGATAAAGTACGCCTGCGCCGGAGCCACGGCAGGAAGACAAGAAGAGGACGTCATCGTATGAAGATAGGAGGCGCCGGACCCAGACCGCGACGCCCATTGGACCCGAAACGATCCGGGACCACCCCTGGGTGAGTATAATTTAACCTGTTTTTCTTACCTTTCAGGTTACATTGGGGTGTGTTATGATCCGGTGACCTTGGAGCCGCATGAGAGACTTTCTCAGGAGTAGGTGGTACCTGTACTGACCGCAAACCCTAAACTAACACAGCAACTAGAAGTAGCCGTGGGATGTACCTAACAAGTCCTAGACACCTCGACACAGCCGGAGGACTAAATACCCCTATAGATGGAAATGGGAATTCTATCTTGCCTCAGAGCAGAACCCCAAAGGATAGGCAGCCCCCCACAAATATTGACTGTGAGTATAAGAGGAAAGACACACGCAGGCAGAAAAACAGGATTTAGCAAAAGAGGCACTTCTAGCTAAATAGAAAAGGATAGGACAGAATTCTAAGCGGTCAGTATTAAAATCCTAAAAATATCCACAGCTGATAATACCAATATTCTACATCTAACTAAAGACATAGAAAGTATATCTGCATCTCCTGAGAATCCAGTATAACTGAAAAATCCAAACAAAGTCTAAGCTGGACAAAAACACAATGAATTGCACTGAATTGCAAAGCACACTGCATGTGTGCACAGAGACAATAAACCAGACACTTAGCTGAATTGGCAGTAGGGCATGAGGAACCAGAGAGAGATGCAATCCCTCCAAGTACAATGGACAACTGGCAAAGACTCATGGATCCTGCACACCTAAATACCTAATAGAGCTGCAATCAGCAGAAACACCTGCCCTGGATTACAACCCCAAGACAACTGCACTACCACCACCAACCACCGGAGGGAGCCCAAGAGCAGAATTCACAACAGTACCCCCCCTTGAAGAGGGGTCACCGAACCCTCACCAGAGCCCCCAGGCCGATCAGGACGAGCCAGATGAAAGGCACGGACCAAATCAGCAGCATGGACATCAGAGGCAAAAACCCAAGAATTATCCTCCTGGCCATAACCCTTCCATTTGACAAGGTACTGAAGCCTCCGCCTCGAAAAGCGAGAATCCAAAATCTTCTCAACCACATACTCCAACTCCCCATCAACCAACACAGGAGCAGGAAGATCAACAGAGGGAACAACGGGCACCACATATTTCCGCAATAAAGATCTATGGAAAACATTATGGATGGCAAAAGAGGCCGGAAGGGCCAAACGAAAAGACACCGGATTGATAATCTCAGAAATCCTATAAGGACCAATAAACCGAGGCTTAAACTGAGGGGAAGAAACCTTCATAGGAACATGACGGGAAGACAACCAGACCAAATCCCCAACCCGAAGCCGGGAACCAACACACCGACGACGGTTAGCAAAACGCTGAGCCTCCTCCTGAGACAACACCAAATTGTCCACCACATGAGCCCAAATCTGCTGCAACCTGTCAACCACAGAATCCACACCAGGACAATCAGAAGGTTCAACTTGCCCCGAAGAAAAACGAGGATGAAAACCAAAATTACAAAAGAAGGGCGAAACCAAGGTAGCCGAACTAGCCCGATTATTAAGGGCAAACTCGGCCAATGGCAAGAAAGCCACCCAATCATCCTGATCAGCAGACACAAAGCATCTCAAATAAGTTTCCAAAGTCTGATTAGTTCGCTCGGTCTGGCCATTTGTCTGAGGATGAAATGCGGAAGAAAAAGACAAATCAATGCCCAGCCTAGCACAAAAGGCCCGCCAAAACCTGGAAACAATCTGGGAACCTCTGTCGGACACAATATTCTCCGGAATACCATGCAAACGAACCACATGCTGAAAAAAACAACGGAACCAAATAAGAAGAGGAAGGCAATTTAGGCAAAGGCACCAAATGAAACATCTTAGAAAACCGGTCACAAACCACCCAGATAACCGACATCCTCTGGGAAACCGGAAGATCTGAAATAAAATCCATAGAAATATGCGTCCAGGGCCTCTCAGGGACCGGCAAAGGCAAAAGCAACGCACTAGCATGGGAACAACAAGGCTTGGCCCGCGCACAAGTCCCACAGGACTGCACAAAAGAACGCACATCACGCGACAAAGAAGGCCACCAAAAGGACCTACCAACCAAACTCTGGTACCAAAAATACCAGGATGGCCAGCCAACACAGAACAATGAACCTCAGAAATCACTCTACTAGTCCATCTATCAGGAACAAACAGTTTCCCCACTGGACAGCGATCAGGCTTGTCAGCCTGAAATTCCTGCAGAACCCGTTGCAAATCAGGGGAAATGGCAGAAAGGACCACCCCTTCCTTCAGAATGCCGACCGGCTCAAGTACCTCAGGAGAATCAGGCAAAAAACTCCTAGAGAGGGCATCAGCCTTAATATTCTTAGAACCCGGAAGATACGAGACCACGAAATCAAAACGGGAGAAAAACAAGGACCATCGAGCCTGTCTAGGATTCAGCCGTTTGGCAGATTCGAGGTAAATCAGATTTTTATGATCGGTCAAGACCACAATACGGTGCTTGGCTCCCTCAAGCCAATGTCGCCATTCCTCAAACGCCCACTTCATAGCCAACTATTCCCGATTGCCGACATCATAATTGTGTTCAGCAGGCGAAAACTTATGGGAAAAGAAGGCACACGGTTTCATCAAGGAACCATCAGAATTCCTCTGAGACAAAACGGCCCCTGCCCCAATCTCAGAAGCGTCAACCTCAACCTGAAACGGAAGAGAAACATCTGGCTGACGCAACACCGGGGCAGAAGTAAATCGGCGTTTAAGCTCCTGAAAGGCAGAGACAGCCACAGAGGACCAATTCGTTACATCAGCGCCTTTCTTCGTCAAATCGGTCAGGGGTTTAACCACACTGGAGAAGTTAGCAATGAAACGGCGATAAAATTTAGCAAAGCCCAAAAATTTCTGAAGGCTCTTCACGGATGTGGGCTGAATCCAATCATGAATGGCCTGAACCTTAACCGGATCCATCTCTATAGATGAGGGAGAAAAAATGAAGCCCAAAAAAGAAATCTTCTGCACTCCAAAAAGACACTTAGACCCCTTCACAAACAAAGCATTATCACGAAGGATCTGAAATACCATCCTGACCTGTTTCATATGAGACTCCCAATCATCGGAAAAAATCAAGATGTCATCCAAATATACAATCATGAATTTATCAAGATAATTCCGGAAGATATCATGCATGAAGGACTGAAAAACAGATGGAGCATTAGAGAGCCCAAATGGCATCACAAGGTATTCAAAATGGCCTTCGGGCGTACTAAATGCAGTTTTCCATTCGTCACCCTGTTTAATACGAACAAGATTATACGCCCCTTGAAGGTCAATCTTAGTAAACCAACTAGCCCCCTTAATCCTAGCAAACAGATCAGAAAGCAAAGGCAAAGGGTATTGGAATTTGACCGTGATCTTATTCAAGAGGCGATAATCAATACAGGGTCTCAAGGAGCCATCCTTCTTAGCAACAAAAAAAAATCCCGCTCCCAACGGTGAAGATGATGGCTGAATATGCCCTTTCTCCAAAGACTCCTTAACATAACTCCGCATGGCGGTATGTTCCGGCACAGACAGGTTGAAAAGTCGGCCCTTAGGAAACTTACAGCCTGGAATCAAGTCAATAGCACAATCACAGTCCCTATGCGGTGGAAGGGAACTGGACTTGGGCTCATCGAATACATCCTGAAAATCAGACAAAAACTCTGGAACTTCAGAAGAGGAGGAAGAGGAGATTGACATCACAGGAACGTCATTATGAACCCCCTGACAACCCCAACTAGTCACAGACATAGACTTCCAATCCAACACAGGATTATGTATCTGCAACCATGGAAAACCCAGCACAATAGCATCATGCAAATTATGCAACACCAGAAAACGACAATCTTCCTGATGGGCTGGCGCCATGCACATGGTCACCTGTGTCCAAAACTGGGGTTTATTTTTAGCCAAAGGTGTAGCATCAATGCCCCTTAAAGGAATAGGGTTCTGCAAAGACTGCAAGGGGAAACCACAACGCCTGGCAAATTCAAAGTCCATTAAGTTCAAAGCGGCGCCTGAATCCACCAACGCCATGACAGAAAATGACGACAATGAGCAGATCAAGGTCACAGATAACAGAAATTTAGGTTGTACAGTTCCGATGGTAACTGAACTAGCGATTCTCTTTGTACGCTTTGGGCAGACTGAAATGACATGAGAAGCATCGCCACAATAAAAACACAACCTATTCTGACATCTGAATCCTTGTTGTTCCGTTCTAGACAGAATCCTATCACACTGCATAGGCTCAGGCATCAGCTCTGAGGATAACGCCACAGCGCGCACAGCTCTGCGCTCCCGCAAGCGCCGATCAATCTGAATGGCCAGAGACATAGAATCACTCAGACCAACAGGCGTGGGAAACCCCACCATAACATCTTTAACAGATTCAGAAAGACCCTTTCTGAAAATTGCCGACAAAGCATCCTCATTCCATTTAGTCAGCACAGACCATTTTCTAAATTTCTGACAATACAATTCTGCCGCTTCTTGACCCTGAGACAGGGCCAACAAGGTCTTCTCCGCTTGATCCACAGAATTTGGTTCATCATATAATAATCCTAGAGCCTGAAAAAAGGCATCTACATTAAGCAAGGCTGGATTCCCAGATTCCAGGGAAAATGCCCAATCCTGAGGGTCGCCACGCAGCAGGGAGATGACAATTTTAACCTGCTGAATGGGATCACCAGAGGAACGAGGCTTCAGAGCAAAAAACAGTTTACAGTTGTTTTTAAAACTCAAAAATTTGGACCTGTCCCCAAAAAACAAATCAGGAGTAGGAATCCTAGGCTCTAAAAGCGGAGTCTGAACAATATAATCAGAAATACCCTGTACCCTAGCAGCAAGCTGGTCTACATGAGAAACTAATCCCTGAACATCCATGCTAGCACAAGACTCCTCAGTCACCCAGAGGAAAAGAGGGAAGAAAAGACAAAGCAGGCTACAGAAAAAAAAAGGCTCTTTCTTCCCTTCTTCTGAGATGCATTTAACTCATTGTGGGCCAGTTGTACTGTTATGATCCGGTGACCTTGGAGCCGCATGAGAGACTTTCTCAGGAGTAGGTGGTACCTGTACTGACCGCAAACCCTAAACTAACACCGCAACTAGAAGTAGCCGTGGGATGTACCTAACAAGTCCTAGACACCTCGACACAGCCGGAGGACTAAATACCCCTATAGATGGAAATGGGAATTCTATCTTGCCTCAGAGCAGAACCCTAGAGGATAGGCAGCCCCCCACAAATATTGACTGTGAGTATAAGAGGAAAGACACACGCAGGCAGAAAAACAGGATTTAGCAAAAGAGGCACTTCTAGCTAAATAGAAAAGGATAGGACAGAATTCTAAGCGGTCAGTATTAAAATCCTAAAAATATCCACAGCAGATAATACCAATATTCTACATCTAACTAAAGACATAGAAAGTATATCTGCATCTCCTGAGAATCCAGCATGACTAAAAAATCCAAACAAAGTCTAAGCTGGACAAAAACACAATGAATTGCACTGAATTGCAAAGCACACTGCATGTGTGCACAGAGACAATAAACCAGACACTTATCTTAGCTGAATTGGCAGTTAGGGCATGAGGAACCAGAGAGAGATGCAATCCCTCCAAGTACAATGGACAACTGGCAAAGACTCATGGATCCTGCACACCTAAATACCTAATAGAGCTGCAATCAGCAAAAACACCTGCCCTGGATTACAACCCCAAGACAACTGCACTACCACCAACAACCACCGGAGGGAGCCCAAGAGCAGAATTCACAACAGGGGTGCCGGTGGCCTTTGCTCATATACGGTTTTTGGGGTGACAGATTCCCTTTAATTCACCGGAGAAGTGCTTCTCAGTGGCGCAGCAGCTTCGGTCTTCTGGCACTGCTTTGTGGCGGTAACTCCGTGACTCCCCAATACTGAGCCGCTGCTGCCGTATGTGTCCCTATTACTGCACCTGCTGTGTGGTTCTCTGTGCCCTCTAAATTCTAAAGCAATCCTCTAGAATATAGTTATGCTGGGCTCAAGTGCCCTAATAAACAGTGCTCACACTTTGCCCCCCTAGAAAGTAATGCCTTCTGTGTGCCCCTTTGATAGTCACAGTAACCTGAGTTCCCCTATAACAATAAGCGCCCATTTAACATTGAATAATTGCCCGAGTCTCTGCCCCTGTACAGCTCCCCTATGCACAGTATGATTCTCTCTTATAATGTATATAACATGATGCCCCCTCACAGTAATATACCCCACACTGTATACTGATGGTATAACTGATGGCCCCAAACTGATGGCCCCAACACTGTGTGATGGCCCCTTCACTGTAATCCCCACACTGTATGATGGCCCCCTAGATAGCCTCCATATAGTACAATGTACCAGATAGTCCTCAATATAGCATAATGCACTCCCCATAGGCTTGTATAGTATAATGTACTACCCATAAGCCTGTATACAGTAGTATAATGCACTCCCCATAGGCCTGTATAGTATAATGCTCTCCCTATAGGCCTGTATAGTATAATGCGACCGCCCCCTCCTTCCTCCCCGATAGCAACACTAATGGCCATTACTTTTTTCATTTTGTTTTCAACAAAGCTATATAGGGGCTTGTTTTTTTGCGAGACATGATGATGTTTTCATTGATACTTTTTTTGTATGTGATTTGGCTATCACTTTTTATGTATGTTTTGTCTGTCAATATAATGAAAACACTATATTTTTGGTGTTTTTTTTATAGTGTCCACCCAACATGTTAGACAAAATTACAGTTTTATAGATTGTTTAGTTCTAGAAGCAAAATTTTTTTGTGTAAAACTGCATTTTCACTTGCAAAACATTTTTCCATTTTTTTTTACTTTCCCTTTCTTTTCACATTTCTACAAACTTTATTTATCTTTTTTAAATTATTTTACTTATTCGCAGAGCTACATCACCAGAACCACCATCAGTACATGAATAAATAACCAGAACCACCATCAGTACATGAAAAAGTCATCAGAACCAACATCATTACATGAGTACATCACCAGAACCACCAAAAGTACTTGAATACAAGAAGTAAGCTTAAGGCTGAGTCACACATAACGATATCGTTAACGATATCGTTTCAACGTCACGCTTTTGCTGACGTAGCAACAATCCCGCTAACGATCTGGTTATTTGTGACAGCGACCAATGATCAGGCCCCTGCTGGGAGATCGTTGGTCGATGGGAATGATCAGGACCTTTTTTTAGTCGCTGATCACCCGCTGTCATCGCTGGATCGGCGTGTGTGACGCCGATCCAGCGATGTGTTCACTTGTAAAGCAGAGCACAGCGGTGACGTCACCGCTGTTACTGCCGGCGCTGACACATTCAGTGCAGGGAAGCTCTCGGCAGCAGCGCGTGCATATTAGCAGCGCTCTTGCCGAAAGCAGTTTTAACCCTGTGGACGCCGGCGGGGGACGTGACAGACATCAGAATGTGAGTATGTAGTGTTTTTTTTTTTACTTTTACAATGGTAGCCAGGGTAAATATCGGGTTACTAAGCGCGGCCCTGCACTTAGTAACCCGATGTTTACCCTGGTTACCTGGGTGCTGCAGGGGGACTTCGGCATCGTTGAAGACAGTTTCAACGATGCCGAAGTCGTTCCCCTGATCGTTGGTCGCTGGAGAGAGCTGTCTGTGTGACAGCTCCCCAGCGACCACATAACGACTTACCAACGATCACGGCCAGGTCGTATCGCTGGTCGTGATCGTTGGTAAGTAGTTTAGTGTAAGGCTGTGTGCACACGTAGCAGATTTTTTGCGTTTTTTTAGCGGTTTTTCGCTATAAAAACCACGAAAAAAATGCTTACATTAAACATCCTATGTAACAGAATGCAATCCGCATTTTTTGTGCACATGCTGCATTTTTTTCCTGAGCGGAATCGCAATCCAGAAAAAAACGCAGCATGTTCATTAAAATTGCGGAATCGCGGCGATTCTGCACACATAGGAGTGCATTGATCTGCTTACTTCCCGCACGGGGCTGTGCACACCATGCGGGAAGTAAGCAGATCAAGTGCGGTTGGTACCCAGGGTGGAGGAGAGGAGACTCTCCTCCACGGACTGGGCACCATATAAGTGGTAAAAAAAAAAGAATTAAAATAAAAAATAGCGATATACTCACCCTCTGGCGGCCCAACCTGTTCTCAGCGGCTTCCGAGGTGTGTGTGAAGGACCTGCGATGACGTCGCGGTCACATGACCCGCGGTCACGTGACCGCTACGTCAATGGAAGGTCCTGAACACACAGCATTAGGAACGGACGCCTCTGAGGTGAGTATAACCTTTTTTTTTATTTTTTTTATTATTTTTAACATTCTACCTTTTACTATAGATGCTGCATAGGCTGCATCTATAGTAAAAAGTTGGTCACACTTGTCAAACACTATGTTTGACAAGTGTGACCAACCTGTCAAACAGTTTTCCAAGCAATGCTACAGATCGCTTGGAAAACGCTAGCATTCTGCAAGCTAATTATGCTTGCAAAACCCTAGTTTTCTGCGGGTATATGCATGCAAATTCTGCATGCGATATACCCGCGGCAGGAGGCGCAGAATTGCCGCGGAAATTTCCGCGGCAATTCTGCTACGTGTGAACTCAGCCTTACGGTACCTTTAGTGCAGTGATCAATTGTATGCCAACTCAGCTCCATGTACAATTGTATCTCATGAATCTACAACACCCTTAACAATGGTAATGAGATGTAGGGAATTGTTCTTATCAACCTGCAGACCATATAGCAATCACAGTACTGATGAGACATAGTCACTATCACAAATAAATATTTACATCCGAGTACCTTATAGATGACATCTTCTCTGATAGGAGCTTTACATTTCTTTTTGTCTCCATCTTGTCTAGATGCCATGATGACTAGTGTTGAGCGATACCGTCCGATACTTGAAAGTATCGGTATCGGAAAGTATCGGCCGATACCGGCAAAGTATCGGATCTAATCCGATACCGATACCCGATACCAATGCAAGTCAATGGGACTCAAGTATCGGACGGTATCCCTGATGGTTCCCAGGGTCTGAAGGAGAGGAAACTCTCCTTCAGGCCCTGGGATCCATATTAATGTGTAAAATAAAGAATTAAAATAAAAAATATTGCTATACTCACCTCTCCGACGCAGCCTGGACCTCACCGAGGGAACCGGCAGCATTCTTTGCTTAAAATGCGCGCGTTTACTTCCTTCCGTGACGTCACGGCTTGTGATTGGTCGCGTGCCGCCCATGTGGCCGCGACGCGACCAATCACAGCAAGCCGTGACGTAATTTTCAGGTCCTCAATGCCTAATTCTAGGCATTCAGGATTTTAAAATTACGTTCCGGCTTGTGATTGGTCGCGTCGAGGTCACATGGGCGACGCGACCAATCACAAGCCGTGACGTCACGGGAGGCAGGAAACGCGCGCATTTTAAAATTACGTCACGGCTTGTGATTGGTTGCGTGCCGCCCATGTGACCGCGACGCGACCAATCACAGCAAGCCGTGACGTAATTTCAGGTCCTGTATGCCTAATTCTGCATTCAGGACCTGAAATTACGTCACGGCTTGCTGTGATTGGTCGCGTCGCGGTCACATGGGCGGCACGCGACCAATCACAAGCCGTGACGTCATGGAAGGAAGTAAACGCGCGCATTTTAAGCAAACAACGCTGCCGGTTCCCTCGGTGAGGTCCAGGCTGCGTCGGAGAGGTGAGTATAGCAATATTTTTTATTTTAATTCTTTATTTTACACATTAATGTTGTTTCGATACCGATACCCGATACCACAAAAGTATCGGATCTCGGTATCGGAATTCCGATACCCGCAAGTATCGGCCGATACCCGATACTTGCGGTATCGGAATGCTCAACACTAATGATGACTTTTCAGAGCCACAATTCATTTTTGCAGATTTCCCTCTTCTCTAGTTCTCTGCAGCACCTCCCAACACAGTGCCATTAAAAACAAGAGTCATTAAAATTCCCTCTGCATATATCTGTTTATATTATACCCTAAATAAGCCTTCAATTATCTGTTTATATTATACCCTAAATAAGCCTTCTATGGTGTATAGTCTCCACACAGTCTGCCCTTAGGAGCCACAACTGTCACACTGCTATAACCAACACAATGTCTACCATTATCAGCTATAAACGCCACACCGTCCGCCCTTATGAATGACGGCTTCTACTATGGCTGTCCCCTCTCTAGTTTTCCATTACACTCTCTCTATATCTCCACACTGTCCCTCTGCTGTGCTAACTTCTTTCCATTTTATGCCTCCATTCTATGCTGCCCCTTCTCCATATCCATTCTGTGAACCCTCTTCACCCTATGCCCTCATAATATCCACCACGCTGCTCTCTACAAACTGTACCCTGTCCTCACACTGACCCCCCTACATGGTATAATGGTCACCACAGCCACAGCAACCCATAACCCATACAGTATGATATCCACAACAGCCTGTGATTATATAGTACAGTCACTACTACAGCCCCCATATAAAGTGTCTTGACAAAGTATTGAAACCCCATGTACTTTCCAAAACATTGCACGCTACACCCCCAAACGTAAATCTATTTTATGTGATATACCAACACAAAGTTGCAAGTATTTGTGAAGTGTAAAGTAAATTATATATAGTTTTCAATTTATTTTTAAAAATATACCGTATTTTTCGGATTATAATATGCACTTTTTTCCCCAAAATTTTTGGGGAAAATCGGTGTGCGTCTTATAATGTGAATGTACTTTACTGGTACCATTGCTGCATGCCGCAGGCTGGGATGAAGGGGTGTCCGGCGGTGCTGTGGGTGTCCGGCGCTGCTACCCAGTGCTCTGCATGTGTCTCCAAGGGTGTCTCCAGTGCCCGGCGGCACTGCGGGGGTGTCCGGCGGTGCAACTGTGGGTGTCCGGGGCTGCTGCCCGGGGCCCGGCTGGTGTCTCCGGTGCTGCAGGTGCGCAGCCGGCACTGTCCGATGCTGCTGCGGCAGTCTCTGGTGCTGCCGGGACCCACCCTGGCAGTCCCATGATTTCCTGTGCAGTGGACTCCGGTAAAATAGCCGCCAGGGGAGCGGAGCATGCGCAGATTGAGATCTTGGTACCGAGATCTCAGGAGATGAGATTTCAGCTCTGAAATCTCATCTCCTGAGATCTCAGTGCCGAGATCTCCATCTGCACATGCGCAACTCCCCCAGTGGCCATTTTACTGGAGACCACCGCACAGGAAATCATGGGACTGCCAGGGCTCTGGCCTTTCACAAAATGTTGCCAGAGCCTCGGCAGCACCGGAGACCGCTGCAGCAGCACCGGGCAGTGCCGTCCGGTCACCCGCAGCACTGAAGACACCAGCAGAGCCTCGGGCAGCAGCACTGGACACCCGCAGCAGGACCGCTGGGCACTGGAGACACCCGCAGAGCACCGGGCAGCAGCGCCAGACATCAGCAGCACTGCCAGACACCCTTCATTGCAGCCTGTGGCCTGCAGCATCACCCCACTCCTGCCTCCAGCAGCGACCCTGGGTCCCCGCTTCACCGCAGCCACCACCCCCGGTATGCAATAAGACGAAAGGATTATAAGAAGCACCACCATTTTATTAAAAAAAATTTTTTCCTATTTTTCTCCTCAAAATTTGGGGAGCGTCTTATAATCCAAAGCATTTTATAAAGC
This sequence comes from Ranitomeya variabilis, assembly GCF_051348905.1. NCBI lineage: Eukaryota > Metazoa > Chordata > Amphibia > Anura > Dendrobatidae > Ranitomeya > Ranitomeya variabilis. The sequence continues at coordinate 468,813,231 of NC_135235.1, read as the reverse complement.
GAAAAATACGGTAAATCTGGAAATTGTGACTTGCATTTATATTCAACCCCTTGTTGTCTGATACCCTTAAATACAATCCTGAGTGACCAATTGCCTCCAGCAGTTACATAAGTAACTTAAGTCCACTTGTGTGTAATTTATTCTCAGTATAACTACAATTGTTCTGGAAGGCCTCAGAAACTTGCGTTTGAGAACATAGGGAGCAAACCAATGAATACCAAGGAACACACCACACAGGTCAGGGATAAAGTTGTGGAGAGGAGAATACTGTAAAGGGTTAGGTTATACAAAAAGTAGCCGAAGCTCTGAACATCTCACAGTGCAAATCATCATCCAAAAATGGAAGGAGTATGGTACGACTGCAAACCTGCCAAGACATGACCGTTCACCTAAACTTACATTTTAAGCAAGGAGAGCAATAATTAGAAAAGCAGTCAAGAAGCTCATGGTCACTATGGAGGAGCTGCAAAGCTCCACAGCCCAGGTGAGAAAATGAGTTCATAGGACAACTATTAGCCGTATATTCCACAATTTATTTATTTTATTCACTTATATAGAGCCATTAATTCCACAGCGCTTTAGACAATATCGGCAATGTCCCCATTGGGGCTCACAATCTAGATTCCCTATTAGCATGTCTTTGGAGTGTGTGAAAAAACTGGAGTACCCAGAGGAAACCCATGTAAACACAGAGACAACATAGAAAATCTAGTCTTTATGGAAGTGTGGCATCAAGAAAGCCATTTCTGAAAACAAGTTATAAGAAGTCCTTGGGCAGGCGGCGGCCGGACATGATGACGCATCCACACTCAGGACCCTGCGACGTCATTTCAAATTATATCATAATTGTGACAGCTCCCTACTTAGAGTGAAGGGCATTGACATAATAGATCCTGGTATTCGCGGGGGAAAGTTAACTCAAAGACTGGCCCAACGCGAAACCAGGTGGATCTGGACTCTCGATACGGTTCATCCCAAAGGACTAAATGAAAACATCAGTTATGTTCCATTTATCTAAAATCTACGGCTTTACATGCATGTGGTTGTTTTTTCTTTTATAATGTTTTTAATTATATTATTTTCCTTTTTATTTAGCCCTACCACCAGTGATATTTTTGATGGGAAATTCTATTGCAACAGAATATGGATTGGTTTGAAGTACCTTGTGGGATTCCAATCGTTGGATTTTGCGTGTTAAATTTATTATGTTTTATTTTGACTTGTTATTCTTTATTTTATTTTTTTATTTTTATTTTATTATAATTGTATACTTCTTTCTTCATAATTAATTGCTATTTTTGTTTTTTCAATATTTATATTTTTTATTTTTCATTAATTTACATTTTCCAATATTTGCTTTTTTTTGATAATTTTATTATTTTGGTAAATCTTTATTAGATGTGACCTATGGTGGTTACTATGTGTAAAAGCTGACTCCTAATTTATAGCATGACCTCTGCAGGGTCGGCGTTAGGGGCAGGCAGACCAGGCATCTGCCTGAGGCCCCCGCTCCCTCAGGGGCCCCCAGCTAGCGGCACATCACGCAGCCGCTATGGGGCCCCTGTGAGGCAAGGGGGCCCGCCTGCCGCCAGCGCCGACTCCCCCGCCACCGCCGCATTGAACTATACCGGCGTCTGCCGGTACAGTTCAAAGCAATGATGAAGGAGAGAACGTCACCTGATGCTCCCTCTCCCATCATTCCCCGCTCTGCCTCTGACACTGCGGGTGCGCGATGACGTCATTGCGCACTCACTGTGTGCCAGGCAGTGCAGCGGCATCCGCCGAGACAGGAGCAGGGAGCAGCGCGGGCATGAGGAGAGGAGTGTGTTGTTTTTTTACTGGACTGTGGGGCCATTCTCAGGAGATATGTGGGCTGTGCTATATACTACTATGTGGGCTGTGCTGTATATTACTATGCAGGCTGTGCTATATACTACTATGTGGGCTGTGCTATATACTACTATGTGGACTGAGCTGTATACTACTATGTGGGCTGTGCTATATACTACTATGTGGGCTGTGCTATATACTACTATGTGGGCTGTGCTACATACTACTATGTGGGCTGTGCTGTATACTACTATGTGGGCTTTGCTATATACTACTGTGTGGGCTGTGCTATATACTACTATGTGGGCTGTGCTGTATAATACTATGTGGGCTGTGCTGTATACTACTACGACTACTACGTGGGCTATGCTGTATAAAACTACATGCACTGTGCTGTATACTACTACGTGGGCTGTGCTGTATACTACTATGTGGGTTGTGCTGTATACTACTATGTGGGCTGTGGTATGTACTACTATGTGGGCTGTGCTGTATACTACTACACGGGCTGTGCTGTATATTACTATGTGGGCTGTGTTATATACTAACTGGCTGTGCTATATACTACGTGGGCTGTGTTATACACTACTATGTGGGCTGTGCTATATACTTTGTGGGCTGTGCTGTATACTACTATGTGGGCTGTGTTGTATACTACTTTGTGGGCTGTGTTGTATACTACTATGTGGGCTGTGTTGTATACTACTATGCGGGCTGTGTTGTATACTACTATGTGGGCTGTGTTATATACTAACTGGCTGTGCTATATACTACGTGGGCTGTGTTATACACTACTATGTGGGCTGTGCTATATACTACTATGTGGGCTGTGCTGTATACTACTATGTGGGCTGTGTTGTATACTACTTTGTGGGCTGTGTTATACACTACTATGTGGGCTGTGCTATATACTACTATGTGGGCTGTGCTGTATACTACTATGTGGGCTGTGTTGTATACTACTTTGTGGGCTGTGTTGTATACTACTATGTGGGCTGTGTTGTATACCACTATGTGGGCTGTGTTATATACTAATATGTGGACTGTGTTATATACTACTATGTGGGCTGTGTTATATACTACTATGTGGTCTGTGTTATGTACTACTATGTGGGCTGTCCTATACACTACGTGGCTGTGCTATATACTACGTGGCTGTGCTATATACTATGTGGGCTGTGTTATCTACTACGTGGGATTTGTTATCAACTATGCAGGCTGTGCTATATACTATGCGGGCTGTGTTATACTAGCGGGCTGTGCTATATACTATGGAGGCTGTGCTATATACTATGCGGGCTGTGCTATATACTATGGGGGTATACTATATTCTATGGGGGAGGCCGTGTTATATACTATGTGGCTGTGTTATATACTATTGTGGGGGTATATTATATTCTATGGGGGAGACTGTATTATATACTATGGGGGGTACATTATATTCTATGTGGGAGGCTGTGTTATATACTATGGGGGCTGCATTATATTCTATGGGGGGCTACATTATATATTATGGGGAGGTGGGCTGTATTATATTCTATGGGGGGCTGTATTAGATTTTATGAGGGATGATTGCATCATACTCATTGATGGGGCAACATTATATTCTGTGGGGAGGTGGGCTGTATTATATTCTATTCGGGGCTACATTATATTCTATGGGGGGCTGTATTATATTTATATTCTATGAGGGGTGATTGCCTCATACTCTATGAGGGGGCTGCATTATACTATGAGGGGGGCTGCATTATGTTCTATGGGGGGTTACATTATACTCTGTGGGGTGGCTGCATTATACTCTGTAGGGTGGTGGCTGCATTATACTATATGTGGGCTGCTTCGTACTGTATTGAGGACTATGGGGAATACATTATACTATATGAAGAACTATGGGGTGCATTATACTATGGGAAGTGAATTGCACTACATGGATGACTATGGCAGTGCATTATACTATATGGAGCACTGTGAGGAGTGTATTATGCTATATGGAGGACTATGAGGAGTGTATTATACTATGTGGAGGACTGAGCAGTGTATTTTAATATATGGAGGACTATAGGGAGTGTATTATACTATATGGAGGACTGTAGTGCACATTATAATATATGGAGGACTATGGGGTGTATTATACTAAACAAGTAAAATTCTGCATATTCAGATTGTTTTTGCTGGAACAAAAATCATTGTTCTCAGCAGCACATCGCCGGTGTAAACTGTAGATGTGCTGCTGATAACATGATACTGTATGGTGATCTGTTAGAGATCTATTAGTGATTGTTCTGTACCCATCATTCTTTCTGAGACGGTGGAAAGAGGTCGGGAAACAAGCGTTGAATGACTTCAGTATTGTCAATCACACTCATTTAGCGGCCTGAACTCAGCGCATGTAAATACAACCGAAATGCTTCTGTGTGATGCGCAATATGTTAGCATTTGGAGCCCCATTTTAAACTTTGCCTAGGGCCCCACTTTGCCTAAAACCGGCCCTGTCTGTATGATTGACCTTTTGACATTTATGGTGGAGTAATATGTATTGTAATATATTGAGGATTAATGAGTTGCATATCTATCATGGATCCCCATGGGTCTTTAGTTACTATTTTTCATGTTTTTTGTTATGAAACACGCTATAAATGATGGGGTATATATGATATATTGACGCAATCCCTGTAGGAACAATAAACCTATTCCCTCCCATGTTGCAATTGGTTTACCGCAACTTTAGGCCATCAGTGGGGTTCGGCTCTCTGCTGCATATTCGCCATGATACAAACACATTGGCTTACACTGGTACGCGTGCGTGCCATGGTTCCGGAGTTTTCGCTGGCTTGCGGCATCTCTTCTGTGTGTTGTGCGGTCATGTGACCATGATGCCACGCACACGTGATGCTGCCACCGAGCATCCTTTACCATGACAATGCATGCGTCACACACAGTGGGCGCTACTTTGAAGTGATTGCTTGTATCCTGGTTATCTATATGTCATATGCAGCGGATGCTGCAATCCCATTGGAGGGGGCGCCTTTTTATACAAACATCCTTTCCCTCCACACCACCCCTTGACAAAGGCTTCTTTCAAGCCAAAATGTGCATCGGGGAGGGCACATGGCGACACTATCCCAGGCCATTAGATCAGGTATACATGTGCATTATTATATAGTGGTTGATATGTTTTTTTGTATGTATACCCTGGACTCCCTGTTTTACTGTTTATGAGGCCAATTGGAAATGTGCAATTTATTTGGGTGACATAATATAATGTTACTTCATATGCCCTGTTAGCCTGTGTGCCCACACTCTGCATGTGCATGTCTTTTGTGTCCTTCCCCTGTGTTCCATATACCTATCTTTGAATAATAAAGGTTATTAATTCTTTGATTAAAAAAAACTCTTGGAATTTTTTGATCGCCCAATTTTCTCTCCAGTTCATCTTGCTTTATGGAAGAGTGGCATCAAGAAAGCCATTTTTGAAAACAAGTTATAAGAAGTCTGTGTGCAAATGCAAGATGCCATGTAGGGGATATAGCTAGCATGTGAAAGAAGGTGATCTGGTCAGATATTACCAAATGCAAAACGTTATGTGTTGTGGAAAACTTACACTGCACATAACTCTGAAAACACCATCCCAACTGTCAAACATGGTGGTGGCATCATCATGCTGTGGGGTTACTTTTCAGGGACCTTGAAAGCTGGTCAGAGCTGATGGGGAAAATGGACCAAGCTAAATACAGGTGTCATGGTTGTGGACAGGGTTCCCTTTCCTGTCTTCTCAGGGTTCATTTTTCATGGCCTCCTTTTGGTTTGGGGAGGGCTATATTTCCCCGCCTCCGTCTGGGGATCCTTGTCAGTGATACATTTGTTCCTGACTGTGTGTCTGACCCCTGGTGTGGTTGCATACTGTTTCATCCATTTGCCTTTTAGTGTATGATCCTGTCTGTTTACTCATCTGTGCATTTGCTTTGTGACTCTGTCTTTGTTATCCGTTTCTGGCTCTGACTCTTGGCTTGGTACTCTTTCTTCCCGTCTGCCTGCCCCGTTTGGACTGCATCACTATCTCCGGCTGTCTGACCTCTTGCTATGTCTTGACCACCCTTTTGTACTACGCTGTCCTCCCGGCTTGACTTCAGCACTTTCTGACTACTCTCCGGCATCTCCGGCCAATGCCGGCCATCTGGCTCCGCCTCTGGTCACTCCCCTGGTGGTCACGTGTTTCAGGTCCTGCAAGCCGGCAGGTAAGCTTGCCGCAGCTCTCCGCACCCACTCTTGGTCTGCTTAGAACACGTGCGCAGACTCCTGCTGTAAAGTCTGCAGATGGGTTCCTGATAACAGGGAAATCCTGGAGAAAAACCTGACACTGGAGCGTAGGTTCAACATCCAGCAGGACAACAACCCTAAACATACTAAAACCCAAAACCCTAAAAATCCAATGAATAGCTTCCAATGTGAATTGGAGGGAATTTTGGTTGAGGCACATGAGAGGGGCATTATTCCCAAACAGGTGTTGGATGGACTCCTCACTAAATCCCCTAGGGTTCCCACGCTATACTTTGTCCCGAAGATTCATAAAAATCCCATTGATCCACCGGGCCGTCCAATAGTCTCTGGCATTGGGGGGTTGAGTGACCCCATATGCAAATTTGTGGACTACTATTTAAAATCTATAGTGGAGTCTCTCCCCTCCTATGCCAGGGACACGTCTGACGTCCTGTGTCGGATCAGTGGGATCCAACTGGAAGACAACATGTGCCTTGTAACTGCCGATGTACAATCTTTGTACACCTGCATCGGGCATGAAGCGGGTCTTAAAGCGGTCCGCTTCTTCCTGGATGCTAGCAGCTGGGATGGCGCCATTTGTGACCTGGTCATGGAACTACTAACATTCATTTTAACAAAAAAATTTTTTGTGTTTAAGGACGTGTTTTATTTACAGCAGCGCGGCACTGCCATGGGCGCGGCCTGTGCGCCTTCCTTAGCCAATCTCTTCCTGGGATACTGGGAGCGGGAGATTTTTGGTGGGGGGGGGCCGCAGGCCGCGGACCATGTGCAGTGCTGGTTGCGCTATATCGATGACCTGTTCATCATATGGCAGGGGCCCGAGAACGTTTTGCATGAGTTCATGAAACAACTTAATGATAACTCATATAACATCAAATTAACGTATCAGGTAAGCAGGACGGAGGTGGACTTTCTGGACATCAAAGTGGAGGTTGATGGAGATCGATACTTACAGACGGATGTCTTCAGAAAGTCCACGTCCGTCAATGCACTCCTGCATGCGGACTCTGGGCACCCCTATAGCACAATAAAAGCCATCCCAGTTGGCCAGCATCTTAGGATGAGGCGGATCTGCTCTTCTACTACCAAGTTTGAGGCCCAGGCATTGGACCTCAAAAGCAGGTTCCAAGCAAGAGGATATAGTAACAGGAACATCAAAAAAGGCTATTTGAGAGCCAAATACTCCACACGGGAAGAATTATTGTGTTCTAGTAACAAAACCAATAATCAGAGAAGTAAGGAGATGTCTAAACAGCATGACATGGTACGGTTTATCTCTACCTACAATGGAGAATGGGCCACAATGAGGAGATGTCTCCAGAAACACTGGGGCATTCTTCAAAGTGACCCATTGTTCTCAAAATGCCTTAAGGATTACCCCTCTATGACGGCTAGGAGAAGTAAAAGTCTAAAAGACCTAATAGTTTCAAGCCACTATGTTCCCAGGGTGAACAAGTACAGTTTTGGATCGGGTGGACCACCTAGAGGATGTTTCCCCTGTGGCAGTTGTATTTCATGCCCAAATATCTCTCGCATGGCCACTTTTGACACAGCTGATGGGAGGAGAACCTTCTCTATAAATCATCATATAACGTGTAACACAACACAGGTGATTTATTATGCTGTATGCGACTGCCCAAAAATATACATAGGATTGACATCTCGACGTCTGGGCACACGCATACGCGAGCATGTGCGGGATATAGTGGCTGCGAGAGAGGAAAGGGACATGATGAGACTTAAAACTATACCACGTCATTATAAACAGTATCATGGGTGTAATCCCAAGTCCTTTAAGGCACGGGGAATTGACCATATACAATGTGGTATTAGGGGAGGAGATGTGAAGCGTATTCTAGCCCAAAGGGAATGCCGATGGATTAGTACACTAGGTACCATGACACCCATTGGCCTCAATGAAACTCATGGATTTTCCTCTTTCTTATAAAATAAATACTTAGGCGGATTACAATATGTTTGTCCCTTGTACCTTACACCATCAGTTTTAATTTGGTATCTCTTTTTATCTAGTTTTTAATTATTATTAATTATTTTTTAGTGTATTTATACTTACATCCATGTCGGTGTGGCATTGGGGAGGCCTGTGTGGAGTTGCCTTGCGGGACTGAGGAGATGGAGGAGATCCCGAGCACTTTAAAGAAAGAATAATGAAGAATTAAAATGGACAATTATACAACAACCGGGCTATATAATGTGAAACAATATGTCTATAATTCACACTTTTCTTATGTTCTCAATGTTTTTTTCACTGTCTGTGATGTCGGTATATTTTAATAGTGTCATGTCTATGTACTATTTATAATGTTATGTGCCTATCTTGTCTTATGCAGACTTATTCTATATAGGGGATATATATTTATTTTATGTACCACCACAATACACTTTCATCACAATTAATTACTTGCACTTGTTTTTGTTTAATTATTTATTTTTCATAAGGGATGTATCTGGTTTGAGATACCAGAGTAATTAATGCGGTGGTAATACAGTGAGGAATCTCCTGTTTTGGAGTATTCCCTTAATATGACTATATAGCGATATAGCTATGTGGTCATCCGTTTTCTATTTTTACTCATGCACTTTATAGGCACGGTCACCTTTATATACGCTGATGTTTATAAACCGGCTGCGCTTTGCCTTCTCTCCCTGGCAGTGTCCTGTGTCGCGTGGTGTGGGTGTGGCGCCGGCCCGCTCACGTGACCGGGACCTGCAGGGGATTGAGGCTTGGAGCGCAGTGCGGGGAAGTGTCGGCGTTTCACGCATGCGCACTTTCGTATATTTGCACTATCACATGGCCGGAAATGGGCCCTATTTAAATCGTAATGGGATCCACATTAAACCACGCCCCCTGAGGAAGCGACGAGATTTGCACGCGAAACGCGCGTTGGGGTCTGCGATCCAGGATCCACACAGGACGCCTGCACACATATGGGTAAATAAATTTATCTAACTATGTTAGTTGGTTTTTACTGCCTTATGATATATGGGGAATCGACTTGACAACGCTCTTAGAAGTATACTGCTTGGTTCTATCACCACTTGCCACTGTTAGCAGGTCCCATGTGTGTGAGAGTACTTATTTACATGCACATGTTTGGGAAGCAGTGTTTATTGAATTCACTTGTGCTCTGTGGTCCCCTGGATCGCCTTTTTGATGTACCTAGGATATAGTTGCTACTTACTACCGTATGATATAGTTTTATGTATGTGATTTTCTGAAATAAAATTTAACCTTTTGAAAATTTATATTGGCTAGTTTTGACTCTCGGTTCTCCTTAGTATTATTGCCACAGATACAATGAAATGGTTTAGCTCAAAGCATATTCATGTGTTTGAATGGCCCAGTCAAAGTCCAGACCTGAATCTCATTGAGAATCCATGGCAAAAGTTGAAAATTGCTGTCCATAGACGGTCTCCATCCAATCTCAGTGAGCTAGAGCTAGTTTGCAAAGAAGAATGTGTAAAAATTCCAGCCTCTAGATGTGCAAAGCTGGTAGAGATATAACGTATTTTTTGGACTACAAGACGCACTTTTTCCCCCCCAAAAAAGGGGGGAAAATGGGGGGTGCGTCTAATAGTCGCAATGCAGGCTTACCGTGGCGGCAGAGGTACGGTGGCAGAGGTGTGGTGGCAGAGGTGCGGCGGCAGACGTGCGGGGATGAGGAGGCGCAGTGAGCGGGGTCCCTTTCCCCGGTGAGGTGATGCAGCAGCCCGGTAATCAGCAGAGCCGGGTGAATCCTGTTGTTAGCGGTGGTGGCGGCCATCTTCCGGAGGCCGCGCGTGCGCAGATGGAGCGCTCTGCTTCCCGGGGCTTCAGGAAAATGGCCGCGGGATGCCGCACATGCGCAGATGGGGATTGCGGCGGCCATTTTCCTGAAGTTGGTGGCTTCAGGAAAATGGCCACCGCGATCTCCATCTGCGCACGCGCGGCATCCTGCGGCCATTTTCCTGAAGCCCCGGGAAGCAGAGCGCTTCATCTGCGCACCCGCGGCCTCGGGAAGATGGCCGCCACCACCGCTAACAACAGAATTCACCCAGCTCTGCTGCTTACCGGGCTGCTGCATCACCTCACCGGGGAAAGGGACCCCTCTGACGCCATACCTCTCACTGCGCCTCCTCATCCCAGCACCTCCTCATCCCAGCACCTCCTCATCCCAGGACCTCCTCATCCCAGGACCTCCTCATCTCAGCACCTCCTCATCCCACGACCTCCTCATCCCAGGACCTCCTCATCCCAGGACCTCCTCATCCCAGCACCTCCTCATCCCAGGACCTCCTCATCCCAGGACCTCCTCATCCCAGGACCTCCTCATCCCAGCACCTCTGCCGGTAACCACTGCTGCAACCCTCCCATGGACACCAGGCCGTGGCGTCGCCCACCTAAGCAGGAAGGGACCCTGCTCAGGTGCACGCCGTACCGCATCACCCCACCTCTGCCGACACCATGCCTCCTGTGACCCTGCTCTGCCACCGCCAGCCCTCAGGTAAGATACTGTAAATTCGGACAATAAGACGGACCCCCATCTTATAAAAAAATCTTTTTTTCTGCAATTTTCACCCCAAATTTGGGGTGCGCCTTATGGTCCGGTGCGTCTTATAGTCCGAAAAATACGGTATGTCAAACTACTTGTAGCAATAATTTAAGTGAAAGGTGATCCTACAAAGTATTGACTCAGGGGGGGCTAAATAGAATTGCACGTCACAATTTTCTAATTTATATTTTTCAAATATTTAGAAAGTCATATATCATTTTCTTTACACTTCACAAATATTTGCTACCTTGTGTTGGTATATCATACACAAATCCAAATAAAATACATATAGGTTTGTGGTTGTAACGTGAAAAAAATGTGGAAAAGTTTATATGGTATAAATACTTTTGCAAGGCACTGTATAGTATGGCTCTCACAGCACTCCATACAGTATTATGGCCCCACTGTCCCGCACACATTATAATGGCCCCGCAGTTCCCGATACAGTATATTGCCCCCACAGCCCCTTATATACAGTATGATAGCCCCCACAACCCCTTGTATATAGTTTGATATCCCCGACAGCCCCTCATGTGCTCTCCATCACGTGCTTTCTGCCACAGCTCCTCAAGTAACCCCCGGATAAGGCACGGAGGGTCCGTAAGGAGGGGGCCATGACCGGGCAGGTTGCAAGTGACGTATGAATGGGGGATTGGGAGAAGGCAGGGGGACGGCAAGGGGGTAAGCCGGGGGGGGGGGGAGGAAGTATTAGGGGACTAATTAAAGGGGAAGTGACATAGGGGAAGTGACATAGGGGAAGTGACCTAGGACAGAGGGAGAGGGGGGGGGGACACGGGGGGATAAAAAGGATGCAGGGAGGAGCCGTAGCTCTCTTTCCCTCTCTGGACGGCCGGACATCAAGCAGCTCCCACCCCGCACCGGGCTCTCCCATTTCACAAGCACACCTTACCAGGCATGGACGTCGTCTCCAGGCTCCAGGCGGCTGCCAGCGCTCACCCCCCAGGATGGTTAGAAAGCATTGCAGAAGGTATCCTGGGGGTGGGCGGTGGTGGTATTAACAGGGAATCCTCGGTGCCGGCTGGGGGGGCAGGTCCGGGGCGCAGGAGTGAGGGCAGCTCAGGATCCCGCAGGAGGAGGGCAGGGGGTTCCACCAGTAGTAGCCGCAGGAGAAGCAGGCCCCGGGCGACGGATGCTGCACGCTCCGCTGATCAGGAAAGGCAAGGAACAGGAGAAGCTGAGCAGACGGGGGGGCGGTGGAGGGATACCGCGGGACCCACGGCAGCCCAGCAGCAGGGACAGGGGCTGGGATCACCGGGGAGGGTTCCGGGGGCAACCCCAGCAGCCGAGGCGGCCGGGTGTGTGAGCATTGTCCCCGCGGCCATGCAAGAGAGCCAGAACACATGGGCGGCGCCATCTTGTTTCCGGGGTCCTTCTCAAAGGCCCCCGGGAAGCGGGATGCCCAGCGAGGCGCCTGTGGAAAAAACGCAGATACCGGGGTCGTCCAGCCAGATGCCTGTGGGGGAAGAAGGGGGGAGGAGGCCAACACGCAGGACTAGACCCCCCGAAAGGCTGTCCATGGAGTTGCCGGTAAGAGGGCAACAGCGCAGGGCAAGGAGCCCTTCGAGGGAGCAGGGGCCAGGCGGTAGCAGAAGGCGACGGCCCATGGCCGTGAGTACCCCCAGACAGCCAGGGACCCGCAGCGGTTTGCAGGGCCAGAGCCACCAGCAAGACACCCAGGGCAGAGCCAGGCAGGCAAATAGAACTAGATAGGAGGGCCATCTCACAGCATAGCCACGGGAGCCAAGAAGAGACGGGAGACGAGCACGCTGAGGACGGACGATGGTCGCAAGGAACAAGAGGGCCCTCATTCCGGGATGCGGACAGCGGCGGCGAGGAGGATTCCCGGAGCACAGCGGCCGGGGGGAGGATGACTCCCGCGCGGCCTGGTAATTATGAACACATGCTTTCTACAGATACATATGCAGGCACATTGCAAGCGGGCGGGGGGAGCCAGGGATCGCAAGGGAATAGTGTGGCTCCTATTTTAGGGTCCTTGGAGGCCACCGCTAGGGAAATGAGGGCAATGATAACGAGCTTGGCAGACAGGATGGATCGATTTGAGGGACGCGGGCCGGGGCATCTATCAGTCTGGACGAGCCCATACTTGCTTGCTGGGGGTGGGGGAGACATGATCAGGGCCCATGAGTCGGCTGGACCGGGGGATGGGGAGAATGGGCAGCTGGATGACACGGCTCGGGGGGATATATATTTTTGTTTTACGGGTAACTTAGGTAACCACCTTAAGAAAGAGATGAGGGAAAGAATATGGAGGGACGAGTATGTGGACATCTTCTCGCTTTTGCCGGTAGAAAGGGGGAGCACAAAGGTAGGAAGGGAAGGAGGGAGGAAGGAAGAAGAGCGAACAATTACGGTGGCACACACGTTCACAAATTGGTGGCATGCCTTTACGATATTGGGTAGCGTCATTGGGGAAAAGGCGCCAGAAAACTGCTCGCAGTTGTTTTGCTACATGAACGCCATTGGCGAGGCTTACAAGTCATATGGGGGACAAGCTTGGCTGCGGTATGACGAACAATTTCGTCAGCGCAAGGCGATGCGACCATCGATGAGATGGGATCAAAAAGATATTGGCCTGTGGTTGGACGTTATGTCGCAGAATCAAAGACATTGGATGCCCTTTCAGGGAGGGGCCGGTGGCGCCGGCCATGCAGGATATAGCGCAGGAAGCCCGGCAAGGGGGAGTTTTCCAGGCCGTGGTGGGAACCAGAAACAGGGGCTTTGTTGGCAATTCAATGAGGGTCAGTGCAAATTCGGAACAGGCTGTAAATTTAGGCACATATGTTCCTATTGTGGCGGATCGGCACACGGGGTCAATAGGTGTCAGAGGAAGTACAGTGGGAAGGTGGGAGGAGCCGGTCATGGTCAAGGGGCAAACACCAGTCAAGCTGCACGCGATGCTCCCTTATCTAAGTAGGTACCCGGACAGGAAAAAAGCGGATTTGTTGATCAAAGGCTTCAAGGAGGGATTTTCTATCCCTTCCCCGGCGTGCCAAATGCCCGGGAAGCTGAAGAATCTCAGTTCGGCCTATCAGCACCCCACTGTTGTCAAACAGAAACTTGAGAAAGAGGTGCTGATGGGCCGAATGGCGGGTCCGTTTAGTTTCCCACCCATATCGGGCTTGGTGGTTTCTCCATTGGGCATTGTACCAAAGAAGGAGCCGAACAAGTTCCGAATGATACATCACCTGTCATATCCCCGTGGTAAGTCCGTCAATGACGGCATCGATCCGGATTTGTGTGCGGTGCTATACGCATCATTTGACCTGGCATTAGAATGGGTAAGAAAATGCGGAAAGGGGGCGCTGATGGCGAAAACGGATGTGGAGTCTGCCTTTCGGTTATTGCCGGTTCACCCGGACAGTCAGCGGTTGCTCGGGTGCTATTGGGAGGGAGAGTATTTCATAGACAGGTGTTTACCTATGGGATGCTCGTTGTCATGTTCGTTGTTCGAAGCCTTTAGCACATTCCTGGAATGGGTAGTGAAGGATATCACGGGATTGGGATCATTGATCCACTACCTTGATGATTTTTGGTGCGTAGGTCCTGCACAATCAGGGGTGTGCGATACCATGTTAAAAAATCTGCAAGGGGTGGCTAAAGAGTTCGGGATACCATTGGCTCCTGAAAAAACTGTCGGCCCGACGTCATGTATCTCCTTTCTGGGGATCATGATCGACACAGTAAAGTGGGAGTGTCGTCTCCCGGGAGAGAAGGTGGCAGCCCTGAAATTGGAAATAGGCAGGGCTAGGAGAGCTAAAAAGCTGAAGCTGCGGGAGGTACAGTCCTTGCTGGGGAGTTTGAATTTCGCATGTCGAGTCATGCCGATGGGCAGGATATTCACGAGGAGATTGGCGGCGACAACGGCCGGAGTAAAATCACCGCAGCATTATGTGCGATTGACAGCAGATAACAAAGCAGATCTGGCGGTTTGGGACACATTCTTAGAAAAGTACAACGGGCTGTCCCTGGTTATGGATGGGGGATGTTGTAATTCGGATATTGAATTGTACACGGACGCAGCGGGCAGTCATGGTTTTGGAGCTTACTGTCAGGGGCAGTGGTGCGCGGCAGCATGGCCAGAGGAGTGGGTGCGTTCAGGGCTGATAAAAAACATTGCACTACTGGAAATTTTCCCAATCCTGGTGGCGGTAACACTATGGGGGCATCGGCTGAGGAACCGGAAAGTTCGGTTTAAGTGCGATAACATGGGAGTGGTCATGGCCATAAATAACATCACCGCGTCTTCGCCGCCAGTTATTAGAGTGTTGAGGCAGCTGGTGTTGGAATGCTTAGTTATCAATGCTCATGTGACAGCATCTCATGTCCCGGGAGAATTTAACTCTGTCGCTGATGCGCTTTCTCGTTTTCAGTGGCAGCGGTTTCGGGCGTTGGCCCCCGAGGCGGAAGAAGAGGGCCTACCCTGCCCTCCCGGATTATGGAACGTGGCATCTGGGCGGCTGAACCGCTGATCAAGGCATCCGTAACAAGTAGAACGTGGGCGGCGTACGGACGGTCGTGGGGCCAGTGGGAACAATGGCTAGGCTGGGGGGACGAGGACATGTCGGAAGAGGAGCAGATTGGGGTGTTATTGATGGGAATTAGGCAGGCCGCAGACGATAGTTGGTCGGCGGCAAAAATGAGTCAACTAATTGCAGGATTAGCATTTGGGTTTAAACTTAGAAACAGAACCGATTTGACAAAGAGTTTCTTAGTCAGACAGGCCTTAAAAGGTTACCGGAAGGGAAAGGTTAACAAAGACAACAGGCGGCCCGTGTCTTTCGGCATGTTAGAAGTATTAGGAGAGCAGTTGGAAGGGGTGTGCAGGACACAATTTGAGGTTGGCTTGTTTAGGTTGGCCTTTTCACTCGCATTCTTTGGAGCAATGAGGATAGGGGAGCTGGTAGCGCCAGGCAAGGCCATAGCAGGAGGCATTCTAGCCGAAGACGTGATAAAGACAAAAAGGGGATTGGAATTTTGGATTAGGAGGTCAAAGACTGACCAAAGGGGAAAAGGAAAAAGGGTGTTATTGGGAAGAGTAAGCGGTTCTATGATGTGTCCATGTAAGTGTTTCGGGATATTCTCGGCAGCCAGGCCTAAGCAGGACGGACCGCTGCTATGTCACGAGGATGGGTCATATTTGTCCAGGTATCAATTCATTAAAGTATTCCGGACATGTATGGTAAGGGCAGGTGGGAACCCTGGGAGATACACAGGCCATTCCTTCCGGATCGGGGCGGCAACGGAGGCCGCGGTGGGGGGGCTGAGCCCGGAAACAGTAAAGCGAATTGGCCGGTGGGAGTCGCGGCGGTACAGGTCTTACGTACGACCTCAAGGATATGAGGCAGCGATCCCCCCCCCCGGAATTAACGCATCACACTGATTTCTTTCTGTTTGTTACAGGACAAGTCCCGATCGTGATTTGGATTCTAGGACATTCATACGTTTACTGGGGAGCACAGCGGGCTGACAGACGGACGGGCGGGAGACAGTTAGGTATGGCAAGGAATGGGGCGGTGATTAGGTGGTTGGGATACCGGGGTTTAACATGGGGCCGGGTACTGCACGAGTTTTTCAGGGCGGTAAACCTCTATGGGGTCCCAGATATATTAGTTTTACACGCAGGGGGGAACGACTTGGGGGCTATCTCGGGAAAAGGGCTGAGTGCAAAAATTAGAACGGATATAAGACAGCTGGGATTAGCATTTCCAAACTTGAGGCTGGTGTGGTCAGACATGGTACCTAGAAAAAACTGGCGAGGGGCACGGTCAGTGAAAAAAAATTAACAAAGCCCGGATAACAGTGAACAAGGAGGTATCTAAGTTCGTGTCACGGAACGGAGGGGTGACGATACGTCATGCAGGCTTGGACTCTACAGAGGGAGATTACTGGCTAGGGGACGGGGTACATTTGAACACCGCGGGAACTGACTTGTGGATTGAAGGCTTGCTTGGGGGGATGCGGAAGGCCGCAGCAGGGTTGGTTGGTGGGGTCTCGAGCACTTGAAGGTCAAGGGCTCTCGGTGTGGCGTTGGTGGGTCCTCGAAGCTGGCAAAAAAGTACGGTAGAGGGGGGATTCTTGCACTGCGGGACCCCCCACCCACTGCCATGGATAGTTACTTAGTTCGTGGTCTGGTGATACTTGCGTGATACCCGACGAGGTAGGTCGGGGTCACGCTATCGGGGGACCCGGAGGGCCACCCTGATGTTGGAGGTCGGGTGCGCGGTACCGATGGGTGGGTACCCGACGAGGGAAGTCGGGTACAGGTTAACGGATGGAGGCAACCTCTTCCCTCAACTCAGGATGCTTCTGAGCTTGGGTAAAAACGCAGCTGGAAGTAAGGCTGAGAGGGAAGAGGCAGTGCCGACGGAATAATCGCCAGACCAGGAGCGGGTTAGCTTCGAGGGCCGCACCAAGGGTCCGTTTTTATTAATATCAATAATAAATTGGCTGCTGTGGCCGTTATTATCCAAATTACTGATGTGGTGTGGTTATTCAAGAAGGTGGGGGAAGTCACGGGTAGTCAACCTTGCCAAGGTCAAGTAACCCCCGGATAAGGCACGGAGGGTCCGTAAGGAGGGGGCCATGACCGGGCAGGTTGCAAGTGACGTATGAATGGGGGATTGGGAGAAGGCAGGGGGACGGCAAGGGGGTAAGCCGGGGGGGGGGGGGAGGAAGTATTAGGGGACTAATTAAAGGGGAAGTGACATAGGGGAAGTGACATAGGGGAAGTGACCTAGGACAGAGGGAGAGGGGGGGGGACACGGGGGGATAAAAAGGATGCAGGGAGGAGCCGTAGCTCTCTTTCCCTCTCTGGATGGCCGGACATCAAGCCCCACCCACCCATCCCTGACGAAATGAAGGAAGACCGGGTCGCAGTAGCCAGATGAACCATTCGGACGCGGACAAGAGCGAGACTGATACAAGAATTACTTATTTGGCAGTTACCTTTAAGCCCAGGGGAAGGGCAGTCCATCACCATGGTTCCCTGGAGGTTTCCCCCACAGGGGGTTTTTCCTCTCCTGACTGGTGGCGGATAGCTCTTTGTGAGCGCGAGGTTCTGTTACATCATCGGATGATGATTTGAGCGTTGGTGGGTCCTCGAAGCTGGCAAAAAAGTACGGTAGAGGGGGGATTCTTGCACTGCGGGACCCCCCACCCACTGCCATGGATAGTTACTTAGTTCGTGGTCTGGTGATACTTGCGTGATACCCGACGAGGTAGGTCGGGGTCACGCTATCGGGGGACCCGGAGGGCCACCCTGATGTTGGAGGTCGGGTGCGCGGTACCGATGGGTGGGTACCCGACGAGGGAAGTCGGGTACAGGTTAACGGATGGAGGCAACCTCTTCCCTCAACTCAGGATGCTTCTGAGCTTGGGTAAAAACGCAGCTGGAAGTAAGGCTGAGAGGGAAGAGGCAGTGCCGACGGAATAATCGCCAGACCAGGAGCGGGTTAGCTTCGAGGGCCGCACCAAGGGTCCGTTTTTATTAATATCAATAATAAATTGGCTGCTGTGGCCGTTATTATCCAAATTACTGATGTGGTGTGGTTATTCAAGAAGGTGGGGGAAGTCACGGGTAGTCAACCTTGCCAAGGTCATGTGATGTCTCCAACAGCTCCTAATTTGGTGTCCAAATAATGTAAGAATTAAAAAAAATTGTTACCTAATCCTATCTCCCTATACAGTGCACCCAATCTCCACTGCTACCTTCAATAGCAGTGGGTGCTGGACGGGGCGATGCAGAGATGTCTTGCACCTCCTGACATCCTTTGCATGCGCCATCTCCAACATAGTACAGACCAAAAGTAGCCTGAGTTCTGAGAGAGTTACCAGCAGAGCAGAGAGCAGATTACAGCTCCACTGCTCCAGTCCAGGGCAGCACCAAAAAAAAATTGTATTTGTGTCTTAAAGGGAACCTGTCACCCCCAAAATCGAAGGTGAGCTAAGCCCTCCGGCATCAGGGGCTTATCTACAGCATTCTGGAATGCTGTAGATAAGCCCCCCGATGTAACCTGATGGTAGAGCAAAGTACTGCAGTGCGCAGGAGCCGGGCCTCTCTGACCTTTCCCGGCTCCTGCGCACTGCAGTACTTTGCTCTGCACTCAACAGGGCAAACAAAGTACGCCTGCGCCGGAGCCGCGGCGTGAAGACAAGAAGAGGACGTCATCGTAAGAAGATAGAAGGCCCCGGACCGGACCGCGACGCCCATCGGACCGGACCGCAGCAGGACCGCCCCTGGGTGAGTATAATCTAATCTCTTTTTCTCATCTTTCAGGATACATCGGGGGGGGCTTATCTACAGCATTCCAGAATCCTGTAGATAAGCCGCTGATGCCGTTGGGCTTAGCTCACCTTCGATTTTGGGGGTGACGGTTCCCTTTAACCCCTTAATCCCATATGACGTACTATCCCGTCGAGGTGGGGTGGGCCTTAATTCCCACCGACGGGATAGTACGTCATAGCGATCGGCCGCGCTCACGGGGGGAGCGCGGCCGATCGCGGCCGGGTGTCAGCTGCCTATCACAGCTGACATCCGGCACTATGTGCCAGGAGCGGTCACGGACTGCCCCTGGCACATTAACCCCTGGCACACCGCGATCAAACATGATCGCAGTGTACCGGCGGTACAGGGAAGCATCGCGCAGGGAGGGGGCTCCCTGCGTGCTTCCCTGAGACACTCGGTACAAGGCGATGTACTCACCTTGTACCGAGCGTCTCCTCCCTGCAGTCCCCGGATCCAAAATGGCCGCGGGGCTGCATCCGGGTCCTGCAGAGAGTACTTCCGGGTGCCGTGCAGGCGCTGGTAAGCCTGCAACGATGTGAGTGAGATCGCCGATCTGATAGAGTGCTATGCAAGCTGTCAGATCGGTGATCTGTGATGTCCCCCCCTGGGACAAAGTAAAAAAGTAAAAAAAAAAATTTGCACATGTGTAAAAAAAAAAAATAATAATAATTCCTAAATAAAGAAGAAAAAAAAAATTATTCCCATAAATACATTTCTTTATCTAAAAAAAACAAAAAAAAACAATGAAAGTACACATATTTAGTATCGCCGCGTCCGTAACGACCCAACCTATAAAACTGTCCCACTAGTTAACCCCTTCAGTGAACACCGTAAGAGAAAAAAAAAAAACGAGCCAAAAAACAACACTTTATTATCATACTGCCGAACAAAAAGTGGAATAACACGCGATCAAAAAGACGGATATAAATAACCATGGTACCGCTGAAAACGTCATCTTGTCCCGCAAAAAACGAGCCGCCATATAGCATCATAAGCAAAAAAATAAAAAAGTTATAGCCCTCAGAATAAAGCGATGCCAAAATAATTATTTTTTCTATAAAATAGCTTTTATCGTATAAAAGCGCCAAAACATAAAAAAATGATATAAATGAGATATTGCTGTGATCGTACTGACCCGACGAATAAAACTGCTTTATCAATTTTACCAAATGTGGAACGGTATAAACGCCTCCCCCAAAAGAAATTCATGAATAGCTGGTTTTTGTTCATTCTGCCTCACAAAAATCAGAATAAAAAGTGATCAAAAACTGTCACATGTCCGAAAATGTTACCAATAAAAACGTCAACTCGTCCCGCAAAAAACAAGACCTCACATGACTCTGTGGACAAAAATACGGAAAAATTATAGGTCTCAAAATGTGGAGACCCAAAAACTTTTTTGCTATAAAAAGCGTTTTAGTGCGTGACAGCTGCCAATCATAAAAATCCGATATAAAAAACGCTATAAAGTAAATCAAACCCCCCTTCATCACCCCCTTAGTTAGGGAAAAATAATAAAATTAAAAAAATGTATTTATTTCCATTTTCCCATTAGGGCTAGGGTTAGGGTTAGGGCTAGGGTTAGGGTTAGGGCTAGGGTTGGAGCTAAAGTTAGGGTTGGGGCTAAAGTTAGGGATAGGGTTGGGGCTAAAGTTAGGGTTAGGGTTGGGGCTAAAGTTAGGGTTGGGGCTAAAGTTAGGGTTAGGGTTTGGATTACATTTACGGTTGGGATTAGGGTTGGGATTAGAATTTGGGGTGTGTCAGGGTTAGGCGTGTGGTTAGGGTTACAGTTGGGATTAGGGTTAGGGGTGTGTTTGGATTAGAGTTTCAGGTAGAATTGGGGAGTTTCCACTGTTCAGGCACATCAGGGTCTCTCCAAACGTGACATGGCATCCGATCTCAATTCCAGACAATTCTGCGTTGAAAAAGTAAAACAGTGCTCCTTCCCTTCCGAGCTCTCCCGTGCGCCCAAACATGGGTTTACCCCAACATATGGGGCATCAGCGTACTCGGGACAAATTGGACAACAACTTTTGGGGTCCAAGTTCTCTTGTTATCCTTGGGAAAATAAAAATTTGGGGGGCTAAAAATCATTTTTGTGAAAAAATAATAATTTTTATTTTCACGGCTCTGCGTTATAAACTGTAGTGAAACACTTGGGGGTTCAAAGTTCTCACAACTAGTGTTGAGCGATACCTTCCGATATCGGAAAGTATCGGTACCGGAAAGTATCGGCCGATACCGTCAAAGTATCGGATCTAATCCGATACCGATACCCAATCCCAATGCAAGTCAATGGGACGAAAATATCGGAATTAAAATAAACCCTTTCTTTCCTTGTAGGTTCATTCTACATGAAGGAAAACAACTAAGAATAATGTAGGATGTATTGGGGGAGGTGGCGGAGACATTAAAGGCACAGAGGTTTAGCCCAAACAAATAGAATAGCAGGTTTTTTTGTTTTTTTTTATGACGTTCGGCGTTAGAAAGATTTTGACTGTTATTTTTTTTTTTTTTTTTCAGATATTGATGTTTCACTACTTCCACGTCCTTCACCTTCTTTTTTACTTCTCCCACTTTCTTCTTCATTATCCTCATCATCAGCTTCTTTGACATCAACTATCTTCACCTTATTCATCTTCTTCTTCTTCTACCTATATTTTTTTTTTTTTACATTGTTCATATTCTTTTTATTTAACTATTATCTTTTTCATATTCAACTTCTTCATCATATTCTTATTTGTGACAGGCATTCCCGTAGTTGTTATCTATAAAAGTTTGAAGATTACACCTTCCGTTCTGCCTGTCACAAAAGAGTTACATTTGTCCGCGTTCAGTTTGGCCTGCAGCATCAGGCTTTATCCAGGGGCACCACGAGGAGGAACGGACTCACCCCCATACACTGCTTAGTCTTCTTCTGCTTATAATTTAGATAATATCTTTTGCTCTGATATTTAGTCTTATGCTTAATGTTCTTCTGCTCTTTGTTCTGCAGCCTCTTGTTCTTCTGCTTCTCGGTCTCCCATGTCGTCGTCGTCTCCAGGGTCGTCGTCTCCAGGGTCGTCGTCTCCGGGGTCGTCGTCATCGGGGTGGTCTTCAGGGTCATCGTCTCCAGGGTCGTCGTCATCTCAGTGGTCGTCGTCTCTGGTGTCGTCGTCATCTTAGGGGTGGTCTTCAGGGTCGTCGTCTTTAGGGTCTTGAACTTGGAAATGTAGCAGAAGGTACAAGAAGGCTGAGAAAATGCCGAGAAACAGCTGATGGAACTGGAACTCGGATGGCTACCCGAAGGTCCAAGAGCCAATGGAACTACCGAGGACCAGCTGACGTTACTGGAACCCGGTTACTAAGCAGGAGGTACCCGTGCCTGAAAGCACTACCAAGGACCACCTGATGTTGGTGGAACTCGGATACCCAGAGGGAGGCACCTAAGCCAAAGGCTCTGCCCGGAACCAGCTGACGGTACTGGAACCAGGATGGGGAGCAGAAGGTACAAGAGCAAAAGACACTGCCGAGAACCAGCTGACGGTACTGGAACCCGGATGGGTAGCCGAAGGTCCAAGAGCCAATGGAACTACCGAGGACCAGCTGACGTTACTGGAACCCGGTTACTAAGCAGGAGGTACCCGTGCTGAAAGCACTACCAAGGACCACCTGACGTTGGTGGAACTCAGATACCCAGAGGGAGGCACCTAAGCCAAAGGCTCTGCCCGGAACCAGCTGACGGTACTGGAACCAGGATGGGGAGCAGAAGGTACAAGAGCAAAAGACACTGCCGAGAACCAGCTGACGGTACTGGAACCCGGATGGGTAGCCAAAGGTCCAAGAGCCAATGGAACTACCGAGGACCAGCTGACGTTACTGGAACCCGGTTACTAAGCAGGAGGTACCCGTGCCTGAAAGCACTACCAAGGACCACCTGACGTTAGTGGAACTCGGATACCCAGAGGGAGGCACCTAAGCCAAAGGCTCTGCCCGGAACCAGCTGACGGTACTGGAACCAGGATGGGGAGCAGAAGGTACAAGAGCAAAAGACACTGCCGAGAACCAGCTGACGGTACTGGAACCCGGATGGGTAGCCGAAGGTCCAAGAGCCAATGGAACTACCGAGGACCAGCTGACGTTACTGGAACCCGGGTACTAAGCAGGAGGTACCCGTGCTGAAAGCACTACCAAGGACCACCTGACGTTGGTGGAACTCAGATACCCAGAGGGAGGCACCTAAGCCAAAGGCTCTGTCCGGAACCAGCTGACGGTACTGGAACCAGGATGGGGAGCAGAAGGTACAAGAGCAAAAGACACTGCCGAGAACCAGCTGACGGTACTGGAACCCGGATGGGTAGCCGAAGGTCCAAGAGCCAATGGAACTACCGAGGACCAGCTGACGTTACTGGAACCCGGTTACTAAGCAGGAGGTACCCGTGCCTGAAAGCACTACCAAGGACCACCTGACGTTGGTGGAACTCGGATACCCAGAGGGAGGCACCTAAGCCAAAGGCTCTGCCCGGAACCAGCTGACGGTGCTGGAACCAGGATGGGGACCTATTCAAGCTTGTCTTCCTAGAGCCCCAACTAGCGGTGTTGGAGCAAAGGGTCAGCAGGGGGAGAAGAGTGTAGGCCGAAGCCTGCACTGGAGGCATTTGTAGGTCTGTTGTGTCTGCGTGGCTGTTGCAGGACACGTTGCCGGCTACACAGCAGGGGAACAGCTGGCGGTGCTGAACCCCACTGACACATTGGCTGGTGTTTATCTCTGTGCAGCTAGCAGTAGTGGGCCCCAACTGGCGGTGTTAGAGCCCAGGGTCAGCAGGAGGAGGAGAGGGAGCAGAGTGTAGGCCGAAGCCTGCACTGGCGGCAGCTTTGTGTCTGCGTGGCTGTTGCAGGACACGTTGCCGGCTACACAGCAGGGGAACAGCTGGCGGTGCTGAACCCCACTGACACATTGGCTGGTGTTTTTCTCTGCGCAGCTAGCAGTACCGGGCCCCAACTGGCGGTGTTAGAGCCCAGGCTCTGCAGGGTGAGCAGAGTGTAGGCCGAAGCCTAATTGAACCAATTTTAAAGATAACCTTTAACCCCCCTCAGGGGTTACAAACTAGAAGAGCCACACCTTATGCAGCAGTAGTGCTGCACAAGTCAAAGGTTGCTCTTTTAATTTTTCTCCTTGCACACGCTGAATGAAACACGTATAACATTTAGCCCTTTATACAGTCAAACTGTGTTGGAGGCGCGAGTTCCCTTCGTAATGAGACGCAGCACAGATGTCAAGAATCCCACCTTGGTGCTGGGTGCAGCCTCCTGAGCGTTGTTATTTGCTGTACAGGAGTCTGCACTGTCGTGTTATCCCTTGGCCTAGCGCTGTTAGCGCTGCCCATCTTCTGACATCATTTAATGTCGGCCGGTGCGGTTCGCGATGACCATGAATCCCAGCCCCGCAGTGTCTTAACATTGTTAAAACACTGCGGGGCTGGGATTCATGGCCTGGCGCAGTACATATGTTCGCCTCTCACACTGGGGTCCTTACACCCGCTTCAGACTGTGCGGCGTCAGCTGATCCCTTATCGCATGCCACGGACATGAAGCCGCACAGTCTGAAGAAGGCGGAAGGAGATGAGGGACAGGCGAACTTATGCACTGCTCATGCCCATCAATCACACCCTCGCAGTCCAAATAAATAAGACACCGAGGGGCGTTGTGTGGGTCAGGGCGGCCGCAGAGGCGCAGGCAGCCAAACAATGATGCCAGAAGACGGGCAGCGCTACCAAGGGGGTTGCAGCGTGTCATTACAAAGGAAAGTCACACCTCCGGGACGGTTAAATGGTCACACAGAGGACACATTTTAGACGTGTTTTCAGTTCCACATGTGCGAAGAGAATACGTTTATGAGCCACCTTGCACACATGCAGCATTACTGTCGTACAAGGTGGCTGTAAAACGTAGAAACGCCTGGGGGAGGGGGGACAGGTTTCCTTCAATTTCAGTTCTTGTGTCTGCGTGGCTGTTGCAGGACACGTTGCCGGCTACACAGCAGGGGAACAGCTGGCGGTGCTGAACCCCACTAACACATTGGCTGGTGTTTGGCTCTGTGCAGCTAGCACATCTGGGCCCCAACTGGCGGTGTTAGAGCCCAGGGTCAGGAGGAGGAGGAGAGGGAGCAGAGTGTAGGCCGAAGCCTGCACTGAAGCAAGTTGAAAGGGAAACTTTAACCCCCCCCCCCCAGGCGTTTGTAGCTGAAAGAGCCATCGTGTACAGCACTAATGCTGGAAAAGGTAAACTTAGCTCTTTTAATTATGGTCCTTGCACATGCTGAACCTAACACTTATGAAAAGTGTCCCCTCCTACCGTGATACCGTCCGGTTGGTGGAACTTTCCTTTGTGATGTGACGCAGCACAGCCGTCATTCTTACCCCCTTGGCGCCGTGCGCCGCCTCCTCAGCGTTGTTTGAATCAGTCCCGGAGCCTGCGCTGTTAGGTTAGCCCTTGGCCATGCACACATTTTGCGCTGCCCGTCTTCTGACATCATTTGGTGTCAGACTGGCTGCACCTGTGCGGCTGCGCTGGCCGAGATCCCGCCTCGCAGTGTCGTCTAATGTAATCCCACCGCGGGCCTGGGATCCGTGGCCATGCGCAGTGTATATCCTCACCTCTCACTCCCCTCCCTACGGCTTCTTCAGACTGTGCGGTGTCACGGCCGTGGCATGCTATTAGGGACCAGCTGACACCGCACAGTCTGAAGAAGCCGTAGGGAGATGAGTGAGAGGTGGAGGTTCAGATATGCACTGCGCATGTCCATGGATCTCAGGCCCTCAGTGGGATTAAATCAGAAGACACTACGAGGCGGGATCTCGTCCAGCGCGGCCGCACAGGCGCAGCCAGCCTGACACCAAATGATGTCAGAAGACGGGCAGCGCAAAATGTGTGCATGGCCAAGGGCTAACCTAACAGCGCAGGCTCCGGGATTGATTCAAACAACGCTGAGGAGGCGGCACACGGCGCCAAGGGGGTAAGAATGACGGCTGTGCTGCGTCACATCACAAAGGAAAGTTCCACCTACCGGACGGTATCACGGTAGGAGGGGACACATTTCATAAGTGTTAGGTTCAGCATGTGCAAAGAGGCACTTTTTCCCTTTGCATCATTACTGCTGCACAAGGTGGCTCCTTCAGTAACAAACGCCTGGGGGGGGGGGGGACAGGTTCCCTTAAATTTAACTTGTTGTGCCTGCGTGGCGGTCGCAGTACACGTTGCCGTATACACAGCAGGGGAACAGCTGGCGGTGCTGAACCCCACTAACACATTGGCGAGGTGTTTGGCTCTGTGCGGACAGCACTTTTGGACAGCAACTAGCGGTGTTGGAGCCCAGGGACAGGAGGAGGAGGAGGAGGTGGAGGAGATAGGAGGGATTGCGACACACACAGCTGGGGAACAGCTGACGTTACTGAACCCCAATAACAGAGGAGGGACTGTTGACTGTGCGGACAGCACTTCTGGACGGCAACTAGCGGTGTTGGAGCCCAGGGACAGGAGGAGGAGGAGGAGGTGGAGGAGATAGGAGGGATTGCCACACACACAGCTGGGGAACAGCTGACGTTACTGAACCCCAATAACAGAGGAGGGACTGTTGGGACTGTGCGGACAGCACTTCTGGACGGCAACTAGCGGTGTTGGAGCCCAGGGACAGGAGGAGGAGGTGGAGGAGATAGGAGGGATTGCCACACACACAGCTGGGGAACAGCTGACGTTACTGAACCCCAATAACAGAGGAGGGACTGTTGGGACTGTGCGGACAGCACTTCTGGATGGCAACTAGCGGTGTTGGAGCCCAGGGACAGGAGGAGGAGGAGGAGGTGGAGGAGATAGGAGGGATTGCCACACACACAGCTGGGGAACAGCTGACGTTACTGAACCCCAATAACAGAGGAGAGACTGTTGGGACTGTGCGGACAGCACTTCTGGACGGCAACTAGCGGTGTTGGAGCCCAGGGACAGGAGGAGGAGGAGGTGGAGGAGATAGGAGGGATTGCCACACACACAGCTGGGGAACAGCTGACGTTACTGAACCCCAATAACAGAGGAGGGACTGTTGACTGTGCGGACAGCACTTCTGGATGGCAACTAGCGGTGTTGGAGCCCAGGGACAGGAGGAGGAGGAGGAGGTGGAGGAGATAGGAGGGATTGCCACACACACAGCTGGGGAACAGCTGACGTTACTGAACCCCAATAACAGAGGAGGGACTGTTGGGACTGTGCGGACAGCACTTCTGGATGGCAACTAGCGGTGTTGGAGCCCAGGGACAGGAGGAGGAGGAGGAGGTGGAGGAGATAGGAGGGATTGCCACACACACAGCTGGGGAACAGCTGACGTTACTGAACCCCAATAACAGAGGAGGGACTGTTGGGACTGTGCGGACAGCACTTCTGGACGGCAACTAGCGGTGTTGGAGCCCAGGGACAGGAGGAGGAGGAGGAGGTGGAGGAGATAGGAGGGATTGCCACACACACAGCTGGGGAACAGCTGACGTTACTGAACCCCAATAACAGAGGAGGGACTGTTGGGACTGTGCGGACAGCACTTCTGGACGGCAACTAGCGGTGTTGGAGCCCAGGGACAGGAGGAGGAGGAGGAGGTGGAGGAGATAGGAGGGATTGCCACACACACAGCTGGGGAACAGCTGACGTTACTGAACCCCAATAACAGAGGAGGGACTGTTGACTGTGCGGACAGCACTTCTGGACGGCAACTAGCGGTGTTGGAGCCCAGGGACAGGAGGAGGAGGTGGAGGAGATAGGAGGGATTGCCACACACACAGCTGGGGAACAGCTGACATTACTGAACCCCAATAACAGAGGAGGGACTGTTGGGACTGTGCGGACAGCACTTCTGGACGGCAACTAGCGGTGTTGGAGCCCAGGGACAGGAGGAGGAGGAGGAGGTGGAGGAGATAGGAGGGATTGCCACACACACAGCTGGGGAACAGCTGACGTTACTGAACCCCAATAACAGAGGAGGGACTGTTGACTGTGCGGACAGCACTTCTAGACGGCAACTAGCGGTGTTGGAGCCCAGGGACAGGAGGAGGAGGAGGAGGTGGAGGAGATAGGAGGGATTGCCACACACACAGCTGGGGAACAGCTGACGTTACTGAACCCCAATAATAGAGGAGGGACTGTTGGGACTGTGCGGACAGCACTTCTGGACGGCAACTAGCGGTGTTGGAGCCCAGGGACAGGAGGAGGAGGAGGAGGTGGAGGAGATAGGAGGGATTGCCACACACACAGCTGGGGAACAGCTGACGTTACTGAACCCCAATAACAGAGGAGGGACTGTTGACTGTGCGGACAGCACTTCTGGACAGCAACTAGCGGTGTTGGAGCCCAGGGACAGGAGGAGGAGGTGGAGGAGATAGGAGGGATTGCCACACACACAGCTGGGGAACAGCTGACGTTACTGAACCCCAATAACAGAGGAGCGACTGTTGACTGTGCGTACAGCACTACCAGGCAACAACTAGCGGTGTTGGAGCCCAGGGACAGGAGGAGGAGGAGAGGAACACAGTGTAGGCCGAAGCCTGATTGGAGAAAGTCGAAAGGGAACCTTTAACCCCCCCCAAGGCGTTTGTAGCTGAAAGAGCCAGCTTGTGCAGCACAAAGGATGCAAAAGGAAAAGGTGGCTCTTTTCATTATGCTCCTTGCAAACACAGAACTGAACACTTATAAAATGTGTCCCCTGATACCGTGAGACCGTCCCGGAGGTGGGACTTTCCTTCGTAATATGACGCAGCACAGCCGTCATTCCTACCCCCTTGGCGCCGTGCCCCGGCTCCTCAGCGTTGTTTGATTCCTTCCCGGAGCCTGCGCTGTTATGTTATCCCTTGGCCAGGCACACTTAGCGCTGCCCATCTTCTGGCATCATTTGGTGTCAGGCTGGCTGCGCCTGTGCGGACGTGCTGGCCGAGAGCCCGCCTCACAGTGTCGTCTAATGTAATCCCACCGCGGGCCTGGGATCCATGGCCATGCGCAGTGCATATCCTCGCCTCTCACTCCCCTCCCTACGGCTTCTTCAGACTGTGCGGTGTCACGGCCGTGGCATGCTATTAGGGACCAGCTGACACCGCACAGTCTGAAGAAGCCGTAGGGAGATGAGTGAGAGGTGGAGGTTCAGATATGCACTGCGCATGTCCATGGATCTCAGGCCCCCAGTGGGATTAAATCAGAAGACACTGCGAGGCGGGCTCTCGGCCAGCGCGGCCGCACAGGCGCAGCCAGCCTGACACAAATGATGTCAGAAGATGGGCAGCGCTAAGTGTGCCTGGCCAAGGGATAACATAACAGCGCAGGCTCTGGGACGGAATCAAACAACGCTGAGCAGCCGGCGCACCGCGCCGGGGGGGTAAGAATGACGGCTGTGCTGCGTCACATTACGAAGGAAAGTCCCACCTCCGGGACGGTTTTACGGTATCAGTGGACACATTTTATAAGTGTTAAGTTCTGCGTGTGCAAGGAGCTAAACAAAAATAGCTACCTTTTCCTTGTGCAGCATTACTGCTGCACAAGGTGGCTCCTTCAGTAACAAACGCCTTGGGGGGGGGGGGACAGGTTCCCTTACATTTCAGTTGTTGTGTCAGCGTGGCGGTCGCAGGACACATTGCCGGCTACACAGCTGGGGATCAGCTGACGTTACTGAAACCCAATAACACTGGGTCGTATGTTTTGACTGTGCAGACGGCACTTCTGAGCCTCAACTGGGGGTGTTGGAGCCCAGGAATTTAAGTTCAGGTGGTAGAAAGATGAACACAACAGGAGACCTGGATACTGTAGACAGTCACCTAATTATTTAATCAGGAAGAGGAGTGGCAAATTCCGGCGAGATCCAGGCCTTGTTCATTTTCAGGAAAGTAAGCCGGTCAACGTTATCGGAGGATAGTCGCATGCGACGGTCAGTTAGTACACCACCTGCAGCACTAAAGACGCGTTCCGATAATACACTAGCCACAGGGCAAGCCAGCACCTCCAATGCATACTGGCTTAGCTCTGGCCATGTATCCAGCTTTGAGACCCAAAACTTGAAAGGTGAAGAGCCGTCTGGGAGTACAGCAAGAGGGCAAGACATGTAGTCTGTCACCATCTGACGGAACCGTTGCCTCCTGCTGACTGGAGCCGTCTGTGATGGTGTTGACTTTTGTGGCGGGCACAGAAAACTGTGCCACAGTTGGGCCATACTGCTCTTGCCTTGGGCAGAGGCACTGCTTCTGCTCCCTCTTTGTGCAGAGCCTCCACCACTGCCTGGATGCACTGAGCTGCTTTGTAATGCACTAGCAGCACTTCTCTCACTTGGAATGGAGAAGATGATGGAATTCACCAGTGTGTCTTGGTACTCCCGCATTTTTCGCTCCCGGTTCAACGGTGTGATGAGGCTTTCCACGTTGTCCCGGTAGCGAGGATCGAGGAGGGTGAACACCCAATATTCAGACATGTTGAGAATGTGGGCGATGCGGCGGTCGTTTCTCAGGCACTGCAGCATGTAATCCACCATGTGCTGCAGACTGCCAACTGCCCAAGAAACGCTGTCCCCTGCTGGAGGCGTGATCTCTGCCCGCTCATCATCACCCCACCCTCGCTGTACACACTGAGTACTGGACAATTGTGTAACTCCCTCCTCTGGACGGATGTCTTCCTCCTCCATTGACTCCTCCTCATCCTCCTCACAAACTGTCCCCTGCCTAAGCCTTTGTGAGGAACCACGTGGCGCTGACTGTCCTGAAGATGATGGAAATGTTGAATCCTCATCCTCCACCTCTTCCACAACATCATCCCTTAGCGCTTGCAGTGATTTTTCAAGCAGGCAGATAAGGGGGACAGTCATGCTGACTAGTGCATCATCTGCACTCGCCATCCGCGTGGAATAATCGAAGGGACGCAAAACCTGGCAGACGTCATTCATAGTGGCCCACTCTGTGGTTGTGAAGTCTGAACGGCGCGGAGTGCGACTTCTTTGCGCCTGATGCAGCTGGTACTCCATTACAGCTTGCTGCTGCTCACACAACCGCTCCAACATATGTAACGTGGAATTCCACCTGGTAGGTAGGTCACATATGATGCGATGTTCCGGCAGGTGGTGTCGGCGCTGCAGAGCCGCAATGCGCGCTTTTGCCGTGCTGGAACGCCGCATGTGAGCACACTCTAGGCGGACCTTGTGCAGCAGTGCATCAAGATCCGGATAGTCCCTCAAAAAACTCTGCACGACCAAATTGAGCACATGTGCCAGACATGGGATGTGAGTGAGGTTGCCGAGGCCCAGAGCTGCCACCAGATTTCGGCCATTATCACACACTACCATGCCTGGCTGGAGATTCGCTGGCACAAACCACACATCGCTCTCCTGCTTGATGGCATTCCAGAGCTCCTGCGCTGTGTGGCTTCGATTCCCCAAAGAAATTAATTTCAAGACGGCCTGTTGACGTTTGGCCACGGCTGTGCTCATGTCGGTCGTAACAGGTAAACGTTCATCACGGGTCCATGTGGAGGTGGACTGTGACGGCTCCTGCAGCGATGATTCTGAGGAACTGGTGTAAGAGGAGGAGTCAATGCGTACAGAATGGATTCCTGCAATCCTTGGAGTGGGCAGGACACGTCCTGCGCCACTCGCACGATCTGTACCCGGCTCAACGACATTAACCCAATGGGCAGTGAGGGAAAGGTATCGCCCCTGTCCATGTTGACTGGTCCACGCATCGGTGGTGAGGTGGACCTTGCTACTGACGGCATTCAGTAGCGTGTGTTTTATGTGTCCCTCCACATGCTTGTGCAGGGCAGGGACGGCTTGCCTGCTGAAGTAAAAGCGGCTGGGCACATTGTACTGTGGGACTGCCAATGACATCAAGTCACGGAAGCTGTCAGTCTCCACCAGCCTGAATGACAGCATTTCCAGTGACAGAAGTTTGGCAATGCCTGCAGTCAGAGCCTGTGCTCGTGGGTGGTTTGACGAGAAAGGCCGCCTTTTCTCCCATGCCTGTACTACCGATGGCTGTACACTGGGCTGGGAGTGTGTGGATGACTGGGAACGTGGTGCTGCGGGTGGAATTACAGCGGGTCTCTGGACAACAGGGCCAGAGGTTCTTCCACGGCGATCCTGGGAGGAAGCCGAACCAGCTGCGTGTGAGCTGGAGGAAGAGGCAACACGAGCTGAAGAGGTGGTAGCTGCCGCTGTTGTTTGGCCTAGCTCTTCAGTGTGTTTTTGTAACTCCGCCGCGTGCCTGTTGCGCACATGTTTCCACATGTTGGAGGTATTGAGGTTGCTGACATTTCGACCTCTTTTTACTTTGTGATGACACACCTTGCATTTGACATAGCAAATGTCATCTGCAACTGTGTCAAAAAAAGGACCAGGCACTGCAAGTCTTGGGAGCGCCCTTTTTGGCTTTTGGAAGAGACATGCTCCTAACGGGTGCCAAAGCGGAGGCTGCAGGATCTGCAGTCTTCCCCCTCCCTCTCCCTCTTTGGGCCGTACAGGGAATCCCTTCCTCAGAGCTGCTCCCACCACCTTCCTGTCCCTCACGCCAAGATGGGTCAAGGACCTCATCATCTACACTACCCTCTGCCCCCAACTGCTCCTCCTGGGTAGTCTCAGCAGCAGAGCACGCACCAGAAAGTGGCACCTGAGTGTCATCATCAGCGGATGCGGCCTGCGATGTGGTGACCGGAAGCACTGGCCCACCCGCCTCTTCAGAGGAAGAGAGAAAAAGCTGTTGGGCATCACTGCACCCTGCCTCTTCTTCCATTTCTCCAATGCTGCTTGGCTGGCCCCCTGTTTCCAAGCCAAGAGATTCAGAGAACAGAAGTAGAGACGGCTCCTGTCCTGGGCTCTCTGTCTGCCTGGGCAATTTGGCAGGTGGTGAAGAGACAGATGGCTGCTCTCCAGTGCTCTGTGTCTGAGAGGATGTGGCACTAATTGAAGTTGATGCATTAGCTGCCATCCATCTGACAACGGCTTCAATTTGTTCTTCACGCAGCAGCGGTGTACGGCGCTCTGCGACAAAGCTGCGCATGAAGGACTGTTCCCTGGTGAAAGTGGGTGCTGATGAGTCACCGGTGCCCGCAGCAGGCACAGAATCCCCACGTCCTCTCCCTGCTCCGCGCCCACGCCCACGTGCCTTACTCACTACCTTCTTCATCTTGGTTGACTGATAAAGATAAGCAGAAAAGTACTAAAGGCTTTGTGTGCTTATTCCTGAACAACTCCTAACAGGTATAAGAAACACTAATTTTCTAAAGTGTGGACTAGACTTTAATATGAGCTAATGTGGCCTACACAAATGTTAAGTGGTGTCACTGGTGTGTTTGGTGAACTTTATTTATTTATTTTTTGGGGACTGAACTGACAACAGAGAGAGCTGCAGTCACACGGAGACCGTGCAGACAGCCGTAAACGGCGCTGCAAGGCCCAAAAACCCTCCTCTACGTTATCCTATGTAGTGTTTTTCCACAAGTTAGCTGGAGACGGGTGGAAAGACACTAATAGGAATTTTTTGAAAAAATGTGCAGCAGCCTGCACTACTTAAAACAAAAGGAAAATTGATTTTACGGTATGACGCAGTGAAGAACCCTGAGCTGGAGACAACCAGGCTATGGCTGCTCACAGACTACAGGGCGAGCTGCAGTCACACGGAGACCGTGCAGACAGCCGTAAACGGCGCTGCAAGGCCCAAAAACCCTCCTCTACATTATCCTATGTAGTGTTTTTCCACAAGTTAGCTGGAGACGGGTGGAAAGACACTAATAGGAATTTTTTGAAAAAATGTGCAGCAGCCTGCACTACTTAAAACAAAAGGAAAATTGATTTTACGGTATGACGCAGTGAAGAACCCTGAGCTGGAGACAACCAGGCTATGGCTGCTCACAGACTACAGGGCGAGCTGCAGTCACACGGAGACCGTGCAGACAGCCGTAAATGGCGCTGCAAGGCCCAAAAACCCTCCTCTACTTTATCCTATGTAGTGTTTTTCCACAAGTTAGCTGGAGACGGGTGGAAAGACACTAATAGGAATTTTTTGAAAAAATGAGCAGCAGACTACACTACTTGAAAAAAAAACAAAAAAAAAAAACAGTATGGGGCAATGAACCACCCTCCCTGAACTGAATACAACCAGCTATGGATGGCCTATGGCTGCACTCAGACTAGAGAGTGGGCTGCACTCACACACACACACACACACAGACCTTGCAGATCGCTGTGAAAACAGCGCTACAAGGCAAAAGCAAGGTGAATAGTAGGTGAACACAGCGGTTGCTAAATTAGCCTTTGAAAAGCACAAAGAAGCAAATCGCTATCTCTAAACTGGCCCTCAGTCAGCAAACAGCGTCCTGTCACTAACTGAATTCACAGCAGAGTGAGCGCAAAATGGCGCCAGCGACTTTTAAACTGCATCATGACATCATTTCAGCAGCCAATCACAGCCATGCCAGTAGTTTCATGCCCTCCATGCTGAACAGGATGTGCCCACACTTGGAATCATTCTCATTGGCTGAATTTGTGCAGTTTGAATCTGGGAACTTCCGATTCCGGTATCCGATACGCGGCAAGTATCGGAATCCCGGTATCGGAATTCCGATACCGCAAGTATCGGCCGATACCCGATACTTGCGGTATCGGAATGCTCAACACTACTCACAACGCATCTAGATAAGTTCCTTGGGGGGTCTAGTTTCCAATATGGGGTCACTTGTGGGGGGGTTGTACTGTTTGGGTACATCAGGGGCTCTGCAAATGCAACATGACACCTGCAGACCAATCCATCTAAGTCTGCATTCCAAATGGCGCTCCTTCCCTTCCGAGCTTTGCCATGCGCCCAAACAGTGGTTCCCCCCCACATATGGGGTATCAGCGTACTCAGAAAAAATTGGACAACAACTTTTGGGGTCCAATTTATCCTGTTACCCTTGTGAAAATACAAAACTGGGGGCTAAAAAATCATTTTTGTGAAAAAAAAAAGAATTTTCATTTTCACGGCTCTGCGTTATAAACTGTAGTGAAACACTTGGGGGTTCAAAGTTCTCACAACACATCTAGATAAGTTCCTTGGGAGGTCTAGTTTCCAATATGGGGTCACTTGTGGGGGGGTTGTACTGTTTGGGTACATCAGGGGCTCTGCAAATGCAACGTGACGCCTGCAGACCAATCCATCTAAGTCTGCATTCCAAATGGTGCTCCTTCCCTTCCGAGCTCTGCCATGCGCCCAAACAGTGGTTCCCCCCCCACATATGGGATATCAGCGTACTCAGGAAAAATTGGACAACAACTTTTGGGGTCCAATTTATCCTGTTACCCTTGTGAAAATACAAAACTGGGGGCTAAAAAATCATTTTTGTGAAAAAAAAAAGAATTTTTATTTTCACGGCTCTGCGTTATAAACTGTAGTGAAACACTTGGGGGTTCAAAGCTCTCAAAACACATCTAGATAAGTTCCTTAGGGGGTCTACTTTCCAAAATGGTGTCACTTGTGGGGGGTTTTAATGTTTAGGCACATCAGGGGCTCTCCAAACGCGACATGGTGTCCTATCTCAATTCCAGTCAATTTTGCATTGAAAAGTCAAATGGCGCTCCTTTCCTTCCGAGCTCTGCCATGCGCCCAAACAGTGGTTTACCCCCACATATGGGGTATCAGCGTACTCAGGACAAATTGTACAACAACTTTTGGGGTCAATTTTCTCCTGTTACCCTTAGTAAAATAAAACAAATTGGAGCTGAAATAAATTTTGTGTGAAAAAAAGTTAACTGTTCATTTTTATATAAACATTCCAAAAATTCCTGTGAAACACCTGAAGGGTTAATAAATTTCTTGAAAGTGGTTTTGAGCACCTTGAGGGGTGCAGTTTTTAGAATGGTGCCACACTTAGGTATTTTCTATCATATAGACCCCTCAAAATGACTTCAAATGAGATGTGGTCCCTAAAAAAAATGGTGTTGTAAAAATGAGAAATTTCTGGTCAACTTTTAACCCTTATAACTCCCTAACAAAAAAAAATGTTGATTCCAAAATTGTGCTGATGTAAAGGAGACATGTGGGAAATGTTACTTATTAAGTATTTTTTGTGACATATCACTGTGATTTAAGGGCATAAAAATTCAAAGTTGGAAAATTGTGAAATTTTCAAAATTTTCGCCAACTTTCCGTTTTTTTTCACAAATAAACGCAAGTTATATCGAATAAATTTTACCACTAACATGAAGTACAATATGTCACGAGAAAACAGTGTCAGAATCGCCAAGATCCGTTGAAGCGTTCCAGAGTTATAACCTCATAAAGGGACAGTGGTCAGAATTGTAAAAATTGGCCCGGTCATTAACGTGCAAACCACCCTCGGGGCTTAAGGAGTTAAAGACGCGAATACTATTGCGTGCAGGGAGTGACGGCCGGGGTGCAGGCGGAGAGCACGGTGACCGGTGCCAATGCCTCACTGACACTGCTCACCTGAGTGCTCCCAGCAGGCTGTCAGTGTGCTGAATATCTGCGACTGAAGGTTGTCACTGCTCAAAGTCATGTTTTGTTTTGCTTTTTTTCAACGTGCACCCCCTCAGGTAAACGTGCACCCCCTCAGGTAGCGCCATAGGTGGTGCTTACCCCTTGTACTTGCCCTGCTGATGTCACCCCAAAGTTTGACTATGCCTTGGAGAATGTTACACTTCGTTGACCCCCCAAAAGTTTTGGAAGCAACATTTTACTACCCTCCTGTGGTGTGCATATACCCTGCTACTGAAACCCACCCCGTTGTGTGAGAAAACCGCAACCACAAAACGCTAGGAAGCCCACAAGACTCGGACTGCACGGATCTTGCCGTCCATTGCTTCCTTCCCCGCCTGCAGTATTCTCCGCAACCGCCCTGTAGTCATAAACCAGTAAACACTGCCCCCTACAGGCAAGCAGTGATATACGCCACTGCGAACTTTCCACTGCTGATGTTTTGTCGCTAGAGAGAAAAGTGTGTTCGTTGCAGATGGACTACAGTGTCCTCCGCTGTATCTCCATAAACACCGCAAAGGCAGCCATTTTATTGGAGATCAAACACGGGTTTGTTGAAAGTAATTCGTCAACAAAATGTCTTCAGCAACGGGGACAATTGTGAACAGCAGGTGAAAACTGTCAGAGAACGCGGCTAGTGATGACAGAAACATGGCGGCTTGTGGCTAAGCTGGGACCCGGGAGAGGGTGGTGACAAGACGTTTGTGGAGACAAAGGCTGGACTGGTGAGGAAAAGTGTTTTATACGGAGTTTCTAGGTCTGAGAAGCCATGTCTGTGGTTACATTTGTGCATGGTGTTTGCAGTAGTGTGTATTACAGTGGCTGATAGCCGCCTTCCACTGGTGCCAGCCACCTTCCGCTGATGCAGCCACCTTCCGCTGGTGCTAGTCACCTTCCACTGGTGCCAGTCACTTTCCACTGGTGCCAGTCACCTTCCGCTGGTGCCAGCCATCTTCCCCTGGTACTAGTCACGTTCCGCTGGTGCTAGTCACCTTCCACTGGTGCCAGTCACTTTCCACTGGTGCCAGTCACCTTCCGCTGGTGCCAGTCACCTTCCGCTGGTGCCAGCCACCTTCCGCTGGTGCCAGCCACCTTCCGCTGGTGCCAGTCACCTTCCACTGGTGCCAGTCACCTTCCGCTGGTGCCAGCCACCTTCCGCTGGTGCCAGTCACCTTCCACTGGTGCCAGTCACCTTCCGCTGGTGCCAGTCACCTTCCGCTGGTGCCAGCCACCTTCCGCTGGTGCCAGCCACCTTCCACTGGTGCCAGCCACCTTCCACTGGTGACAGCCACCTTCCCCTGGTACTAGTCACGTTCCGCTGGTGATAGTCACCTTCCGCTGGTGCCAGTCACCTTCCGCTGGTGCCAGTCACCTTCCCCTGGTGCCAGTCACCTTCCGCTGGTGCCAGTCACCTTCCGCTGGTGCCAGCCACCTTCCGCTGGTGCCAGCCACCTTCCCCTGGTACTAGTCACGTTCCGCTGGTGATAGTCACCTTCCGTTGGTGCCAGCCACCTTCCGCTGGTGCCAGTCACGTTCCGCTGGTGCTAGTCACGTTCCGCTGGTGCTAGTCACGTTCCGCTGGTGCTAGTCACGTTCCGCTGGTGCTAGTCACGTTCCGTTGGTGCCAGCCACCTTCCGCTGGTGCTAGTCACCTTCCGCTGGTGCTAGCCACCTTCCGTTGGTGCCAGCCACCTTCCGCTGGTGCTAGTCACCTTCCGCTGGTGCTAGTCACCTTCCGCTGGTGCTAGTCACCTTCCGCTGGTGCTAGTCACCTTCCGCTGGTGCTAGTCACCTTCCGCTGGTGCTAGTCACCTTCCGCTGGTGCTAGTCATGTTCCGCTGGTGCCAGCCACCTTCCGCTGGTGCTAGTCATGTTCCGCTGGTGCCAGCCACCTTCCGCTGGTGCTAGTCATGTTCCGCTGGTGCTAGTCATGTTCCGCTGGTGCCAGCCACCTTCCGCTGGTGCTAGTCACGTTCCGCTGGTGCCAGCCACCTTCTGCTGGTACTAGTCATGTTCTGCTGGTGCCAGCTACTATCTAATACATACTCAGTTTTCCATAATTGGTGTCAAGCATTAATAGAACGTGTTTGGAAATGTTTTAGCTGTGTGACAAATGGCTATAAGATTGCACTCAGCCAGGATTTCTATGGCCGACCTTTTAAAGGGGTATTTCATCTTTGGGGCCATTTTTATTTACTTAGCTGCATGTATTTGGGTATAAAATAATTGTTGCAATTTGGTTTAATTAAAAAATGGTGCACCATTTGCCCTTTATAGCCTCTGTATTGCACTGCTTATACACTGTTCCAAATTATTATGCACAAAGAGTTTAGGAGTGATAAGGTTAGAATTTTTTGTTTGTCATTTAAACTCATTGATGCTGATGTGTGTCAGGGCTCTTTATATCACTGAAAGCAATTGCAGATACCTGTGCACATTAGTTTGGCAGGTGTGTCCAAATAAAGGCAAGACTACTTAAGAAGGCTGTTCCACATTATTACGCAGCCTACATTTTTTGCCAAAATGGGAAAGAAAAAGGATGTGTCGGCTGCTGAGAAGCAACAAATTGTGGAGTATTTAGGTCAAGGCATGACTGCAATCAACATTGCCAAGACACTTCATCGTGATCATCGCACAATCAAGAAGTATGTAGCTGATTCCCAGCACACACGTGTGCGTGCTGATAAGGAAAAATTAAGGACTCTTTCCAACAGGCAATTGCGCAAGGTTAAAAGAGCAGCTGCATAAATGCCTTGTCATAGCAGCAGACAAGTTTTTGAAGCTGCTGGTGCCTCCAACGTCCCCAGAACAACAAGATGCAGGGTCTTTCAGAGGTTTGCAGCTGTGCGTAAGCCATCCTGTCGACCACCTCTATCCATTGCACACAAGCAGAAACGGCTCCAGTGGGCCAAACGATACATGAAGACTGACTTCCAAACTGTTTTGTTCACCGATGAGTGCCGTGCAACGCTCGATGGTCAAGATGGATGGAGTGGAGGATGGCTGGTTGATGGACACCCCATGAAAACACGGCTAAGGCGCCAACAAGTAAGAGATGGAGTAATGTTTTGGGCTGGAATCATGGGGAGAGAGATTGTCGGCCCCTTTATGATCCCTGAAAGGGTAAAGATGAACTCCATAATCTATGTGGAGTTTCTAAAACAACACTTCCTGCCATGGTTCAAGAGGAAGAACCGTGCTTTCCGGAGGAAGAACCGTGCTTTCCGCAGCAAGATCATTTTCATGCATGATAATGCACCGTCTCATGCTGCAAAAAACACATCTGCATCTCTGGCTGCTATGGGCATAAAAGAGGACAAACGTATGGTGTGGCCACCATCTTCCCCTGACCTCAACCCCATTGAGAACCTCTGGAGCATCATCAAAAGGAGTGTCTATGATGGCGGCAGGCAGTTCACATCTAAGCAACAGCTCTGGGAGGGTATTCTGTCCACATGCAAAACAATTGAAGCAGAAACCATCCAAAAACTGACAAATTCAATGGACGAGAGAGTTCAGAAGCTTCTTTTGAACAAGGGGTCCTATGTGCAAATGTAACATCACCTAGAATAAAGTTTTCACTTAAAAACTGTTTGATTTCATTTTGTAATAAGCTGATAATTCTTATGACTTCACAATTGACCATTTTTTTGTTCAAAATAAAAAAAAAAGGTTGAAAACTCTGCTGTGCATAATAATTTGGAACATGCATTTTGAGTGTTTATTTTTTTTTTAAAAGATACTGTTTTCATAGGCAGTTTGTTCCAAAACATTGCAATTATACTAGAATAGTAGATGACTGGAAAATAACAATGACTGCAATTCAGATAGGTAATTTAGAGAAAATATGAGGAAATATTATTTGCATAATAATTTGGAACACAGTGTAGCTGGCTGGAGAATGAGTCAACTTAGAATCTGTCAGTGAGCTGGCTGTGATGGGGAGTTTGTAACTTTTTTGTGTGTTCTTTTCAGATGATTTTTGTTCACAAGGTTGAATGTGCAGAGAAACAATGAGCCTGTAAAAGCCAAAAGGTGCATTTTAAAAAAAAATTAAACCCAATTGCAATTATTTTCTTTTAGCCGTGAATACATGCATTTAAGGAAAATTCTAAATATAAATGTTCCTGAAAGGTTGGCCAACACCTTTAAATGGATCAAAATTAATATTGATGGATCCAAAGTAATGAGCTTCATCAAAGGTTTAAATATTTGTAACAGCAGAATAGTGCACAGAGGATTAATATGCTAATTTCACACTGTTGTTACATTGTAGTGATGATTAATAGATGTTGGTTGTAAAGGTTATGTACTCATGCATAGTAGGCATCTAGGGATATGCCAATACCTATTTGTACTGAAAAGCCACAACTGGTCGTGATGTCCTGAGCTCCTCAAAAATCTGCACATATGATGCCAAATGCTGTGGGAAGAAATGTTTGGGGGACAAAAACACACACACACACACACAGAGCAGTATCACCTGGTAAGGATAGTGAAAGGCGGGAGTATGCATTCACCTTGTTGTAAAGGCACAACACCTTTAGATGCGTGTAACTGCTGTTGCAACCCGTGACTGGAGGAGGAAAAACTTCTTCCAGATGGATATTAGTAGAAGAGGACGATATCACCTTGATCGGACTGCGCTGCGATAAATGTGTTACTAAATGTTTATTGTACCAACGCATTTCAGCGTTTTTCTTAAAGTAAAAATTTTTACTTGAGAAAGTTGATGGTCTCTCGCCGAAACGCATTGGGCTAATAAAGAACTATTCTGGAAAAGGCTTCTCCTTTATAACAGATCTACTCTATATTTTAGGGAGTGATATTGGAGCATTATTTCAATACACTTATAAACCCTGTTCCGTCACTTCCAGCGTTACCCAACAAGCTCCGTATGGACTGCTGCCACCAGCTCCTATTCCTATGACTAATAGCGGGTCAGGAGCCAACCCAATCAGTAGCGTAATTTACTTCAGAGGACGCTGGAAGTACGTTTTAGAGCAAGAAGGATGAGACTAGTAAATATTATAATTTTTACTCCAAAAAGATTAGGCAGTGTTTACAAAAAATATAAAAAGATATTACCAAAATGAGACAATTATAATATGCACAGACAATTACAAAATAAAAGGGACTAAAGGCAAAAATAAACTTGTATTTGTCTTATATCATGGCTGACCATGCGGTGTGGGGGAGGGGTGACATCAAAATGCATCACAGAGCGTCTCTTAGCCGGCTCCCTGGGCGAAGACTTAAGGTACCTTCACACTAACCGACTTTGCAGCGATAACGATAGCGATCTGTGACGTTGCAGCGTCCTGGATAGCGATATCGTTGTGTTTGACACGCAGCAGCGATCTGGATCCTGCTGTGATATCGCTGGTCGTTGCTGAAAGTTCAGAACTTTATTTGGTCGTCAGATCGGCGTGTATCGTCGTGTTTGACACCAAAAGCAACGATGCCAGCGATGTTTTACAATGGTAACCAGGGTAAATATCGGGTTACTAAGCGCAGGGCCGCGCTTAGTAACCCGATATTTACCCTGGTTACCATTGTAAAAGTAAAAAAACCAAACCGTACATACTCACCTTCTGATGTCTGTCACACGTCCCCCGGCGTCTGCTTCCTGCACTGACTGTGAGCGCCGGCCGTAAAGTGAAAGCAGAGCACAGCAGTGACGTCACCGCTGTGCTGTGCCTTATGGCCGGAGCTCACAGTCAGTGCAGGAAGCAGACGCCGGGGGACGTTACAGACACCGGAATGTAAGTATGTACTGTTTTTTTTTTTTTTACATTTACGCTGGTAACCAGGGTAAACATTGGGTTACTAAGCGCGGCCCTGCGCTTAGTAACCCGATGTTTACCCTGGTTACCCGGGGACTTCGGCATAGTTGGTTGCTGGAGAGCTGTCTGTGTGACAGCTCTCCAGCGACCACACAGCGACGCTGCAGCGATCGGCATCATTGTCGATATCGCTGCAGCGTCGCTTAGTGTGAAGGTACCTTTAGTGCAAAATGAGCTCCCACTATCTTATACCCCCTGGCGGTGACATCACTGAGTGGGCTGAGTTATGACACCACTCCTCTTTGCTAAGCAACCAACATCTTATTCATTTTCATATCTCGGGCTGGGAAGCCCGAAGAAGGACAACACAATTACCATTTTTCTCAGCACGAAAGTGGCATTCATTTAAATCCAAACACGACTTGTCTATGTGCCTCGGTTAAGCAGTAATCTGTTTCTCGGATACTGCCGGTACAGGGTATTAGGAAACGCACTGGTGTGTAGGTCTATTAATGCACATTCCAAAAATATAACTTTAACACCTATCTCCCTACCTGGGGTCCAATTATTCCCTCTTGATTAACTCTCATACACAACAGAACGCACAAGGATGGAAACAAAATAACTGGTTTTCTGCTAACCCCCACATTCTTGAG
The DNA here is from genome assembly GCF_051348905.1 of Ranitomeya variabilis. Lineage (NCBI taxonomy): Eukaryota > Metazoa > Chordata > Amphibia > Anura > Dendrobatidae > Ranitomeya > Ranitomeya variabilis. The sequence goes on along the minus strand of NC_135235.1, from coordinate 468,770,295 downwards.
GGAGAGGGAACAGAGTCACACTGGAGTTTCACATTACAGCTGTATTGTCAGCAGGGAGGAGCTGGGGGGAAGGGGGGGTCAAAAGCCCACAGCTTGTGTCTGTACCCTGACCTCATGGATGTAGCAGAGCTTAGTGTGCGTGATACTAGAGAATCAAATGCATAGTATTCTTGACAAGCGTGCACTACTGTGATCTGTTTTTTTAAATATACTTGCCGATTATATTCAATGGGTGCATAAAAAACAAACTGATGCCACAGGCATCATCCTGTTAGATCCACTGCAATTATCAAAACTGTGTCTTTGGCTTTTTAATTTTTATTAAATTATGAAAAACCAGATTTCATACAGATAAAAAAAAATGATCTTGTTTTTTTCTTAACGATTTTGCAAATGCTCTTCTGAACCCGGCTTTAAAGGGAATCAATCGGTAACACTATTTACCAGCAGATTTAGGGGTAATCTTCAGGTAAATAGTATTTAAATCCTTTATGGTCGGAATACTGGACCAGCGGCTACAGGGAGAAAATGAAGTTTTATTTTTTTTGCAGCCCCTGTTCTAGTGAGCGATCTGTAGTCATTCTCTGGCACATTGATTGACAGCTTCGTCTGCACACACATGCTGTAGATCTGACTGGCTGTTGGTCAGGGTTCAGGTGAGTGATCACAGCGCACTCAGTGTGTAGTGAGAGGTGACTGTAACCGCTCCCTCCCCGCCCCTATGACTTTGGGTTCAGGCCAGGAGACAATGTCGGTCTGTACAGATTGGTCTACGCTCAGACCCTGAATGTCGGATGTGTGAAACTAGCCCCAGACAGCTTATAAAGAATGGATCAGCTCGGTTCCTTGTATACAGAGACATTCGCCCTAGCACCAACAGTAAGTACAGTACAGTGAATCCATATTATGGCTGTGTACAAACAGCCGTAATCCATACTGCTTGCATCTACAGCAGGCTTTAAAAGTCTTCTGCGCACATTTTGTTTTCCCAACACTTCCATAAAAGCAAATCAATAGCATACGCCATAATGGCTTGGTATGTGAGTAGAAGCTGAAAGCCCCCATCAATTCTGAGAAAGCGGCGATGCATTTGCTGCCACCTTACCGGTATGTTCACATAGGATGACTTTTGTTTTACATGCAAATTTTGTCATGGATTGTGAGGGCATTTTTACCTTTTGTATGTGAAATCCCTAGTGAAATTACACATAGATATTTTAATTCTGCATCGCATGTAAACTTTCGCACAGATTTTTTTTGTTCCCTCAGAGTGCAAATGAGATTTGTTAAAATCCTACCCACTTTGCTGCTTTTGTGATGTGTTGCAGATTATCTGATGGAAAGTCCGCAGACCATCCTTCCCATGAGAACATTTTCTCTGCAGACTTGTGCACATAGAACCCCCAATCTCAAAATCAAAGGAAGTTCTAAGGATGAAAACATTCTGCATCTTTAGCCAATGATGAATTCTTTAGTTTAGAGTCTTCAGCTCAGACTTGTTAAATGGACAATGGGGCCCAGATTTTGTTATCCTGGTAAATAGTTGGAATGCGTAATTTAGAAAAGGCAGTCTTAGGCCGGATTCACGTTAGGTCAGTGGCTCCTTCGGAGCTTACTGTACATCTGAAGCGGTGGAAAATGGGATTCTGGTGGATGCACTGATGAGGTCATTGGCTGTAATCAGGCTTGGACTGGCCCCCTGGAGAACAGGAGAATCCTATGGTGGGCCCCTGTACAAGAGTGGGCCACCACCCTCTTATATGAATCACCACGTGCAGACAAAAGCCACATATTATTCATTTAATAATCTACCAAGTTCGTTGTTGTGATTGAGGATAATGTCACATTTGCATTTAGCTGAAAAGTGGGGCCCTGGAGTGGTTACTGGTGGGCTCTTGGCAGCCCAGTCCGACACTGGCTGTAATGATGCATATTGTCACTTTCTGCTCTGTTGCCCATAATTTCCGGCCATATCTAAATATTGTAGGCACTCACCATATCAGCATCCACATCACTGATGCCCCATGTTTGCGTTACATCCCTTTTTATTCTTTTGTATCCTCCTTTCACTTTGCTGTTGAGTGTTTAGCTTTACTTCTTTACCTGATGAGCTACTTCTTGTCTCCATCCGTCACCATCAGCTTGGATGTCATCTAACATGCTCTTGGGAGAAGTGTAGCTATGTGATGGTGTACTGTCGTCCCTGAAGGCTGACAGTCTCGGGAAGCTAATAGCTTCTCATTATTCTTTGTTGCTTAGCATCAGCAAATCCCGGATTATGCCGAGGCATTTGTATTCTTGTTTTGTTATGTAATTGGAAATCACAGTTAAATAAAAGTAGAGAATTTCTTTGCTGCGATCTATCCATGCTTGGACTCTAACAGTTATATTTTAGATATTTAGGAACGGTGGCGGGGGTGGCAGCCGAGAAGCCTTTACATGACTGCCTTCCAAGGATATGCCCTATGGATCCAAGTGAGAAGATCCAGGTAGATAAGTGCATGTCATTCATTTCTCTGTTTGTTTGAGCCTGGGTTTAATAGATATGTTCTGCTTATTTCCAGGATGGTCTTCATCCAGCTCTGGGACTCTCCACACGCCAGGCTCTGTCACGCTTACAGGAGCAACTGTCATCTGCACTGAAGAATCATCAGCAGAAAAGGACAGTGTTTTGGAGGGTGAGGTTACATGGAGTGCTGTGCACAAGGAAAGCATTTAAAATAGCTTCCATCTTATTTTTAGACTGCCTCTTTAAAGGTTTACCATACAGAATAACACACATAGACCTTATTGATGTCTCAGATAACATCTGTGGTTGAGTTTTTTCTTTTTGTTACTTGTACTGATCCATTTGGATAGACTATGCATACTAATTCCTTCAGGTCAGAACTTGTAATCAATTTTGTCACCAGTGTCTCTTTATGTGGTAATAACTCTAAAATGCTTCAACAAATCCCAGTGATTTTGAGATTGTTTTTTCGTGGCATATTGTAATTTATGATAATCGTAAGTTTAGGTCATTATGTTTTGTGTTTATTTACAAAAAATATCAGATATTTGAGAAAAATGTTAAAAATTATACATTTTCAAACTTTGAATAATTATTCCTTTAATCCAGATAAAAAAAGGAAGGAAGTAAATCCCCAACGCGAAACTTGGATAAAAGTTCAATTTATTTAGACAAATCCATTAAAATCCTTGTTTCATAGTGGTACAGCAAATAATGGGGTACATGATGCGACTAACGCGTTTCGACCTGTTAGGCCATGTGCACACGTTCAGGATTTTTCGCGTTTTTTTCGCGTTTTTTCACTATAAAAACGCGAAAAAAACGCTTACATATGCCTCTTATTATTTACAGGGTTTTCCGCATTTTTTGTGCAAATGTTGCATTTTTTTCCGCGAAAAAATCGCATTGCGGAAAAAAAAGCAACATGTTCATTAAAAATGCGGAATTGCGGGGATTCCGCACACCTAGGAGTGCATTGATCTGCTTACTTCCCGCACGGGGCTGTGCCCACCATGCGGGAAGTAAGCAGATTATGTGCGGTTGGTACCCAGGGTGGAGGAGAGGAGACTCTCCTCCACGGACTGGGCACCATATAATTGGTAAAAATAAAAGAATTAAAACAAAAAATAGTGATATACTCACCCTCTGATGGCCCCCGAAGTGTTCCCGCCTCTCCCGTGCATGCTCTCTCTTCCGTTCCTATACTGTAGATGGTGTGGTTCAGGACCTGTGATGACGTCGCTGTCTTGTGATTGGTCGCGTGACCACTCATGTGACTCACGCGACCATTCACAAGCTGCGACGTCATCGAAGGTCCTGAACCACACCGGCATCTATAGGAACGGACGCCGCTGAGATCGGCTGTCTGCAGAGGGTGAGTATAACCATTTTTTTAATTTTTAAATTATTTTTAAACATTCTATCTTTTACTATAGATGCTGCATAGGCAGCATCTATAGTAACAAGTTGGTCACACTTGTCAAACACTGTTTGACAAGTGTGACCAACTTGTCAGTCAGTTTTCCAAGCGATGCTACAGATCGCTTGGAAAACTTTAGCATTCTGCAAGCTAATTACGCTTGCAGAATGCTAAAAAAAACGCAAAAAAAAAAAAATGCGGATTTCTTGCATAAAATTTCCGTTTTTCTTCAGGAAATTTCTGCAAGAAATCCGGACGTGTGCACATACCCTGAAGGTCTTAATTCATTAAGAAGGGTGATCCCTGTGTGTGATAAATCCCCCTATGTTGGAGTGCGCAGCTGCAGATGGGTTGCTGTGTACTTTACTAAGCCTTTAACCCCTTTCTGCCAGCTGACGGGATAGTACGTCAGCTGGCAGTATCCCCCGCTTTGAGGTGCGCTCTTGCTGTGAGCCCACCTCAAAGCCTCGACATGTCAGCTGTTTTCAACAGCTGACATGTTCATGCAATGGGCGCGAGCGGAATCGCGATCCGCCCTGGCCAATTAACTAGGTAAATGCCGCTGTCAAACTCTGACAGTGGCATTTAACTAGCGCTCCCGGCTGCGCGTCCGTAAGTACTCGCACCGCTGACCCTCATCACACGATCGGGGGTCATCGGTGCGTTGCCATCACAACCAGAGGTCTCCTTGAGACCTCTATGGTTGTTGATGGCAGATTGCTATGAGCGCCACCCTGTGGTCGGCGCTCATAGCAAGCCTGCAATTCTGCTGCATAGAGGTGATCTGTGCATTACCTCTATGTAGCAGAGGCGATCAAGTAGTGCATGCTTCTAGCTCCCCATGGAGGCTATTGAAGCATGCCAAAATAAAAAAAAAAAAAAATTTGATAAAAATATATATATAAAAAAAAATATATAAAAGTTCAAATCACCCCCCTTTCGCCCCCGATCAAAATAAAACAATATAAAAAAATCAAACCTACACATATTTGGTATCGCTGCGTTGAGAATCGCCCGACCTATCAATAAAAAAAAGGAATAACCTGATCGCTAAACAGCGTAGCGAGAAAAAAAATAAAAATGGCAAAATTACGTTTTTTTGGTCGCCGCGACATTGCATTAAAATGCAGTAACAGGCGATCAAAAGAACATATCTGCACAAAAGTAGTATTATTAACCCCTTCATGACCGTGGGATTTTTCGTTTTTCCGTGTTTGTTTTTCACTCCCCTCCTTCCCAGAGCCATAACTTTTTTATTTTTCCGTCAATTTGGCCATGTGAGGGCTTATTTTTTGCGGGACAAGTTGTACTTTTGAACGACTTCATTACCATGTCGTGTACTAGAAAATGGGAAAAAAACTCCCAAGTGCGGTGAAATTGCAAAAAAAGTGCAATCCCACACTTGTTTTTTGCTTGGCTTTTTTGCTAGGTTCACTAAATGCTAAAACTGACCTGCCATTATGATTCTCCAGGTCACTACGAGTTCATAGACACCTAACATGACTAGGTTATTTTTTACCTAAGTGGTGAAAAAAAATTCAAAACTTTGCTAAAAAAAAAATAAAAATTGTGCCATTTTCCGATACTTGTAGCGTCTCCATTTTTCATGATCTGGGGTCGGTTGAGGGCTTATTTTTTGCGTGCCGAGCTGGCGTTTTTAATGATTCCAATTCGGTGCAGATACGTTCTTTTGATCGCCCGTTATTGCATTTTAATGCAATGTCGCGGCGACCAAAAAAACGTAATTCTGGCGTTTCGATTTTTTTTCTCGTTACGCCGTTTAGCGATCAGGTTAATGCTTTTTTTTATTGATAGATCGGGCGATTCTGAACGTGGCGATACCAAATATGTGTAGATTTGATTTTTTTTTGTTATTGATTTATTTTGATTGGGGCGAAAGGGGGGTGATTTAAACTTTTATATTTATTTTTTTTTTTTCACATTTTTTTTAACTTTTTTTAAATCTTTTGCCATGCTTCAATAGCCTCCATGTGAGGCTAGAAGCAGGCACAGCACAATCGCCTCTGCTACATAGCAGCGATCTGCTGTTCGCTGCTATGTAGTAGAAAATCAGGTGTGCTGTGAGCGCCGACCACAGGGTGGCGCTCACAGCTACCGGCGATCAGTAACCATAGAGGTCTCAAGGACCTCTATGGTTACTGTCCTGACACATCGCCGACCCCCGATCATGTGACGGGGGTCGGCGATGACGTCATTTCCGGCCGCCCGGCCGGATGCGGTAGTTAAATGCCGCTGTCTGCGTTTGACAGCGGCATTTAACTAGTTAATAGCGGCGGGTGAATCGCGATTTCACCCGCCGCTATTGCGGGCACATGTCAGCTGTTCAAAACAGCTGACATGTCCCGGCTTTTATGCGGGCTCACCGCAGAGCCCTGCATCAAAGCAGGGGAGCTGACATCGGACGTACTATACCGTCCGATGTCAGTAAGGGGTTAAAAACATCAGCCTGGCGCGCAAAAAATAAACCCTCACCCAACCCCAGATAACGAAAAATGGAGACGCTACGGGTATCGGAATATTACACAATTCTTTTTTTGTTAGCAGATTTTGGATTTTTTTTTTACCACTTAGATAAAAGAGAACCTAGACCTATGAACTCGTAATGACCTGGAGAATCATAATGGCAGGTCAGTTTTAGCATTTAGGCTACTTTCACACTAGCGTCGTGCACTGCACGTCGCTATGCATCGTTTTGTAGAAAAAACGCATCCTGCAAAAGTGCTTGCAGGATGCGTTTTTTGTCCATTGACTTGCATTAGCGACGCAGTGCGACGGTTGTGTCGTGTTGCGTCGGACCGTCGCCACCAAAAAACTTTGCATGTAACGTTTTTTGGTGCGTCGTGTCCAGCATTTCCGACTGCGCATGCGCGGCCGGAACTCCGCCCCCTCCTCCCCGCACCTCACAATGGGGCAGCGGATGCGTTGAAAAACAGCATCCGCTGCCCCCGTTGTGCGGCGCTTCCACAGTATGCGTCGGTGCGTTGCAACGTCGCATTGCGACTTGCAGTGCACGACGCTAATGTGAAAGTAACCTTATTGAACCTAGCAAAAAAGCCAAACAAAAAACAAGTGTGGGTTTGCACTTTTTTTGCAGTTTCATCGCACTTGGAATTTTTTTCCCTTTTTCTGTTACACAACATGCTAAAACCAATGGTATCGTTCAAAAGTACAACTCATCCGGCAAAAAATAAGCCCTCGCATGGCCATATTGACTGAAAAATAAAAAAATAAATAAAACACAATCATGTTTCTTGTTTTTCAGTACATTATGTGGTAGATTAAAAGGTATACTTGATCAAGCAAAATAAATAAACAGCACATCACCATGTTGACTGAAAATATAAAAGTTATGGCTGAAAACAGGTGGCCTAATTCTTATCCCGTTGGGGTATGTGCCCACGGTCTGGAGTTGCTGCGGGTTGGACACTGTATACTTTATGCAGTGTCAAACCCTCAGCAGCCAGATGTTACAGCATAGTGGATGGGATCACTATGCATCCACAGATGCTCATGGTCACCCTTGGAGACTGACATGCGGTGCATCCTTCCTGCATGTCTATTTCTCTTTCAGAGACGCGAGTCTCCGCAAGAGAAATTACAACATGTGCTGTTCCAAAGCGCTGCTACTTCCAGAATGTGGGCACCCGGCTTTAAAGAGTTAATATATTTTTATTTTATTTTCCTATAATTTTGTCCACCATGGAATGTTATGAAACTTTGCAAATCACTTTTTTGGATTATTTGTCTTCATTCCTGTAAAGAAGTCGCTTTATAGGGAGGTAGCAGTTTTCTATTGCAAAAAAGAAAAAAAGATATTGTTGGGTAATTTCTTGGCTAGCGCATTAGGGAAGTGTACGTCACATTTTTAGTGACAACCATTTTTCTTTTGCAAGAACAAAAAAAAGGATAATGCTGAGTAAATTTTTAGCTAGTGCGTTAGGGAAGCGTACATCGCAGTGTCAGTGACCTCCGTTTTTCTTTTGCAATAAAAAACAATAGCGTGTAACTTTAGGTAGGGCATTAGTGTAGTGAATGTCACTGTAAATTTTTGTTATACAGACTTTGTCCTTTTACATCTACTGATGTTTCTTTTCATTTTTTTCTTCTAAGTGTTTCTTCTGAATATGTCCTTTTTACTTTTTTCTATGTTTTATAATAAATAGTACCCTTTACACAAGCCCCACGCAATACACATGGAAAAGCACCACTTACACACACACATTACCACTGTTTTGAAGAGCAAAATAAAAATGGCCTGTACACTTTCCTTGCCTCCAACACAAATTCAGGCAGTGAGGAAGATCCCACATTCCTCCATTTCTTTCTTCTCCTCTTGCTCCTCATCTAGTGAGGAGGGACCTCAGCAAGGAGCCCTAGGACGCAGGCTACCCCTTCAGTAATCAATGCCATATGGACTCCACCCCCAGAAAATGATGAGCCTAAGAGTTCCGGATTTCATCGGCAGCTCAGGAATCCAATTTAACACCACTGGCCTCACTGAAATTGACTTTTTCAAATTCTTTTTCAGTGAGGAAAAAATAAATCTTATGGTGGTCCAGACAAATTTGCCTATCAATTTTCACTCAAAATCCCACGTCATCATACGCCAGATGGATCCCTGTAAATGCAGCAGAGATTGACATTTTGGGGCATTGTGGTACATATGGGCATAGTCAGAAAACCTGAGCTTAGGCAATACTGGAGTACTGATATACTCTACAGTACACCAGTATTCTGTATGGCCATGACAAGGGCACGATTTGAAGCAATCCCCACTTTTTTGCATTATAGTGATAATGCTCAGTGTCCTCCCCTAGACGATCTATACAAAATTCATCCAGTACCGTATATACTCGAATATAAGCCAACCCGATTATAAGCCGAGGCACCTAAGTTTGCCACAAAAAACTGGGAAAATTTATTAACTCGAGTATAAGCCGGGTATACATGGTCTCCTCATCCCTATCCTAGTATGCATGGCCTCCTCATCCCCATCTTTGTATGCATGGCCTCCTCATCCCCATCTTTGTATGCATGGCCTCTTCATCCCCATCCTGGTATGCATGGCCTCCTCATCCCCATCCTGGTATGCATGGCCTCCTCATCCCCATCTTTGTATGCATGGCCCCTTCATCCCCATCCTGGTATGCATGGCCTCCTCATCCCCATCCTGGTATGCATCGTCCTCTCATCCCCTTCCTGTTATGCATGGCCTCCCCATCCCTATCCCTAGTATGCATGGCCTCCTCATACCCATTCTGGTATGCATGGCCTCCTCATCCCTATCTTTGTATGCATGGCCCCTTCATCCCCATCTTTGTATGCATGGCTATCTCATCCCTATCCTGCAATGCATGGTTTCTCATTCCTATCCTGGAATGCATGGCCCCTCATCCTTATCCCGGTATGCATGGCTCCTCATCCCTATCCCGGTATGCATGGCTCCTCATCCCTATCCCGGTATGCATGGTTCCTCATCCCTATCCTGGTATGCATGGCTCCTCATCCCCATCCTGGTATGCATGGCTCCTCATCCCCATCCTGGTATGCATGGCTCCTCATCCCTATCCCGGTATGCATGGATTCTCATCCTGGACTGGTATGCATGGTTTCTCATCCCTTCCCTGGTATGCATGGCTCCTCATCCCTATCCTGGTATGCATGGTTTCTCATCCCTTCCCTGGTATGCATGGCTTCTCATCCCTATCCCGGTATGCATTGTTTCTCATCCCTATCCTGGTATGCATGGTTTCTCATCCCTATCCTGGTATGCATGGTTTCTCATCCCTATCCTGGTATGCATGGTTTCTCATCCCTTTCCTGGTATGCATGGTTTCTCATCCCTTTCCTGGTATGCATGGTGGTTTCTCATCCCTTTCCTGGTATGCATGGCTCCTCATCCCTTTCCTGGTATGCATGGCTCCTCATCCCTATCCTGGTATGCATGGTTTCTCATCCCTTCCCTGGTATGCATGGCTTCTCATCCCTATCCCGGTATGCATGGTTTCTCTTCCCTGTCCTGGTATGCATGGTTTCTCATCCCTTTCCTGGTATGCATGGTTTCTCATCCCTTTCCTGGTATGCATGGTTTCTCATCCCTTTCCTGGTATGCATGGCTCCTCATCCCTATCCTGGTATGCATGGTTTCTCATCCCTTTCCTGGTATGCATGGTTTCTCATCCCTTTCCTGGTATGCATGGTTTCTCATCCCTTTCCTGGTATGCATGGTTTCTCATCACTTTCCTGGTATGCATGGTGGTTTTTCATCCCTATCCTGGTATGCATGGCTCCTCATCCCTACCCTGGTATGCATGGTTTCTTAACCCTTTCCTGGTATGCATGGTTTCGCATCCCAATCCTGGTATGCATGGTTTCTCATCCCTATCCTGGTATGCATGGCCCTCTCATTAGTGATGAATATACTCGTTACTCGAGATTTCCCGAGCAAGCTCGGGTGTCCTCCCGAGCATTTGTAAGTACTCGGAGATTTAATTTTCCTCACCTCAGCTGAATGATTTACATCTGTTAGCCAGCTTGATTACATGTGGGGATTCCCTAGCAACCAGGCAACCCCCACATGTACTTATGCTGGCTAACAGATGTAAATCATTCAGCTGCGGCGATGAAAACTAAATCTCCGAGCACTAAAAAATACTTGGAGGACACCTGAGCGTGCTCGGGAAAGCTCTAGTAACGAATATATTCGCTCATCACTACTCCTCATCCCTATCCCTAGTATTCATGGCCTCCTTATACCCATTCTGGTATGCATGGCCTCCTCATCCCCATCTTTGTATGTATGGCCCCTTCATCCCTATCCTGGTATGCATGGCTATCTCATCCCTATCCTGGTATGCATGGAACCCCTCATCCCTATCCTGGTATGCATCGCTCCTCAACCATTTCCTGATATGCGCGGCTCCTCATCCCTATCCTGGTATGCATGGTTTCTCATCCCTATCCTGGTATGCATGGTTTCTCATCCCTTTCCTGGTATGCATGGTTTCTCATCCCAATCCTGGTATGCATGGCTGCTCATCCCTATCCTGGTATGCATGGCTGCTCATCCCTATCCTGGTATGCATGGCTCCTCATCCCTATCCTGGTATGCATGGTTTCTCATCCCTTTCCTGGTATGCATGGTTTCTCATCCCTATCCTGGTATGCATGGTTTCTCATCCCTTTCCTGGTATGCATGGTTTCTCATCCCTTTCCTGGTATGCATGGCTGCTCATCCCTATCCTGGTATGCATGGCTCCTCATCCCTATCCTGGTATGCATGGTTTCTCATCCCTTTCCTGGTATGCATGGTTTCTCATCCCTATCCTGGTATGCATGGTTTCTCATCCCTTTCCTGGTATGCATGGTTTCTCATCCCTTGCCTGGTATGCATGGCTCCTCATCCCTTTCCTGGTATGCATGGTTTCTCATCCCTATCCTGGTATGCATGGCTCCTCATCCCTATGCTTGTATGCATGGCTTCTATCAGAAAAGCATAAAAAAACGAGAAAAACCCCCCCCATCCTACTTACTGTCCATGCGCTCCATTGCAGCATCTTGTTCCGGTATCAGCTGCCCGAGCGATCACGTGTCCCCGCTACGTAAAGGAATGAATATTCACTACTCTCCATGCCTATGGGGGCGTAGTGGCGGGCATACGTGATCGCCCAGCAGCTGCTGGAATTAGCCGGCTGCAGCTGACACTGTGCGAACTATTACAGTGAAATTAATATTCACTGCCAGCGCAGTCTCTCCCCCTCCATCTCCTGGGACAATGACTCGAGTATAAGCCGAGGGGGGCGTTTTCAGCACAAATAAATGTGCTGAAAAACTCAGCTTATACTCCAGTATATACGGTAGTCGACCACTAAAGCAGAAAATTGCTGAGGCATACAACCACCATAGGAACATTGCTATAATTGAATCTCTGGTTCATTTCACAAGGAGGCTAAACTTCCAACAATACCTGCCCAGTAAGAGGTCCAGGTCCGAAATAAACCTGTGCAAGCAGGGCAAGAGTACTTCAGGGTACACCCACAGATTTAGGGTCTACGAAGGGAAGGATCCCCAGATTGCCCCCCCTCCCCCCGTCCTGGGAGTGAATGGTAAAATTATGTGGGAATTGCTGCATACACTGCTGGATAAGGGTTATCACCTCTACATTGATAACTTTTACACCAGCATTCCACTTTTCAAGACCTTGTCTGTCAGAGGTACCGTTGCAATCGGCACCATGCACAAAAATCAGCGAGGCCACCCTAAGAAGTTAATTGACCAAATGCTGAGAAAGGGCGAAAGTATAGCCAATGCAGCGACAGCATGCTGATCGTCAAGTATAAGGACAAGAGAGATGTCCTTATCTTGACCACCATACACCGTGACAACAGCTTTCTTGTCACTCTCCTAGGTACAACAACACAACTCCAAAAGCCAGAGTGTATCTTGGACTATATGAAGTACATGGTGGGTGTAGATCTCTCAGATCAGGTACTCAAACCATACAGTGCCATGTGAGTAGCTGTGTTACAAAAAAAATAAGCCATACACATTTTTCAGATGCCGCTATACAATGCTTTTGTGCTGTTTCGATCTGCAGGCTGTACAGGGACCTTCCTTCTGTTTCAGGAGGTAGTCATTAAGGCCCTAATGTTTGGCACTCAGGAAGGTGAGGGTCCCAGTCGTTCTAAAACTAATGGTACCCATATCGTGCCAGGTCAACATTTCCCAGCACAGGTTCCCCAAACAGCAAAGACGTGAAGATCACAAAAAAAGTGCTGAGTATGCTACAAGAGGTGAATCTGAAAAGATACAATTTACTATTGTGAAACCTGAACTGAGAAAGGTGGCTTTTACATTAAGGATTTCTTCAAACAGTTCCACACGTCCACAAATTAATAAAATGTGTTTTTACCCTGTTGACACAACACCCTTTTATAATCTGATTTACTCCGCACAACTTACATAACACCACATAAATTCATACACCAGTAAAACCAAAAGCATTATAATCATTACTCTAAATATGCCTCTAGAGAATTCCTTGAGGGGTTTAATTGCCAAAGTGGGGCCATTTGTGGGGGATTTCTACTGTTTAGGCACATCAGGGGCTCTCCAAACACAACATGCGCTAGTAGACCATGCCATCCAAAACTGCACTTCAAACCATCACTCCTTGACTGCCAAGCCCTGTTGTGCGCCCAAATTGTAGTTTTCCACCACACATGGGGTATCTGTGTACTCAGGGGAACTTGTACAGCAATTTTTTGAGTCCATTTTCTCCTGTTACCCTTGTGAAAATAAAAAATTGGGGCTAAAAAATATTTGTGTGGGAAAAAAGTGAATTTTTTTATTTTCGCAGCTCAACGTTCTAAACTTCTGTGAAGCACCTGGGGGGTTCAAAGTGCTCACCCCACGTCTAGATATATTCCTTGGAGGGTCTAGTTTTCAAAATAGGGTCACTTGTGGAGGGTTTCCAACTGTTTAGGCACATCAGGGGCTCGTCAAATGTGACATGGCGTCCACTAATGATGCCACATAATTTTACTTTAAAAAGTCAAACTGTGCTCCTTCCCTTCCGAGCCCTGCCGTGCGCTGAAACAGTGGTTTTCCCCCAAATATGGGGTATCGGCGTATTCAGGAGAAATAATATTTTGTGGTGCAACTTCTGTTACCCTTGTTAAAATAAAAAAAATGCGTCTTTAGTAAAATAATTTTGTGAAAATAAAGTTGAATCTTCATTTTTTCCTTCCACATTGCTTCAGTTCCTGTGAAGCACCTGAAGGGTTAATAAACTTCTTGAATGTGTTTTTGAGCACCTTGATGGGTGCAGTTTGTAGGATGGTGTCACTTTAGGATATTTTCTGACATATATACCCCTAAAAGTCACTTCAAATGTGATGTGGTCCTTAAACAAAAAATGGTGTAGTAGATTTTGTTGGTAAAATTGCTGGTCAACGATTAACCCTTATAACTTCCTAACCAAAAAAAAATGAAAACAAATGTTGCTTCCAAAATTGTCCTGATGGAAAGTAGACATGTGGGAAATGTTATTTATTAGCCATTTTTGTGTAACGTAACTCTCTGGTTAAAGGGCATAAAAATGAAATGTTTGAAAATTGAAAATTTTCAACTTTGTTTTGACAAATTTTCCAATATTTTCACAAGTAAACGCAAGTCATATCAAACAAATTTTACCACTATCACGAAGTGCAATATGTCACATGAAAACAGTCTCCAAATCGGTGGGATACTTTGAAGAGCTCCAGAGTTATTACCCCATAAAGTGACAGAATTGAAAAAATTTGCCTGATCAGGAAGGTAAAAACAAGCTTCAGGGTGTAGTGGTTAATGACTGCAAACATGTTTTATTACTGCGATCATTAACTAGCTTTATTCTACCGTGCAGTAAAATAAAAGAAATGCTGCAAGCAGAGGTAACATTTTCGTCCCCACTGTGAGCTTACTTGAGCATGGGGAGTAGTTTTTATTTTGCTCTGTTCTCAGATTTGCCCTCACCTTATATGACATGCTTGCTGGTTTGTTTTTCAGCATTTGCCATTTGAAGAGCCTCATGTCTCTTACGGCACCAAGGTCATTTTTTTTTTTATAGGTAGGTTTTCTCTCTGCAGGAATGGAGACGGAGCTTCCTCTATCATGGCAACCGCTCGTCTTGCTTTCATTGGCCTGGGGCTGCGCTGATGTTGATTGCTACACTGCTACTCTTATGTTGTTATGGCAGTCAGCCAGATGGGAGGTGAGCTTGGCACTGCTTCATGTCATTCCATTTATGCTAGCACATCTCATCCTACTGCTGAAAGCAGCTGTCAAATCTTACAGGCCTTTGCTTTTAAGACAAATTCTCACATGGTGATATATTATTGCCACGTACTGTTTTCTGTTTCCTTCATTGGAAGATAGTTCTTGATATTGCCAATTTCCGAGAGTGCCTCAATCTCCTCTCCTAATTAATGCTAACTGCTCAGAGTGACCTAATTGGCTGCTCCTTGGTATCAATTGTGATAAATTTCCTCCAAGGAGCAGACAATTTGTGGGGCATTCAGGGGTAGCGTTCACATTTTTCATAGGCTCCCAGTTTGCATAAGAACCATCCCCCATTACATACTACACGGTAACCAAAATTAGAGGCACATTAACCTTTGTGCAAATGTAATAGGTCTCACCTGCAGTCCTATGTAACACCACAGGTTGGTCTCTCAATAGAGATAATGTAGTAGATGTCACCCGCAGTCCTATGTAACAAAACAGATAACAATAACAAGTACAGAGAATGTAATAGAGGTCAACCACAGTCCCATGTAACACCTCAGATAACAGTGATAAATCTCTCAGTGCAGGTCACATGCAGGCCTGTGTGAAAACTTAGATAGCAGTGATAATGCTGTATACAGATATTGTTGTAGATCATGCTTATTGTCCTATGTGACATTAATTGTACAGCCATACAGTGACCATATAGTGTTAGATACCAGTTGTATACATACGCTCTGTAGGTCATATATAATTTTTAGCAAACATCCTCAGTGTTATCTGAGCATGCTCGGGTGCTGTCAGAGTGTCTTTGGCGTGCTCAAATACTATGTTTGAATCGCCGTGGCTGCATGTCTCGCAGCTGTTCAACAGCCGCAACACATGCAATGATTGGTTGTTTGTTAGGCAATCCCTGCATGTGTTGCGGCCGTTGAGCAACTCGAACATAGTATTCAAGCACACCAAAGATACTCTGTTAGCCCCTGAGCACTTTATCTATTGCTCGAAACGCGTCTGCCAGTACTACTATTCCCCCATGGGGGTTGAGATTTTTTATGATGTGTGAATATTTTTAATGGGAAAACTTTTCCTTCAATAAAAATTTCAATGAAATAATTTTTAAAAACGGACCCATCTGAGCTGGATTTCTCCTTGGATGCTTATCCGATCACGGTTTTCTCAACACTAGACTCATATACAGTCATGGCCAAAAGTGTTGACACCCTTGAAATTGTTCCAGAAAATGAAGTATTTCTCCGAGAAAATGATTGCAATTACACTTGTTTTTCTTTTCAGTGTATCGGAACAACACAAAAAAATACTGAGAAAAAAGGCAAATTGGACATAATTTCATACAAAACTCCAAAAATGAGCCAGACAGAATTGTTGGCACCTTTTCAAAAATGTGGATAAATAAATTTGTTTCAAGTATGTGATGCTCATTTGAACTCACCTGTGGCAAGTAAGTTTGCAACACAGGATTGTCCGGTTGGAGGATACGCAGCCCCAATCAAGTTCCAGAGAAATTCATGCTATCCTGTAGGCTCAGGGTGCATCAGTGTTAGTGTAAACTATCCATCGCCATTTGAATGAAATGAAACGCTATGGTAGGAGACCCAGGAGTACCCCCCTGCTGACACAGAGACCTAAAAAAGCTGCATTGCAGTTTCCCAAAATGTACGTGAACGTAGAAGGGAAGTTCCCCAAAATGTACATATATTGCATATCAGCATATATATGCTAATATTTATTGCCCCCCGCCAGTGTGTAATAATACAGTGAGGAAAACAAGTATTTAGTCCACCAATTGTACAAGTTCTCCCATTTAAAAAGATGAGAGAGGCCTGTAATAGACATCGTAGGTAGACCACAACTATGAGAGTCAAAATGAGAAAACAAATCCAGAAAATCACCTTGTCTGATTTTGCAAGATTTATTTTGCAAATTATGGTGGAAAAATAAGTATTTGGTCATTAAAAAGTTAATCTCAATAATTTTTTATAGATCATTTGTGGGCAATGACAGAGGTCAAGCGTATTCTGTAAGTCTTCACAAGGGTCAAGCATATTCTGTAAGTCTTCACAAGGTTGGCACACACTGTTGGTGGTAAGTTGGCCCATTCCTCCATGCAGATCTCCTCTAGAGCAGTGATGTTTTGGGCCTGTCGCTGGGCAACACGGACTTTCAACTCCCTCCAAAGGTTTTCTGTGGGGTTGAGATCTAGAGACTGGCTAGGCCACTCCAGGACCTTCATATGCTTCTTACGCAGCCACGCCTTCGTTGCGCTGGCGGTGTGCTTGGGATCATTATAATGCTGAAAGACCCATCCACATTTCATCTTAAATGCCCTTGCTGATGGAAGGAGGTTTGCACTCAAAATCTCACAATACATGGCCCCATTCATTCTTTCATCTACACGGATCAGTCGTCCTGGTCCCTTTGCAGAGAAACAGCCCCAAAGCATGATGTTGCCACCCCCATGCTTCTCAGTAGGTATGGTGTTCTTTGGATGCAATTCCGCATTTTGTCTCCTCCAAACATGACGAGTTTTGTTTCTACCTAACAGTTCTACTTTGGTTTCATCAGGCCATATGGCATTCTCCCAATACTCTTTTGGAGAATCCAAATGCTCTCTAGCAAACTTTAGATGGGCCTGGGCATGTACTGGCTTAAGCAGGGGGACATGTCTGTCACTGCAGGATCTGAGTCCCTGGCAGCATAGTGTGTTAATGATGGTAGCCTTTGTTACGGTGGTCCCAGTTCTATGCAGGTCATTCACTAGGTCCCCCATGTGGTTCTGGGATTTTTGCTCACCGTTCTTGTGATCTTGCATGGAGCCCCAGATCGAGGGAGATTATCAGTGGTCTTGTATGTCTTCCATTTTCTTATTATTGCTCCCACAGTTGATTTCATTATAGCAAGCTGCTTGCCTATTGCAGATTCAGTCTTCCCAGCTCTTTGGTCTTCACCATAGTGGAGTTTGGAGTGTGACTGTTTGAGGTTGCGGACAGGTGTCTTTTATACTGATAACAAGTTCAAACAGGTGCCATTATTACAGGTTATGAATGTCGGACAGATGAGCCTCTTGAAGAAGTTACAGGTCTGTGAGAGCCAGAAATCTTGCATGTCTTAAGGTGACCAAATACTTATTTTCCACCATAATTTGCAAAATAAATTTTGCCAAATCAGACAAGGTGATTTTCTGGATTTGTTTTCTCATTTTGACTCTCATAGTTGTGGTCTTCATATGATGTCAATTACAGGCCTCTCTCATAATTTTAAGTGGGAGAACTTGCACAATTGGTGGTTGACTGACTAAATACTTTTTCCCCACTGTATATGCAGTGGCGGAAATAAGTATTTGATCCCTTGCTGATTTTGTAAGTTTGCCCACTGACATAGACATGAACAGTCTATAATTTTAAGGGTAGGCTAATTTTAACATTGAGAGATAGAATATTAAAAATAAGGTCCAGAAAATCACATTGTATAAATTATATAAACTTATTTGCATTTTGCAGTGAGAAATAAGTATTTGATCCCCTACCAACCATTAAGAGTTCTGGCTCCTACAGACCAGTTAGACACTCCTAATCAACTCGTTACCTGCATTAAAGACAGCTGTCTTACATTGTCACCTTTATAAAAGACTCCTGTTCACACACTCAATTAATTCGTCAGACGCTATCCTCTACAACAGGGGTGTCAAACTACATTCCTCGAGGGCCTCAAGCCGTGCTTGTTTTCAAGATTTCCTTCTCATTGCACAAGGTGCTGGAATCATTCTGTGCAGGTGATTAAATGATCACCTGTGCAATACAAGGAAATCCGGAAAACATGACCTGTTTGCAGCCCTTGAGGAATGTAGTTTGACACCCCTGCTCTACAACATAGGCTAGACCAAAGCTGGAATGTGCTACAAAACCATAAGTAAGACGCTGGGTGAGAAGGAGACTGTTTGAAATTTGAAGAAATACAGAATGACTGTCAATCAACATCGATCTGGGGCACCAGGCAAAACCTCACCTTGTGGGGTATCCTTAATCATGAGGAAGGTGAGAGATCAGCCTAAAACTACACGGGGGGAACTTGTTAGTGATCTCAAGGCAGCTGGGACCACAGTCACCAAGAAGTGGACCAAAATGCCTCCCGACATGTGCAAGCCTCATCAACTACAAAAACGTCAGATTGCTGTGCTTGTCAACAAGGATTTTGCCACCAAGTATTTAGTCTTGTTTGCCAGAGGGATTAAATACTTCTCTCCTTCGCCTCATAGGGGGACACAGGACCATGGGTGTTATGCAGCTGCCACTAGGAGGCTGCCACTAAGTTAATACAAAGAAAGTTAGCTCCTCCTCTGCAGTATACATCCTCATGCTGGCTCCCAGAGAACCAGTTCAAACTTAGTGTCCACCCGTGCAATGACAAGCTCTGGCGGCTCCGCCCAGAAATCTTGCGCTTCTCGTCCAGGATGAGAGAAACCTCTGTAATCTCGGCGGCCATATTTTGGGGACACAGGATCTTCACCTGCTGCCTCCGGACTCAAGCTGACATCTGAAAGCGGGGTTTTCTCTGCAGGATCCGTGCGGTACTTAGCGCCGAGGACAGCGCTAATCCAAGGACACAGGATCTGGGTAAGGGAGTGCTACACACTCCTTCCTCCTCCCATCTGCAGTTACCCTTTGGTCTGTAGGAATCCCTATAGAAGGCACACATAGAGGGGTACACCATGTCCCAGTCAAAAGCACCTAGGAAACTTAACAAGACTGTTAGTCTTCTTCACCTCATGTAACTCTTGCCTGTCTGCATTTTCTAAAGCACAGAGTTCACTACTCTGCAATGACTGCAACTCCAAATATGCTCAGGAGCTGCTGCCGAGCCCAGTGTGCTTAGTCCCCCTGAGTGGGCTTCGTCACTGTCACAATCCATGGCTTCTCTGGCCAAGGCGATTTGAATCCCTCCGTGATCCCTCCGTGGATTGGAGCTTTCCCATGACTGTTGCAGATGGATCCTCCTTAGCATCTGTGAGCTCTGCTTCTCGCTCTCCCTCACCTGGCATTTGTAGTGATCATAGTTCTGAGTATGAATGTGATGCTTTCTTGGATCTGGACTCGCCAGAGTTTCAGAAAACGGTGGATGAGCTTATTGAGGCAGTCAACCAGACTCTGAAGGTTGACGAGGACTCTGGTTCTGCTCCAGGTCATGCACTGTCCTTTAAGAGGACTAAACGTCAGCATAGAACCTTTGCCTTTCACCCGGAGTTTCGCGCTATAATTATTTGGCACAGGGAGCGAAAAGATAAACGCTTCACTGCTCAGAAGCCTCTTGAAGCGAGGTTTCCTTCTTTAGCTTATCTGCGGAAAGATTGGGCTGAGTCTCCGGCAGTAGATCCTTCGGTATCTCGCCTTGCTTCCAAAACCCTTCTGTCCCTACCAGATGGATCATTGATTAAGAATCCTACAGATCGCCAGATTGAAAATCTGGCCCACTCCGTCTTTGACGCCTCAGGCTCAGCACTTTATCCATCATTTGCTGCGGTGTAGGTAGCTAAAGCAATGGTCTCCTGGTCGGAGACCTTGGTTAATTCCATTCAGAACAGTAATCTCCCCCCGGAAGCAGCACATCTGGCCAGTCAAATTTCACGGGCAGGAGACTATTTGGTATATGCCACTTTGGATGCGGCTAACAGTGCTGCACTGTCAGTGGCAAATGTCATCACGATCAGAAGAGCATTATGTCTTAGAGAATGGAAAGCGCTCTCTGCGTCCAAAAAATCTCTGACGTCCCTCCCTTATCAGAGTGGCCGTTTATTTGGAGAGAAGCTGGATCAACTTATATCCCATGCTACAGGAGGGAAGAGCAAGTTTCTTCCCCATCAAAGGCTCAGGCGACCCTTTCGGCTTCAACATCAAACTCGTTTCTGTTCCTTTCGCACCAATCCGGGCTGGTCCACTACTTCCTCCACATGGGAGTGCTCCCCACGCAGGGACAAAAGAATCCCAGGTTTGCTAGAGGTCCAACCAGCGGTGGAAGGGTCGACCCATACAGTCTAGATCTAAAGGATCTAGGTCCCAGAGACTTTCCGCACAATGACTCTTGGCTTTGTCCGGTCGACAGCACCAAGGTAGGCGGCCGTACACTCCTGTTTCGTCAGGCCTGGCGAATGGGTCATATAACTGGTGTCTTCCGGATACAAGTTCGATTTTTTCCATCATACATGACGGCACCACAAGAGAGGGGATCCGCCCATCAAGGACAGGAAACCTTCAAGATAAAAGGGGCGGCTCCTCTCTCCACATCAGTTGGTTTCCTGTCCTTGACAGGGAACCCTCAAGATGAAGACTTCTGATGAAGACAGAAGAGGATGCCTGGGTCGGGTGGATATGGGGCAGGCGCTAGTCTGCTGCACCCGTCACCAGGTTCTGGTAGTCGCCTCGGGGGCCATGTATTCCATGCCCCCCTGAGCGAAGCATGGCCGCAGCCCGTGAGGCGAACGCCCGGGTGAAGACTGGGCCTCGGAGGCCATGGCGGTGTAACCTCCCTGTGACCATAAAACCTGCTGCTCCCTTGGGATCCACGGAGGTCACAGTTATAGTGCCCTCCCTGTTGATCCATGGTGGCCATGCAGCCTGTGAGACACATCGGTGCCCAGGCTAGGTAAGGCTCCTCGGAAGGTATTGAACCCTCCCTGTTGAGCGCTGAAAGGGGGGTTTTCCTCTCCCTCCCTCCCCCTCCTTCCCTCTCCTTCCCTGTATGGAGTACCTGTAAGCAGGCTGGGGCGCAGGGGGGAGAGCGGTGTATGTGGCAGCGAAGGCGGGGTGACTGCAGCTTCAGTTCGGTGACCAGGAGCCCAGCACACGGTGAAGTTTCTTCTCAGCGCGTGTGTCGGCCGGAAGCAGGAAGTGCGCACGCGCATGGGCTTCATCCGGGATTCGGCAGCACTCGGAACCTTAGTTGCAGGCGAAGGGGCAGGGAGACCAGGAGTTCCAGCGCGCACCGGAAGTAGTGGCCGGGTGCGCGCATAGAAGAGGATGCGCAGATGCTGGCACTGGGAGCAGGATCAACCAGGTGAAATAGTTGATTAAGTAGCGCACACCGGACTTAACTACCGGTGGCGCGCATGGGCACAAATGAAATTACCAGCTGAGGCTGGATGGCGGCAGAGGCAGGTTCAGCCAGGTGATTGGTTGTATTCACGTGCACCGCAGGTGGTACAGGCACAATCAACCAGGTAATCAATCAATAAGCCGGTGCGCACATGCACCTAATTACTGAAGCGACCAGTAATGGCAGGATCAACCAGGTGATTCATTAAAAAAAAACAAATAACCACCTCCCTAAAGAGAAGATATCCTTTTGAAGAGGAGGCGTCCTCATCTTGGGATAGAGCCCCAAAAATTGATGTGGCAATTTCAAAAGTTGCCAGAAAATCCTCCCTGCCATTCGAGGATTTAGGTTCTCTAAAAGAATCTCTGGATAGAAAAGTGGATGGTTCCCTGAAAACAGCATGGGAAGTCTCAACAGGGGCACTAAGGCCAGCTATCGCAGCCACTTGTGTAGCCAGATCCCTTAAAATCTGGATAGACAACCTGGAGGAACAGGTAGAACAAAAAGTTCCCAGAGAAACTCTCCTAGAGGCAATACCAACCATGAGAGCAGCGGCAGTGTTTCTAGCTGAAGCATCAGCAGACTCGGCTAGACTGGCGGCAAAGTCAGCAGCTTTAGCCAACACAGGACACCGGGCGGTATGGCTTAAATGCTGGCCAGGAGATACACAGGCAAAGATGAATCTTTGCTCTTTGCCTTGTCAGGGGAACTTCCTGTTTGGACCGGCATTAGACGAGGTGTTGGAGAAAGCCGGTGACAAAAAGAAAAATTTTCCAAAACAGCCATTTCAGCCCTTTCGGCACTCCTTTCGGAGAGGCCAAAAATTCTGAAGGCAGCAGTATAGAGACCGAGACAGGAGCAACTTCGATAAGCGGTCCAGGGGAGGAAAAGGCTTCTATTTTGGCAAGTCTCCCAGTGACGGTCCTTCTCAGGTGGGAGTGAGGCTCTCTCACTTCCTTCCAGCCTGGGAGAGGATCTCATCCAGCGTATGGATCCGACAGATCATAGGATCAGGCCTAAAATTAAAATTCCACCACTGGCCTTCAAGAAGATACATGCAGACCCCGGTACAGTCCTCCCAAGAGAAACAAGACAGTCTGGAAGGAGAAATAATATCACTCCTAGACAAACACGTCTTGGAAGAAGTTCCAACAGAGGAAAGGATGGAAGGGTTTTACTCCCCCCTTTTTCTCATTAAAAAACCGGACAATTCTTGGAGGACAATAATAAATTTAAAAGGCTTCAACAAATATCTAATAATTCCATCTTTCAAAATGGAAACCATAAAATCAGCGGTGAAACTTCTATATCCTCAGTGTTAAGGTACCTTCACACTGAGCAACTTTCCAACGAGAACGACAGCGATCCGTGACTTTGCAGCGTCCTGGATAGCGATCTCGTTGTGTTTGACACGCAGCAGCGATCAGGATCCTGCTGTGATATCGCTGGTCGGAGCTAGAAGTCCAGAACTTTATTTCGTTGCTGATCACCCGCTGTCATCGCTGGATCGGCGTGTGTGACGCCGATCCAGCGATGTGTTCACTTGTAACCAGGGTAAACATCGGGTTACTAAGTGCAGGGCTGCGCTTAGTAACCCGATATTTACCCTGGTTACCATTGTAAAAGTAAAAAAAAAAACAAAAAAACACTACATACTCACATTCTGATGTCTGTCACGTCCCCCGGCGTCCACAGGGTTAAAACTGCTTTCGGCAGGAGCGCTTGCTAATGCTGCGCTGCTGCCGAGAGCTTCCTGCACTGACTGTGTCAGCGCCGGCCGTAAAGCAGAGCACAGCGGTGACGTCACCGCTGTTACTGCCGGCACTGACACATTCAGTGCAGGAAGCTCTCGGCAGCAGCGCAGCATTAGCAAGCGCTCCTGCCGAAAGCAGTTTTAACCCTGTGGACGCCGGCGGGGGACGTGACAGACATCAGAATGTGAGTATGTAGTGTTTTTTTTTTTTTTTTTTTTTTTTACTTTTACAATGGTAACCAGGGTAAATATCTGGTTACTAAGCGCGGCCCTGCACTTAGTAAACCGATGTTTACCCTGGTTACCCGGGTGCTGCAGGGGGACTTCGGCATCGTTGAAGACAGTTTCAATGATGCCGAAGTCGTTCCCCTGATCGTTGGTCGCTGGAGAGAGCTGTCTGTGTGACAGCTCCCCAGCGACCACACAACGACTTACCAACGATCACGGCCAGGTCGTATCGCTGGTCGTGATCGTTGGTAAGTCGTTTAGTGTAACGGTACCTTTACATGTCCGTCCTAGACCTCAAGCACGCTTATTATCACATCCCAATCAGACAACAAGATCGTCAGTTTCTCAGAGTGGCAGTTCAGATGGGGTCCCAGTTGCGTCACTTTCAGTACAGGGCTCTGCCCTTTGGGATAGCAACAGCCCCACGGGTGTTTACAAAACTGATTGCAGAGGTCACAACACATCTCAGAGAAAAAGACACTCTGATAATACCCTACTTAGACGACTTCCTGATAGTGGGGAAAAACTTTTCTCACTGTCAGGAGCAGGTCAGAATAGTGATGGACACTCTACAGACACTAGGATGGCAACTGAACCTCAAGAAATCCAAACTAGAGCCAGCAATGGTCCAGAATTTCCTAGGGATAACGGTAGACTCCGTGGCGCAGGAATGTCGCCTCCCAGAGGAAAAAGAGGAAAAGATAAAACAAATGATTATGTCCACATTAAAAAAACCAGAGATGACTTTAAGAAGAGTCATGTCGGTGTTAGGGTCTCTAACCTCCTGCATACCGACAGTAAAATGGGCCCAGTTCCATGCAAGAGAACTGCAATGGTGTGTGCTGCAGAACGACCTGGAACTTCAGGGGCAGCTAGAGCAGAAGCTCATTCTCCCACTCTCTGTACTCCAATCACTCAGATGGTGGTTACAGATAGTCATCTCCGAGAGTTCCCTGGACATACACAGCCTCCAAAGTAATTTAATATTAGTTGTTAGTAGCTTTCAGCTTGTCTGCATTGTTGGGTTTGGTGTCTCTCATCTTCCTCTTGACAATACCCTATAGATTCTCTATGGGGTTAAGGTCAGACGAGCTTCCTGGCCTATAAAGCACAGTGATACGGTTGTCTTTAAACCAGGTATTGGTACCCTTGCCAGTGTGGACAGGTGCCAAGCCCTGCTGGAGAATTAAATTTCCATCTCCAAAAAGCTTGTCGGCAGAGGGAAGCATGAAGTGATCTAAAATTTCCTGGTAGACAGCCGCACTGACTTTGCTCTTGATAAAACATGGAGGTGGAGCAAAGGGATGTCTTATGTAATAAAGAAATACAAGCAAGTTTATTCTAAAATGGAGGCAATTTGTTGTGAATTGACGCTCTTTGGGTGGAAAAAAGGAATATGGTTGAGCCCTTCACATCTACAGCATGGTATATACTTGAGGATCTCAATAACAACCTGGGGCTATTGGAACTGAATTAAAGTAGGAGAGGTTATTTCTAGGTCAGTGCTCATAATTTATAATTTGATTACAAAATAACAGTTTTTCATGATGTTGCTCAATGTCAGCTAGGTCACATGTTTAAATAGTTGATGATAGTTTAAAGATTTTAATTTTGATCTTTGTGTTTGTCATGCCAGCTTAATTTGCAAAAGTATTATTTGTCCCGTCTGCGCACAGGCATTTGATTTTCTTCTACAGTCTGGTGTGTTAATGTATTTTCTGAAAATTTCAATAAATATGCGGTTTTATAAAAAAAACGACACAGTGGACCTACACCAGCAGATGACATGGCTCCCCAAACCATCACTGATTGTGGAAACTTCACAGTAGACCTCAAGCAGCTTGGATTGTGTACTTCTCCACTCTTTCTCCAGATTCTGGGGCCTTGATTTCCAAATGAAATGCAAAATTTACTTTTATATCAAAACATCTTGGACCACTGTGCAACAGTCCAGTTCTTTTTCTCCTTGGCCCAGATAAGATGCTTCTGGCATTGTCTATTGGTCATGAGTGGCTTGACACAAGGAATACAACCTTTTTGTGGCTTACCCTCCCTCCTTTGGAGTGTGTCAGTGACTGGCTTCTGGACATCTGTCAAGTCAGCAGTCTTCCCCATGATTTTGGAGCCTACTGAAACAGAGTAAGGGGCTATTTTAAACGCTTAGAAAGCCTTTGCAGGTGTTTTTTGTTCATTATTCTAATTTACTGAGATGACTTTTGGCTTTTCATTGGCTGTAAGCCATAATCATCAACATTAACAGAAATAAACACTTGAAATAGATCACTCTGTTTGTTATGACTCTATATAATATGAGTTTCACTTTTTGTATTGAAGAACTGAAATAAATTAAGTTTTTTAATGACATTCTAATTTTGTGAGAAGCACCTGTAAATCCCATTTGAACACCAGTGGAGAGATCTTAAAATTAATAATAATAATAATAATAATAATAATAGTAATAATAATAATTTTATTTCTATAGCGCCAACATATTCTGCAGCACTTTACATTTTAGAGTGGACTTGTACAGACAATAGGCATTACAGCATAACAATGAACACATAGATCAAAACATATACCAAGAGGAATGAGGGCCCTGCTCGCAAGCCTACAATCTATGAGGAAAAAGAGGAGACACAAAAGGTGGATGGTAACAACTGCTTTCGTTGTTCGGACCAGCCATAGTGTAAGAATCTGGTGTTCATTAGTGATGGGCGAGCACTAAAATGCTCGGGTGCTCGTTGCTCGGGTCTAGCAAGTTGGAATACTCTGGTATTCGGACAGAACAACGAGCCCAATGTCAGTCTATGAGAGGCCAGAGCATTTTTACTGCGATCACCCTCGGGGGTCCTTTTAAGGTATAAAACGTCTGAAAATGATGGAAACACTGCTCAAATGACATGGGAACATCATGGCAAATGTCCCTGGAAGCATTTCTGACTCCTAGGTCACAGCTGTAAACAATGTTGTCAGAGTTTCCATTTTTACAGGTGTACCAAAAAACGAAACCAAAATGGATTTTGCTGGGAAATATGTTAAGGTACATCCTTTCCAGGGTAATGACTTGTATATAAGGCAAAATAATTAACCCCAGACCAAAATGTTCCTCCACCACTTGAGCTATGTTCACACGCAGCGTTTTTGATGCGTTTTTCAACTTTAACATTGCTTTCAACCAATACAAATGCATTCACTGGGAAATGTCATTGTAACATTTAACAACCCTAGCTGGCCATGTGGTGTGTGACACATAAGGAGACGCATCTTATTTCATTTATGAAGGAGGGACTCTGAAAGTCACAAAGCCTATTTTTAGAGGGGCATCAGGCGGCATTAATATTCTTAAAGGGCCATTATTAAACAGTGGGTCTCCTATGCTGTTATTGCCTATGCAGTGAGTGGCTGTGCTGCCAAGAATTACAACGCACCCCAATACCCCTTTCACGAGAGGTACAGGAGGGCTTCCTAAAAAAATTTTGCTTTGACTGAAAAGCTTGCCCTGCTACCAAGTCATATGCACCCCAATAAGCCTTTGAACCCAGGTATTGGATGGCCACAGGAAAACCCACTTCACATTATTCATTTTGTTCTCCCATACTGTTTTCTTATGCATTGACTGCAAAGCCTGCCCTGCTACCAAGTCATATGCACCCCAATAAACCTTTGAACCCAGGTTTTGGATGGCCACAGGAAAGCCCACTTCACATTCTTCAGTTGGTCCTGCTATACTGTTTCCTTATGCATTGAATGCAAGGGCCGCCTTGATTCAAATTTGCACACACCCCAATCCCCGCTTGGAAGAAACATGGAGGAGGGACTCATAAAAAAAACTGTCATATTCCAAAGGTGCAGCGGGTCTCCTAGACTCGTAATGCCCATACACTAAGTGTATGGGCTGACAAACATTTTCTCCTGGGGGGTACACATCAACATACTGTGTAATTATTTTTATTACGGGCATTATAAACACCCTTTCAAAAAACTAGAGTGGCTGTAGCAGCACGGAATACGTTAACCCTGGTGATCTAGTGGCGGTGGATGATGAGACGTGGAGGAAGGCCTCATTAAAAAAAGGCCCAATTTAAAGGAGCGGGTCTCCTAGACTTGGAATACCCATACTTTAAGTGCATGGGCTGACAAACATTTCCCCATGGGGGGGGTACATTTTTTAAAAATTATTTATGGGGATCATAGACACCCTTGCCAAAAAATTGACTGGCTGTAGCAGCATAGAACACGTTCACCCTGGTGTTTTAGTGGTGGTGAATGATGAGGATGAGGACAAGGAGGAGTACACCAAACAGCCATAATCAGGAAGCGTATACCCATGTGTGGGTATGAAGAGGTGCATGGGAATACACCTCCCAAAAAGACATTGTATTGGAGGTTATGTTTCGCTGTAATTTGGTGGTGTAGAGAAGTCTGGCCCAATTCAGCCCTTGTTCATTTTTATAAGAGTCAGCCTGTCTGAATTTTCCGTTGACAGGCGGTTGCGCTTATCTGTTATAATTCCACCAGCGGCACTAAAAACCTGCTCTGACAAAACGCTAGCGGCAGGGCAGGCCAGGACCTCTAAGGCATAGAGAGCCAGTTCTTTCCACGTGTCCAGCTTGGATACCCAATAATTAAAAGGCACTGAGGAATCACGGAGGCCGTTGGTACGATCAGCAAAATACTCCCTCAGCATCTTAGAAAACATTCCATTCCTTGTGACATTACCCCACGCCTCAGGGCCAGGGCGATGGGAGGGTCTCAGAAACCTGTCCCAGAACTTTGCCAGTGTTCCCCTGCCTCTGCTGGATTGGAGTTGTATCTCTCTCTTTCCTGTACTCATTGGTTGTCCAACGAACTATTATGTCTGCCGCCAGCGTTTTGAGATGGGAATTGTTTTTACTAATTCTGCAACAATGGCCCTCTGGTAATGCAGCATTTTAGTACACCTGTCTACCTCTGGAAGAAGAGATTGAAGGTTCTCCTTGTAGCGTGGGTCTAAAAGTGTCACTACCCAGTAATGACTGTCACCTAAAATTTTTACAATACGAGGATCACGGGAAAGGCAGCGCAACATAAGGTCAGCCATGCGTCCCAGACTGGTAACAGGCAAGCCTTCCGTGTCCTCACCAACAGGACGACTGACCAAGGTGCTCTCCCCTCCTCCTCCTCTTCCTCCCTGTCCTAAGGCTATCCACGCTGAACAGACGGTATGACAGTTGTGCTTGTAGTACCGTCTACAGCGCATGAAAGTAGCTCTTCCTCCTCCTTTTCCGCATTGTCAAACATTCCATGTTGGGATGACATGAGGCTGGGCTGTGTAATCACCCTGTATGGTTCCTTGCTCCATGTCCTTCTGCTCCGCCTGCAATGCCTCCTCTTTCATTGTGAGCAGAGAGCTTTTCAGAATGCAGAGAAGCGGGATGGTGACACTAATTATGGCGTCATCGCCACTCACCATCTTGGTGGACTCCTCAAAGTTTTGGAGGATGTTACATATGTCTGACATCCATGTCCACGCCTGAGGTTTTATGTGTGGAGTCTGACCTGAAAACTACGGCCTTGTTGATGCTGGTATTGAACAACTGACCTCTTCTGCTCACAAATCCTTTCCAACATCTGCAGTGTAGAGTTCCAACGCGTAGGGACATCACACACCAGTCGGTGAGCCGGAAGCTGCAATCGCTGCTGAAGTACGGCAAGGGTGGCTGAAGCTGTAGCTGACTTTCTAAAATGAGCACACAGGTGGCGTACTTTCACAAGCAGATCCGACAGCTCCGGGTAGCTTCTTAGAACCCGTTGAACAACGAGGTTAAGCACATGGGCCAGGCATGGTACATGTGTCAGTTCGCCTCGCCTCAGAGCCGCCATCAGGTTCCTGCCATTGTCACACAACCATGCCTGGCTGGAGGTTCAGTGGTGTCGGCCACAGATCTGCCTGCTCTTTCAGAGCTGTCCACAACTCTTCAGCATTGTGCGGCTTGTCACCTAAGCAGATTAGCTTCAGCACAGCCTGTTGCCGCTTGGATTTGGCAGTGCTGCAGTGCTTCCAGCTTGGGACTGATGTGCTCATTTCAGAGATATAGGTTGAAAGGAGGAGGAGGTGCTGGAGCTGTAGACTGTGGGGGCAACCCTGATTAATGTAGGGCCTGCAATCCTTGGCGTCGGGAGGACATGTTCTATCCCAAGGTCTGACTGGGTCCCGGCTTCCACTATGTTAACCCAGTGTGCCGTCAGCGAGATGTACCGTCCCATGGTTAGGTGTACTTTCCCAGTAACTGCATTGTTGAGGGCATGGGTAATGTTGTGGGACACATGCTTGTGTAATGCCGGGACGGCACAGCAGGAGAAATAGTGGCGGCTTGGGACCAAGCACCTTGGGACTGCCTCCATCAGATTGCGGAAAGATTCCGTCTCATCGCGCCTAAAAGGCAACATTTCCAGCGCTAGTAGACGAGAAATGTGTGAATGTAATACTGTAGCCTGTGGGGTGTTTGCTGCATATTTCCGCATGCGTTCCAATGACTGGGGTATGGACAACTGAAAGCTGCGCTGGGACAAGGATGTGGACGTGCGTGATGATGGTGCTATTTGAGTGTGGGCAACTACAGGTGCAGGGCAGGAGGCATCTACGCATGCACCGTGGGCAGAGGATTGGCTTGCACTCACAACAGTGGAAGAAGCAGTGGTGTCACCCACAGACACTGTTACTGGAGCTTGGGGTTGGGCCCACAAAGTCTGGTGCTTTGCTGCCATGTGCCTGATCATGCTGGTGGTGGTAAGGCTGGTAGTTTTGCTACCCCTGCTGATGCTGGCATGACAGGTGTTAAAGAGGCATAGATGCTCATGAGGAGAACATAATTTTACCTCTATACAAGTCACTAGTGCGACCACACTTAGAATACTGTGCACAGTTCTGGTCTCCGGTGTATAAGAAAGACATAGCTGAACTGGAGCGGGTGCAGAGAAGAGCGACCAAGGTTATTAGAGGACTAGGGGGTCTGCAATACCAAGATAGGTTATTACACTTGGGGCTATTTAGTTTGGAAAAACGAAGACTAAGGGGTGATCTTACGTTAATGTATAAATATATGAGGGGACAGTACAAAGACCTTTCTGCTGATCTTTTTAATCATAGACCGGTGACAGGGACAAGGGGGCATCCTCTACGTCTGGAGGAAAAAAGGTTTAAGCATAATAACAGACGCGGATTCTTTACTGTAAGAGCAGTGAGACTATGGAACTCTCTGCCATATGATGTTGTAATGAGTGACTCTTTGCTTCAATTTAAGAGGGGACTGGATACCTTTCTGGAAAAGTATAATATTACAGGGTATATATATTAGATTCCTTGATAAGGCGTTGATCCAGGGAACTAGTCTGATTGCCGTATGTGGGGTCGGGAAGGAATTTTTTTCCCCATGATGGAGCTTACTCTTACCACATGGGTTTTTTTTGCCTTCCCCTGGATCAACATGTTAGGGCATGCTAGGCTATGGGTTGAACTAGATGGACTTAAAGTCTTCCTTCAACCTTAATAACTATGTAACTATGTAACTATGTTTGGGGTTATCGGCAGAGTCTTTAAAAAGTAACCAGACTCGGGAAGACGTAACAGTTGGACTGGCAAATTCCGTCATGTTGGTGTTACGGGGAACGTTGCCTGCCTTCTGTCTGCAGCCACCACACTGCTTCTTCCTGCCTGAAGGCGTGCTGCGCCTCGTTCCCCCTGTGTTCTGCTGTCCTCACTCTGCATGTCCTCCTGCCAGGTTGGGTCAATTACTACACTGTGTTCCAAATTACTATGCTATAAAAGAGTTTAGGAGTGATAAGGTTAGAATTTTTTTGTTTGTCATTTAAA
Organism: Ranitomeya variabilis; assembly: GCF_051348905.1. Classification (NCBI taxonomy): domain Eukaryota; kingdom Metazoa; phylum Chordata; class Amphibia; order Anura; family Dendrobatidae; genus Ranitomeya; species Ranitomeya variabilis. The sequence goes on along the minus strand of NC_135235.1, from coordinate 468,738,638 downwards.
CTCATTGATGGTGATGTGTGTCAGGGCTCTTTATATCACTGAAAGCATTTGCAGATACCTGTGCAAATTAGTTTGGCAGGTGTGTCCAAATAAAGGCAAGACTACTTAAGAAGGCTGTTCCACATTATTAAGCAGCCTACATTTTTTGCCAAAATGGGAAAGAAAAAGGATGTGTCGGCTGCTGAGAAGCAACAAATTGTGGAGCATTTAGGTCAAGGCATGACTACAAAAAACATTGCCAAGACACTTCATCGTGATCATCGCACAATCAAGAAGTATGTAGCTGATTCCCAGCCCACACGTGTGCGTGCTGATAAGGAAAAATTGAGGACTCTTTCCAACAGGCAATTGCGTAAGGTTAAAAGAGCAGCTGCAAAAATGCCTTGTCATAGCAGCAGACAAGTTTTTGAAGCTGCTGGTGCCTCCAACATCCCCAGAACAACAAGATGCAGGGTCCTTCAGAGGTTTGCAGCTGTGCGTAAGCCATCCTGTCGACGACCTCTATCCATTGCACACAAGCAGAAACGGCTCCAGTGGGCCAAATGATACATGAAGACTGACTTCCAAACTGTTTTGTTCACCGATAAGTGCCGTGCAACGCTCGATGGTCCAGATGGATGGAGTGGAGGATGGCTGGTTGATGGACACCCCATGAAAACACGACTAAGGCGCCAACAAGGAGGAGGTGGAGTAATGTTTTGGGCTGGAATCATGGGGAGAGGGATTGTCGGCCCCTTTATGATCCCTGAAGGCGTAAAGATGAACTCCATAATCTATGTGGAGTTTCTAAAACAACACTTCCTGCCATGGTTCAAGAGGAAGAACCGTGCTTTCCGCAGCAAGATCATTTTCATGCATGATAATGCACCGTCTCATGCTGCAAAAAACACATCTGCATCTCTGGCTGCTATGGGCATAAAAGAGGACAAACTTATGGTGTGGCCACCATCTTCCCCTGACCTCAACCCCATTGAGAACCTCTGGAGCATCATCAAAAGGAGTGTCTATGATGGCGGGAGGCAGTTCACATCTAAGCAACAGCTCTGGGAGGGTATTCTGTCCACATGCAAAACAATTGAAGCAGAAACCATCCAAAAACTGACAAATTCAATGGACGAGAGAGTTCAGAAGCTTCTTTCGAACAAGGGGTCCTATATGCAAATGTAACATCACATAGAAAAAAGTTTTCACTTGAAAACTGTTTGATTTCATTTTGTAATAAGCTGATAAAGCTTATAACTTCACCATTGACCATTTTTTTGTTAAAAATAAAAAAAAGGTTGAAAACTCTGCTGTGCATAATAATTTGGAACATGCATTTTGAGTGTTTATTTTTTTTAAAAAGATACTGTTTTCATAGGCAGTTTGTTCCAAAACATTGCAGTTATACTAGAATAGTAGATGACTGGAAAATAACAATGACTGCAATTCAGATTGGTAATTTAGAGAAAATATGACAATTTTATTTGCATAATAATTTGGAACACAGTGTATATCATCCACCACCTCATCTTCCACTTCCGCACCCTGGTCCTCCTCCTGACTTTCTGGCAATTGTGGCTCCTCATCGTCCACCTCTTGTGACCGTGGCTGCACAAATATTTGGTCATCACTACATGGAATCTCATCTTGCCCCGCTTCAAGTGGACCGGGCGAGAGGGGCTAATCTATAATTGGAAAAGTGAATAGGCCTTCGGAGTGTCCAAGTGTGGGATAAGTTGTCTCCGGGCACTCGGCATGGTGGGAAGAAGGAGGATCAGGGTGAGGAATATGCGGTCCAGACTCACGGCTACTCAGACCTGACCGTGTGGAAGACAGGGTGCTGGTGGTGGTGGCCAAGTAACTGGAAGTATTATCCCTATCCAACCTTTTCACACTGCTCTGGCTTCAATAGTGCTGTCTTGCTACGGTCCCCTAGGACTCATCAGGAGCATGCCCAGGCGTTGTAGGGAGGTCATACAGACAAGTGGAGGCCACAGACTACTGAACATCATTTCCTTGTCTTGAGGCATTTCCACTGAAGTTGGGTCAGCCTGTAACTTCATTTTCCACTTTGATTTTAAGCATCATTTCAACTCAAGAACCTTTCGCCCCATTCAAAATAAAACAATAAAAATAAATTCAAACATACACATATTTGGTATCGCTGCGTTCAGAATCGCCCGATCTATCATTTAAAAAAAGGATTCACCTGATTGCTAAACTGCGTAGTGAGAAAAAAAGTCAAAATGTCAGAATTACTTTTTTTTGGTTGCCGCGACATAGCATTAAAATGCAATAACAGGCGATCAAAAGATCGTATCCGCACCAAAATGGTATCGTTAAAAACGTCCGCTCGGCATGCAAAAAATAAGCCCTCACCCAACCCGAGATCACAAAAATGGAGACGCTACGGGAATCGGAATATGGCGCAATTTTTTTTTTTTTTTTTACAAAGTTTGAATTTTTTTTTACCACTTGGATAAAAAAAGAACCTAGACATGTTTGGTGTCTATGAATGACCTGGAGAATCATAATGGCAGGTCAGTTTTAGCATTTAGTGAACCTAGTAAAAAAAAGCCAAGCAAAAAACAAGTTTGGGATTGCACCTTTTTTGCAATTTTACCGTACTTGGAATTTTTTTCCTGTTTTCTAGTACAAGACATGGTAAAACCAATGGTGTCGTTCAAAAGTAAAACTCGTTCTGCAAAAACAAAGTCCTCACATGGCCATATTGATGGAAAAATAAAAAAGTTATGTCTCTGGAAAGAAGGGGAGCAAAAAACAAAAACGCAAAAACGCAAAAAGTTTTGGGGCTTAAGTGGTTAATTTGAGGGTGCCGACAATTTTTGTCTGGCCCATTTTTGGGGTTTTGTGTAAAATAATATCCCAATTTGTTTTTTGTTTTTTTTTGTGTTGTTCCATTACACACAAAGGAAATAAGTGTGTAATTGCAATCATTTTCTGGGAGAAATACTTAATTTTCTGGAATAATTTGAAGGGTGCCAACACTTTCAGCCATGACTGTATGTGTATCATGTACTAATAAATCCAGTGACTCACATGTGACCATCTTTCTAAACAAAGTACCGGTAATTAATTTTGCCTTTTCCTCTCCATTTAACCCAGACCGACATGACAATTTTTCTATCCACATCTTTTCTACGTACAATGTTGCGCACAGACATCTTTGGCTTATTGCTTTTCCAGCACCTTCTCCACTCTTCTCCCCCTTTGCAGAAACTATGTGTCTATTAACAATAGACACGCTATAAGCAATTCATTTCTATATTTCTAACCGCTGCAACATTTAGGAAGTCACTTCTCAGCTAGTACAGCTTGGAGCTCATGCACAGAGCACTGTTTGACCCCAGCCTATACCAGTTTACAGATCCCCTAATGGTCACATCATGTAGACTATCATTTACAGATATACTGTATGTGTGGAAGAACATGGGAACAGAGCGTTGTAACCTTATCAATGTTTTGGGGGAAATGCTCCAAGTCTTTGATGCTGCAGGTTTCACCAAAGGGGCTTTTAGGGTTTACAAGAACTGAGCAGTGGATGGTATGAAGAGCAACCTCAGCATGATGGGCCATCCTTTTGTTCTCACTTCTAGACAGTAATATAAATGTACACTTTTTTAGCCAGGAATTTCACAGCATAATTTCCATTAATAATCAATGGATGTAAAATTGTAGCGTTTATTTCTGTTGAAATCCTTAAAGCAAGAACCAATTGGTTCATGGAGTGGTCTGACTGGTTCCTAAACTCTACATTAGTTTGTCCATCTCTAAAAACTAAACCTATAATTAATTATACCCAAGAAATTAGTCATTAGTTGCTGACCTCAGGGTCATGTTTCTGAGAAAATATATTAATCATTGAACTTTTTAATTTTTGTTTTCATCCTCATCTCTTCTAGCCAGGGGGCAGAGGTGGGTAACGCGTGCGCCTTATTGCTGTTGCTCCTTCTCGACTTGTTTTTAATGAGACGCTTTGAAAGGTTAAAGGACAGAGAAGTGAGCAGGAGACTGCGGAGCATCATTAAACAGATTGATGGTAAGTTATTTTTATGTCCATAGCAGTCTTTACTTTCTGTGTATGCTACTGCTCTGATTTACAAAGCCACACTGTTGGCCACAAACAGGACCTGTCAGTGTGCTGGAATGGTTCAGGAAAATAGCTTGTGCAGCGATGGCAGCAATATGGAGAGAAATGCTGGATAAAAAGCGCAAGAGAGTCCTATCCAAGCAGTATAGAGGAAACAAAGGGTAAATGTGAGGTTGTGTGCGATGCAACCACTAGAAGCACATGAATTGCTTCCACAGAATTGTATATGAATTATGCCAGGGAAGGTGGAAGCATCCTGCTCTGCTTGATAACAATGACAATCCAAGACAAGAATGGAGGAATGGTGGTTTAATGTCAACACGTTTCAGAGTCACTTCAGCTGCTTCTTCAAGACAACCTTCCGTGGTTGTACTGAGGAAGGAGTCAGAGTGACTCTGAAACACGATGACATTAAATCACCATTCCTTCATTCTTATCTTGGATCGTCATTGTTATTCAGCAGCGCCGGATGCTTCCATCTTCCCTGGCATAATTAACATGAAGAAAAAGTCTCAACTGTCAATAGTGTGAAACCCCATTAAGTGAAGATCAATTACGGTATATGATTTCTAAAAAAAAACAAGCGTGTTCACAATTTTCAAGAACTCTTGACAGTAAATGGAAACATTCTTGTAAAAAGGTCATCCTGATCATGTCCTCACAACTCTTTAATCTAAAAAAAATATGTAAAGGACCTTCCTGTGTGAGTGGGACCTGTCATGTTGAACATGGTATAGAGCAGGAAACGCTGACCTGATTGATATTTAGATTTCTAGACAAAGGTTCAGTAAACTGTTTAGGAGTCCAGTGGGTCAACCTTTTCAGCGACTGACAACCTTGCCTCTTTTACTGTGCATGCAAAGATAGTAGTCAAATGCCAAGTATGCCTGCCCACTGGACTCCTCGGCATAGAAAGGAAGGATTTCTATGACAAGTTATAATGTACCTTATCACACAACACTATCAGTGTTTTTGGTTCCTCCTGTCTATATCATACTGCCCAAAGATTCAACTGTTCGATCTACGTGACAGGTTCTCATTGTGGGATAACAACTTCATCGTCCCTGGTATACTGAACACCGGGTTCTATTTTCCAGTGGTTGTTTTTTTTCTCATCTGGATGTATACTGTGGAATGCCCTAAAGGGATATGTTTTTCCTCTTACTCCATGCCAGTTGTGGGTTGTTGGCTAGGAACAATAGCTGGCACTGGCTCTCTTGAATTTGTAAAACACGAGTCTTACTGTTATTATACCTGGTACAGTAAATGGAACTTTTTTCATTGCCACAAAGGGTGCCTCATTGCCAAGGGTGCTAATACATCCCTGATGTCTTCTGCTTGTATGGAAACTATAATTGTATAGATCACATTTATACAGGTGGAGCTTGTATCCGATAAATGCAGGATAGACATAAGTTGTGTGTTTCCTGCCCCTATGTCACCCCCCCATACCTTGTCTTTGCTGTTCTCTGGAAAGCTAATGGATCATATTTCATTAGTCTCATCATCTTTTCAGTAAACCTTGTGTCATATTCCTACACAGGATAGGAACCACAACTCCTTCGTCAAACCGGAAGGCCAATTATTTGAGGTCTTGCTCTTTTTATGCTACGTTCACATTTGCGTTGTTGGGCGCAGCGACGCGACGCAACCAACAACGCATGTACACAACGCAGCGTTTTGCGACGCATGCTTTGTCATAAGATCCTACAGATCGGGACTTTCGGCGCAGGGAAAACGTTACAAGTAGCGTCCCCTGCGCCCTTTCTTGTGCGTCTATATGACGCATGCGTCGTAAAACGCAGTACAACGCATACCGGCGCATGTCCATGCGCCCCCCATGTTAAAGATAGGGGCGCATGACGTATGCGTCGACGACGCTGCGCCCAACAACGCAAATGTGAACGTAGCCTTAGCTGCATTGTTATGCACATTTAATGCTACTTGCACACTTACAGTGGGGGAAATAAGTATTTGATCCCTTGCTGATTTTGTAAGTTTGCCCACTGACAGACGTGAACCGTCTATAATTTTAAGGGTAGGTTAATTTTAACATTGAGAGATAGAATATCAAAAATAAAATCCAGAAAATCACATTGTATAAATTACATAGGTTTATTTGCATTTTGCAGTGAGAAATAAGTATTTGATCCCTCTGGCAAACACGACGTAATACTTCGTGGCAAAACCCTTGTTGGCAAGCACAGTAGTCAGATGTTTTTTGTAGTTGATGATGAGGTTGATGAATTTTGGTCTACTCCTCCTCGCAGATCATCTCTAAATGATTAAGATTTTGAGGCTGTCACTTGGCAACTTGGAGCTTCAACTCCCTCCATAGGTTTTCTATGGTATTAAGGTCTGGAGACTGGCTAGGCCACTTCTTGACCTTAATGTGCTTCTTTCTCTAGTCACCTTCCACAACAGCATAGGAGGTTGTCTCCACGCCCTAATGGGGGACAAGAAGCAAAAAGAGCTTAAAAGCCGCTCCCACCTCCTACTCACCAGTGTCTTTCCTGTCCCCCATGGAGCACGGAGAGGTTTTTTGTTCTCTCGTATGCTGTGTGGCCAGCGCCGCAGTATACCTGTCTCTTGTACAGAAGCCAGGCAGTGGTGGTCGTGGGCTCCGCTCTCCTCCTCCATGATGCTCCCGTCTCCTTGCTTTGTAGTGGATTCAGGACCTCCTGGCCCTCCCCTCCTGCACTCCCGCTGGAGGTAAAGTGGGCCAGTGATCCCCATAGCCGGAGGCCTCCCTGAGCTCTCCGGCTTCTTTTTCCTCTATGCACTCCATTCAGCGCGACCCAGAAGTGACGTCATACCACGCGCGAGTCACTTGCGGGGTTTGCTTTCCACAGTGGATCGATGTGCTTCCGAGTTTGGCTTTCTGCAGCCTCCCGGCTCACGAATGGTGTGCAGAGCACGCTGACCTTGGTGACGCCTGCTCAGGACCCGGAGGGGGAGGAGGGAAAATCTGCCAGAAGACACCTCAAGGTAAGGCTAATGCCTGCAGTATGGATGGTGTGTCTGCTTCCTGCCCTGCACCTGCAGAGCCCAGCACTGCCCCAGCCTCAGTAAGTCTGTGGAGAGAGGTGGGTCCTAGCTCGTAGACCTGGGTACAGTACTGTAGTTGGGTCTCTTTAGTTATACTTCTCCCCCTCTTTTTCTAGGGAGACAAGTCTGCCCACAAAAGACCCTACTATAAAGGTTCCTAGATGTTTCATCTGCAATAAAAAGCTTTCCTCTCTCTGGGAGAAGAAGCTATGTCAGGAGTGTACAGGTAAAGTGGTCAGGGCTGAGCATCCTTCACTCCTGGATGAAATACATACCCTTGTCAAGCAGGAGGTCCAGTCCTCCTTGGCCGCTTTTACACCTCCACCTCCTTCTCCGAGACCATCTCCCCCTAAGAAGAGAAAGATCCAAATTGAGGATTGTGACTCTGATTCTGAAGGCTCTTGTGACTCTGCTTCGAAAAAATGGGAGGAAGCTTCGGAGGCTGAGAAATATCTTTTCTACGCAGAATATATGGAGGAGGTAGTTTGTGTAGTCTGTAGCACTATGCGTTTGGAGGAGGAACAGGTTCCCCAAACAATTCAGGACGAAATGTTTGGAGGATTAAAAGCAGGAAAACAGATTGGTTTCCCGGTCCATGAAAACATCCTGAAAATGATCTCTCAGGAGTGGGAGTCCCCAGAGAAGCGGCTGAGCACCCCCTCGGAGCTTAAACATAGGTTCCCTCTGGAAGGTGAATCAGTTAGTTGGGATATTCCTAAAGTGGATGTGCAGGTGGCAAGAGTACCACTCCCCTTTGAGGAGAGGTTCCCTACTCTTCGGGCAGCCATTTCTGTCCTGTGCTCCATAAATTCTTGCATTCAGTCAGTGCCTTGGGCTCAGGCCCACTCCAGGGTCCTACAGTCTCATATTCTCAGGAGCTGGAACAGGAATCCCATCTCACTGAACAGGAGAATTCAGACTCCAGGCTGAGTAAAGGCTTCCCTGGCTTGGCGGTTGAGCCACGAAAATCTACACAGGGGTATAGCCTGGTTCCAAAAGCCTCTAGTCACAGTAACAACTGACGCCAGCAAGAGAGGCTGGGGTGTTGTAGTATCCCATACTCCTTTCCAGGGACTCTAGAGTCCAGAGACAAGTGGCAGGTTTTCCAACTTCAGAGAGCTGAGGGCAGTGGAGGAGGCCCTTCTTGCAGCAGACAACCTAGTCATTGGCTGTCACGTCAGGGTATAGGGTCATTCCATGTCAAGTGGACCAGTGGTCCCCACTCGACCTTCTCCGATTTTGCTGAAAATTTATAAGGATGTACATATATGTTTGAAAAGAGGTTCTGTAAATTTTTAGGGCCAGATCTCAAATACATTGGGCACTGTTGACCTTTCACTGGAGGTTCCACCAAGCCTGCGGCTTCAGCTAAGAGGATTTTGCAAACTTTGGCACATAGCCATTAGAGTTCTATACTGGCTATGATGCTGAAATTTGGCATACTAGCTCAACTTTTGCTGCTAAACACCATAAAATTATTACCGGCTATGACAAAACAATATTTTGGCCGGAATTTTGTGTCAAAGTAGCTTGAAAAACGCGTCGCATAAAATTTATGCCAAACTTTGCCCATATATAACTCAAGACCAAAAACCAATAGTAACTGGTGCTTTGCCCTGTACACCAAACATCTACATGACTTTGCATTGCTGCAATATCACGGTCAAAGCATATGTACCGTATATACTCGAGGATAAGCCGACCCGAGTATAAGCCGACCCCCCTAATTTTGCCACAAAAAACTGGGAAAACTTATTGACTCGAGTATAAGCCTAGGGTGGAAAATGCAGCAGCTACCGGTGAATTTCAAAAATAAAAATAGATGCTCCATATCATTCATTATTGCCCCATAGATGCTCCATATAAAGCTGTGCCATATATAATGCTCCATACCATTGATTATTGCCCCATATATTATCCATATATAGCTGTGCCATATAGAATGCTCTGCACCGTTCATTATGGCCCCATAGATGCTCCATATAAAGCTGTGCTTCATATACAATGCTCTGCACCGTTCAGTTTGGCCCCATAGATGCTCATTATAAATCTGTGCCCTATATGCTCTGCACCGTTCAGTTTGGCCCCATAGATGCTCATTATAAAGCTGTGCCATATATGCTCTGCACCGTTCAGTTTGGCCCCATAGATGCTCATTATAAAGCTGTGCTATATATGCTCTGCACCGTTCAGTTTGGCCCCATAGATGCTCCTTATAAATCTGTTCCCTATATGCTCTGCACTGTTCAGTTTGGCCCCATAGATGCTCCTTATATAGCTGTGCCCTATATGCTCTGCACCGTTCAGTTTGGCCCCATAGATGCTCATTATAAAGCTGCCCCATATGGAATGCTCTGCAGCGTTCAGTTTGGCCCCATAGATGCTCCACATAAATCTGTGCCATATATAACGCTGCTGCTGCAATAAAAAAAACAAAACACATACTCACCTTTCTTGCTTGTAGCTCCCCAGCGTCCGGTCCCGGCGTCTCTCAGCACTGACTGATCAGGCAGAGGGCACCGCGCACACTATATGCGTCATCGCGCCTTCTGACCTGAACAGTCAGAGCGGAGAGACGTCGGGAAGATGGAGCGGCGCCCGGCGTGTGGATCGTGGACAGGTAAATATGCGATACTTACCTGCTCCCGGCGTCCCACTCCTTCCCCCGGACAGCTGGTCTCCGGGTGCCGCAGCCTCTTCCTCTATCAGCGGTCACCGGCACCGCTGATTAGAGAAATGAATATGCGGCTCCACCCCTATGGGAGTGGAGTCCATATTCATAAGTTTAATGAGCGCTGAACAGGGGAAGAGCTGAGGCACCCGGAGACCGTGGGACTGCAGGGGGAGCGCCAGGAGCGCCGGGACTAGGTAAGTAAGCCTCATCGCCCTCTCCCCCTCACCCGCAGACCCTGCCACAGACCGTGACTCGAGTATAAGCCGAGAGGTGCACTTTCAGCCCAAAAATTTGGGCTGAAAATCTCGGCTTATACTCGAGTATATACGGTATTTGTGGAAATATTCACACCCACATATGATGAAAAACTTAAAAAAATGAATTTTACCTATTTTTAGGTCAAATTTCTCAAAAAGGGTACCCCTAAAATATATTAATTCTGATATCATTAGAAAGAGCACATTTTTCTCTACAAGGATCATTGGTTTTTTTTTTTTGGAGTCTCTCAGTTTAAGAAATGAAAAATGCCACTGAACATGGTGTTATTTATTAATACGCAATGAATAGTAACTGCACTATTCAAACCCTTGCGTTGGTCCATGGTGGTTATACCATAACCAATTCCCTAAGAATTGGTATTATAATCCTATTAAGAATTGTAATAATGCTGTCTTTCGAGAATTGGCAGCCCCATCGCCTAGGAGCCATGGCCGATAGCCGTGCAAGGCGAGCCTCGGGCAGTCTCTTTATCGCAGGTTCCGGAGCCTAAGGGTGGGTGTCTTTGCCTAGGATCCCAAGCCTAATATTGGGTATCTTTTGTTGGTTCCCAAGCCATAATGTTCGGTCTAAGTGGTCTGGAATTGTTGCTGAATTTGCAACATAATCGGTTCAGAGAAGCTGTATTGTTGGCCCATTGCTGTCCAAAAAGGTCCAAATCTTGACATTGGCACCTAAAAGTTGGTCCATTAAGGCTATATCAGACGAATTCGGTGTCTCTGAACGAATGGTCAAACAAGCTCGAAAGCTTAAATGTGAACATGGGATCTTAGCCTTACCTAGAATGAAGTGTGGCAAGAAAGTTTCTGAGGAAGTGAAGAAAAAGGTGCAGGCATTTTTTGAGGATGAATTCAGTCGAATGTGCCCTGGTAAAAAAGACTATGTATCAGTGCGAATAGTAGGAGAAAAAAAGCAGATGCAAAAGCGACTATTACTGAGCAATATGAGGGAAATGTTTGTTGCCTATCGGGATCGGAATGGCCCTGAAATTGGATTTTCCAAGTTTCGTGAGCTTCGACCAAAGTGGTGCATAACCGTTGGATCTGCTGGAACACATTCCGTTTGTGTGTGTGTGTACCATTCACCAAAATGTCAAACTAATGCTTGCAGCATGCCCAATCAATGATGACTACAAAGAGCTCATATGCAAAATGGTCTGTGGAATTGAATCCAAGGACTGTATGCTTGGCCGTTGTGATAAATGCCCGGGTCCTGAAGTTTTAAAAGAATTTCTAGTCAATGTGTTTGTCAACAGTGACCCTGAAGATATTATTGAGTTCAAACAATGGATTCACACTGATCGAGACACGCTTGATACCAAACAACTGACTATAGAAGATTTCATTGAAGAGTTGGCTTTGAAAATTTGTAAACTTTGTAGCCATCACTACATCGCCAAGCATCAAAGTTGATATCTGAAATCGTTGAAGGAAAATCTGAGACCTGGAGAGCTTGTGATCCTTATGGACTTTGCTGAAAATTACTCATTTATTGTTCAAGATGCCATTCAAGGTTTCCACTGGGAAAATAGTCAAGCTACAGTACACCCATTTGTAATTTACTTCAAGGAGTTAAATGGTGAAGCTGCGCAGAACATCAGCTTGTGCATAATCAGTGATTGCTCACGACATGACACAGTTGCAGTCCACACTATCTTAACAGTAATTTTGGAGTATCTCAAGGCTCTCATCTATGGGATTCGTCATATCCACTACTTCAGCGATGGATCTGCAGCCCAGTACAAAAATTTCAAAAATGTTCTCAACTTGTGCCACCACAATGCTGATTTCAATATCAGCGCTGAATGGAATTTTTTTGGTACCAGTCATGGAATGTCGCCCTGTGATGGGATTGGAGGGACAGCAAAGAGGTTGGCAGCTCGTGCCAGTCTTCAACGCCCAACTGAAAAGCAAATACTGACCCCGGTGGATTTATTCAACTTTTGCAACGAGCAACTGCATGGAATCAAGTTTTTTTTTGTTCCAAAAGAAAAAATTGACGAAATACGGGTAGTTCAAGAGGAAAGGTTCAAAGATGGACATACAATTGCTGGAACAAGAGAAAATCACCAGTTTGTGCCAACTGATGACAAAAAGATTTGCATTTCAAGGGTGTCAAATGACCCATCATCTTTCATTGCCCATGTAGATAGATCTGTCAGATCAGAAATGCCTTTTGTGCCAATTGCAAACCTCCAGCCAGGGCAATACATTGCCTGCATTTACGATAGGAACTGGTGGATTGGAAATATTTTTGAAATTTCAGTCGACGAGCATGATGCATGAATAAATTTTATGCATCCTCATGGACCAGCTAGCTTCTTTCACTGGCCTGCGAGAAATGATTGACTGCTCGGGAATCCAGCATGTATCATTGCAATAATTCCAGCACCAGCTGCAACAGCAATGGGCCGACAATACAGCTTCTCTGAACCGATTATGTTGCAAATTCAGCAACAATTCCAGACCACTTAGACTGAACATTATGGCTTGAGAACCAACAAAAGATACCCAATATTAGGCTTGGGATCCTAGGCAAACACACCCACCCACAGGCTTCGGAACCTGCGATTAAAGAGACTGCCCCAGGCTCGCCTATTCTTAATAGGATTATAATACAAATTCTTAGGGAATTGGTTGTGGTATAACCACCATGGACCAACGCAAGGGTTTGAATAGTGCGGTTACCATTCATTGCGTATTAATAAATAACACCATGTTCAGTGGCATTTTTCATTTCTTAAACTGAGAGACTCCAAAAAAAAAAAGAAAAAAAGATCCTTGTAGAGAAAAATGTGCTCCTTCTAATGATATCAGAATTAATATATTTTAGGGGTACCCTTTTTGAGAAATTTGACCTAAAAATAGGTAAAATTCGTTTTTTTTTAAAGTTTTTCATCATATGTGGGTGTGAATATTTCCACAAATACATATGCTTTGACCGTGATATTGCAGCAATGCAAAGTCATGTAGATGTTTGGTGTACAGGGCAAAGCACCAGTTACTATTGGTTTTTGGTCTTGAGTTATATATGGGCAAAGTTTGGCATAAATTTTATGCGACACGTTTTTCAAGCTACTTTGACACAAAATTGCGGCCAAAATATTGTTTTGTCATAGCCGGTAATAATTTTATGGTGTTTAGCAGCAAAAGTTGAGCTAGTATGCCAAATTTCAGCATCATAGCCATTATAGAACTCTAATGGCTATGTGCCAAAATTTGCAAAATCCTCTTAGCTGAAGCCGCAGGCTTGGTGGAACCTCCAGTGAAAGGTCAACAGTGCCCAATGTATTTGAGATCTGGCCCTAAAAATTTACAGAACCTCTTTTCAAACATATATGTACATCCTTATAAATTTTCAGCAAAGTCGGAGAAGGTAGAGTGGGGACGATTTTTAAAACTGGTCCACTTGATGTGGAATGACCCTATATTCGGACATCACCACCGTAGCCCACCTCAGACATCAGGGGAGCACGAAGTTCGACAGCTTGAAGAACGTATCAAGCTGGATATTTTGTTGGGCCGAAAAACACCTCTCCCTGACGGCAGTCCACCTAAAAGTTTAATCCAACCTCCAGGCAGATTTCCTGAGTCGCCAGGACATACAGCTGGGAGAATGGAGCCTGAACCAGGGAATCTTCCAGATGCTGGTAGCAAGATGGGGTCTGCCAGAGATCGACTTATTCGCCTCAGCCCAAAATGCACAGGTTGAAACCTATTTCTCCCTGAACCCCCGGGACAAGTCCAGGGGGGTGCATGCCCTCGCTCATCATTGGAGCTTCCAGTTAACCTATGTGTTCCCTCCAATTCCGATGCTAGCAAGGACTCTTTGGAAGATCGAGAAGATCAGGTACCAACCATCCTAGTGGCTCCAATGTGGCCAAGAAGGAGCTGGTTCAACCTTATCATCGATTTCCAGATAGTCGGTCCAGTTCAGTTACCACTGGGAACCGACCTCTTGCAGGGACCTCTGCATCATCCGGATGATCTTCAAATGATGAATTTAGCTGCCTGGTTACTGAAGCCCAGATATTGCATGCAATGGGCTTTTCGGACAAAGTAATTTCCACCTTAAAAAAGTCCAGGAAACCAGTCACCAATGCCATTTATAACAAAGTGTGGAAAAAATTTTCATCCTGGTGCATTTCTTACATATCAAATCCATTCCACCCTAATATTTGGCAAATATTGGACTTCTTACAGAAAGGGTTAGAGTTGGGCCTCAGCTAGCGTCGGTGCGCCGCAACGTCGCATAGCGATGTGCAGCGCACGACGCTAGTTAGAAAGTAGCCTAACACTATAGATTGGACTTGCTGTCCAATAGGGATTTAGCCTTTGGCCAGAAAGTTCTTCAGGCCGTTGTCCCTCCCTAGTGGAGAATTGGTTGGTATTCCTCCTATGCTGTCGTGGAAAGTGACTAGAGAAAATAGAATTAGTCTTGCCTGTAATTCGGTTTCTAGGAACCTTCCACGACAGCACTATTTTCCTGCCTATGTTCCTTGGATAATTCCTGGGAATCTAAAGGTAACCAGTGCTATGGTGTTAGTTGTAAGTCACTGACGAGTAGGAGGGGCTTTTAACCTTTCTATGCTTCCTGTCCCCCATTAGGGCGTGGAGACAACCTCCTATGCTGTCGTGGGAGGTTCCTAGAAACCAAATTACTGGTAAGACTAATTCTATTTTTTGAGCCACTCCTTTGTTGTCTTGGCTGTATGTTTTGGATCATTGTCTTGCTGGAAGACCCAGCCACGACCCATTTTTAATGTCCTGGCGGAGGGAATGAGGTGGTCACTCAGGATTTCACGGTACATGGCTCCATCCATTCTCCCATTGATGCGGTGAAGTAGTCCTGTGCCCTTGGCAGAGAAACACCCCCAAAACATAATGTTTCCATCTCCATGATTGACAGTGGAGATGGTATTATTTGGGTCATAGGCAGCATTTCTCTTCCTCCAAACACGGCGATGCCAAAGACCTCAATTTTTGTCTCATCCGACCAAAGAACCTTCTCCCAATCACTCACAGAATCATCCAGGTGTTCATTGGCAAACTTCAGACGGGCCTGCACGTGCTTTCTTGAGCAGGGGGACCTTACGGGCACTGCAGGATTTTAAACCTTTTCGGCGTAATGTGTTACCAATGGTTTTCTTGGTGACTGTGGTCCCAGCTGCCTTGAGATCATTAACATGTTCCCCCCGTGTAGATTTAGGCTGATCTCTCACCTTCCACATTATCAAGGATACCCCACGATGTGAGATTTTGTATGGTGCCTCAGATCGATGTCGATTGACAGTCATTTTGTATTTCTTCCATTTTCTTACTATAGCACCAACAGTTGTCTCCTGCTCACGCAGCATCTTACTTATGGTTTTGTAGCCCATTCCAGCTTTGTGCAGGTCTATGATCTTGTCCCTAACATCCTTGTAAAGCTCTTTGGTCTTGCCCATGTTGTAGAGGTTAGAGTCTGACTGATTATAAAAGACTTCTGTCCACAGACTCAATTAAAGGTGACTATGTAAGACGGCTGTCTTTACTGCAGGTAACGAGTTGGTTAGGAGCGTCTAACTGGTCTGTAGGAGCCAGAACTCTTATTGGTTGGTAGGGGATCAAATACTTATTTCTCACTGTAAATTGCAAATAAATGTATATGATTTATACAATGTGATTTTCTGGATTTTATTTTTGATATTCTGTCTCTCCATGTTAAAATTAGCCTCCCCTTAAAATTATAGACTGTTCATACCTTTGTCAGTGGGCAAACTTACAAAAACAGCAAGGGATCAAATACTTATTTCCCCCACTGTATGTAATGGCTTTTTACAGGTTATGTACAATATAAAATTGTGCAATATGATCCAATGTGGTATTACTGAATAGAATAGACTGGCTTGCTGCCTCGTTTTTTACTGTAAATAAGTAATTTGTAGCTCTTGGAAATGAGCTGAAGCACTAGCCTACTACATCATGTATTTCCATTTACTGTATTGTTGCAGATATACTAAATTGTGGACCGGAACTAATATGGGAGGATACTGTGTATCCTGATCTGTATATGCCATCAGCCCCATCATGGTCTCTTCACTGGGTTTATAGAGATGGGCGACTAGTGAACCTCCCAGTTAGTCTGCTGGTCGATGGCGATGTCATAGCTCTCAGGCCAGGGCAGGAATCATTTGCATCTCTTCGAGGCATGAAGGTAAGTGGGTCAATATAAGCTTTATACCAACGTCAAAATGACTGTGTTCCTGTGATGTTCTATTTAATTTTAATGGAAACTTAAGTATAGAAAGTACACCAAATTTTTACAATTCCATTGCATTGCATTAAAATTGATAATTCTATTAATAATTCCTCCTAATTTGTTCTAGTAGATTAGGCATTTCCTCCACAAAATTCTGGGTCTGACTGCAGGAGAAGACTTCAGGAAACTTTAGGTCTCTATTCTCCATGGCTGCCCCATGATTAGGGCCCAGCCTCTAATTTTTCTAATAATGGATGCTAATTTTTCTTTATCGTTTCATTGGGGAACACGGATAACCATAGATGCGTGCTGCTGTTGCTTGGAGGCTGACACTAGGCAAAAAAAAAAAATTACCGTATATACTCGAGTATAAGCCGACCCGAGTAAAAGCTGAGGCACCCAATTTTGCCATAGAACACTGGGTAAGCCTATTGACTCGAGTATAAGCCGGGTATATATTGTCCCCTCATCCCTATCCCGGTATGCGTGGTTCCCCCGTCCTGTGCTGCTCTGTGTGGCTCCTCCTGTTGTATGCATGGCTCCCTCAGTCCCTTCCTTGTATGCTCGGCTCCCTCGGTCCCATCCTTGAATGCTCGGCTCCACCGGTCCCATCCTTGTATGCATGGCATCCCCTTCATATTCGCCCTCCTCGCTCCGTCGCTGAATGTCCCTGCATCTCCTTTGTCCCAGCGCGGCAGTTCTTCCTATGCTGAGCGGTCACGTGGTACTGCTCATTAAGGTCATGAATATGCGCTCCACGTCTATGGGAGTGGAGTCGCGTCCATATTCATGACCTTTATGAGCGGTAAAGGAACAGGAAAGAGCTGCCGGAGCCAGGAACAGGAAAGAGCTGCCGGAGCCAGGGCAGAGATACAGGGACGAAGATGCAGCGATGGAGGGTGAGTATTGATGTCTTCTGGAAGCTGGCGGCTGCAGCTGTCACTGTGCTACAGCCGCCTGCTCCCTCTTCCCATCCCGCACCGGCTTTCTGGACCATGACTCGTGTATAATATGAGGAGGTTTTGCGTTTTCAGCACAAAAAAATGTGTTGAAAATCTCGGCTTATACACGAGTATAAACGGTAGCTCCTCCTCAGCAGAATACACCTACCAAGTGGCACAAAGCTCATCATCTGCCTCCTACTTGTTTGCAAGTAGGAGGCATACCTGGATCTTAACCCAGATCCGTCTTTTCCTTTTCAGGTCACCCTATTGTTTTTTATTAATCTTTTCCCCTTTGTCTTTTTGGTTCTCCTTCTTCAGGGTTACAGGGTGTAATTTCTCACCCTGTTGTTCCCATTCCCCACGACAGCACGATTGGAGAGAGTTGATCCACCCCAAGGATAGGAAACCCTAAAGCTTTAAAAAGCAAAGCCCTCTAGTGCGCGTCAGTGGTTTCCTGTCCTTGAGGGAGGCCCTATGACTCCCCGCTGCTGCCAGGGAGTGAAGATCACCGGGTTCCAGGGCGCTGCAGACCAGCGATGTCCTGGGCGGGTGTAGAAGCCGACGTCCGTGGACATCTCCCTAAAAGCGCAGACGGACCAGGTTAGGTGCACTTCTGGGAGCCGGCGGAAGTGGACTGACACCAGTTCCAGGGGCACGGTGCTTCCCCGGAACCCAGTGGCCGACGTCACACCCGATGGTGCAGGTCATCACTGGGAAGCCGGCGTAGCGAGGCATTCCAAAACACCAAAATAATCACCATGGACGCAAGCCCTTTTGGCTGGGGAGCACACACAGGGAAGAATTCTCTAAGGAGGATGGACGCATCCGCATCTTCTAACAGGAAAGAACTAGAGGCTGTCATACTGGCACTTCTAAAAATCCTACCAGAGATAAAAGGCCACCAAGTCAGTTTTATCAGACAACAAAACAGTCTTGTATATAAACAAGCAAGGGGGCATGAGGTCAAGGAGTCTCATGACAGAAGCAGGCAATATAATGATTTTAGTGGAAGAAAACTTAAGGTACCGTCACATTTAGCGACGCTGCAGCGATCTAGACAACGATGACAGCTCTCCAGCGACCAACGATGCCGAAGTCCGCGGGTAACCAGGGTAAACATCGGGTTACTAAACGCAGGGCCGCGCTTAGTAACCCGATGTTTACCCTGGTTACCAGTGTAAAAGTAAAGAAAACCAAACACTACATACTTACATTCCGATGTCTGTCGCGTCCCCCGGCGTTCTGCTTCCCTGCACTGTAAGCGCCGGTCTTAAAGCAGAGCGGTGACGTCACCGCTGTGCCCTGCTTTACAGCCAGCCGGCGCTGACACAGTGCAGGGAAGCAGAAGGCCGGGGGACGCGACAGACATCGGAATGTAAGTATGTGGTGTTTGGTTTTTTTTACATTTACACTGGTAACCAGGGTAAACATCGGGTTACTAAGCGCGGCCCTGCGCTTAGTAACCCGATGTTTACCCTGGTTACCAGTGAAGACATCGCTGAATCCGCGTCACACACGCCGATTCAACGATGTCTGTGGGAGATCCAGCGACGAAATAAGGTGCTGGCCTTCTAGCTCCGACCAACGATGTCACAGCAGGATCCTGATCGCTGCTGCGTTTCAAACACAACGATATCGCTATACAAGACGCTGCAACGTCACGGATCGCTAGCGATATCGTTGTTAAGTTGTTCAGTGTGAAGGTACCTTAAAGGTCACTATCAGCAAGTTATCTAAAAGGGGAGGTGAACACAAAGGCAGATTACCTCAGTTGTCATATAGTAGATCAGGACGAGAGGTCCCTAAACCCAGGGATATTGAAAAACATTTTCAGACGCTGGAGGGAACCTCAGATAGACTTGTTTGCAAGCAAATCAAACAGAAAATCTCGAAAGTTCTTCTTCCTGGATCCAAAAGACCTCCCCTACGGAGTCGACGCCCTACTCCCCAA
This sequence comes from Ranitomeya variabilis, assembly GCF_051348905.1. NCBI lineage: Eukaryota > Metazoa > Chordata > Amphibia > Anura > Dendrobatidae > Ranitomeya > Ranitomeya variabilis. The sequence goes on along the minus strand of NC_135235.1, from coordinate 468,719,412 downwards.
ATGGCCAAAACAGCTAGTTTATGCATTTACCCCGATTTCCTTAGTTACGATTGTTCTCAGGAGAATTTGGTCGGATCAAGCCGAAGTGATATTAATAGCCCCCTTCTAGCCCAGAAGAACCTGTTGCACCTGGCTACGTCATCTGTCACTATGGGTACTAGCAGAAATCTCAGATCTTCTATCCCAGGGGCCCATATTAGGTCCCAAAGTCAGGGACTGCCACTTGACAGCATGGCTCTTGAGCGGAAGCTTCTTGCAGCTAGAGAATGTTCAGAGGATTAATCTCCACCCTAATGAAGTCTAGAAAAAAAATTACACCAGACATCTACTCTAGAATATAGTGAAAATTCCTAACCTTTTTAAGGGTAGACTTGTTAAAAAATAGCCAGGTCCCCTGGATTCCTATTCTAGAATTTTTACAGAAGGGGTGGGAGATGGGGTTGAAAAAGAGTACCCTTAAAGTCCACACTGCAGCACTAGAGGCTTTCTTCAACCAAAAAATTGTCGATCACTCTCTAATAATAACATTTTTCAAGGCAGTCAGTAGCACTGGGGATATTCCCACAGCCACGAGCCGCCCCCTGGGATCTAAACCTAGTGTTGAAAGCTTTAGTCAAATCTCCATTTGAGCCCCTGTTAGACTGCTTGATGAAAATCACCCTGAAAACAGCCCTTCTGGTAGCCCATACATCAGCTACAAGGGTGGGGAAGCTGCACTATCAGTCAACCAACCCTTTACTCGAATCTTACCAGATAGGTCATACTTAGCCCTAACTCAGCCTTTCTCCCAAAGGTGATGATAACCTTTCACAGATCCCAGAAGATAGTTTGGCCATCCTTCTGTGATAACCCTAAAAATGAGGGGAAAAGAGAGATTCCCACCCTGGATGTTTGATGTCTGTTACAATACTTAGACCCAACCAGGGAATTCAGTAAGTCTACCTCTCTGTTTATCTTTCAGGGTCCCAGGAGAAGCCAGACGGCATCCAAAGAGTACATAGCCAGATGGGTCATGACCGGGATTGCTTTGGCCTACGCTTCGGGAGGTGTTCTGCCCACCCCCCAGACAATATAAAAGCACACTCCACAAGCACACTACAAATCTGTAGAGCTTCCACCCTCCATTTTTTTCAAGCATTACAGGTTCGACTTGGGTCCTGGGGATCTTACTTTCGGAAGGAAAGTTTTACAAGCTTTAGTCCCTCCCTAGGGGATTCCTCTGAAATCTCTCTCCATTGGTGCTCTCATGGGGAATGATAACAATGATGATTACTTAACGGTAATCGGATTTTCCAGAACCCACAACAGCAACCTTATCCCCCCCCTTTCTTGCCTCTCCTTGGTAGATGATCATGGTTGACTCACTGGATGTTGCAGTAAAAAAAAACAAAAAAACCCCACACTTTATTTTCGGATCTAGTCATGTGCAGGGTATGACATATTACCACTGGAATATCATGTATTACCAAACTTGTATATATGTATGTCTACTAAACTAACCAAATGGAGTTCCTATCAAGCTCTATAGACCACTGAAGCGTACTAGAGGGCTCCGCCTTTAAAAGCTATAGAGTGCCCTGTCCTTGGGGTGGATCCTTTCTCTCCAATGGTGCTGTCGTGGTTTCTGGAAGATCCGATTACTGGTTAGTAATCATTTTCCTGCACTTGTGCGACACCGAGAACAGTGTGGTGTCACCCACATCGCCCACTATCAGACCCGCAGGGCAGGACCTAATCCACTGTCACCTCATGGTGCTTCAGGGTAATTCCCAGTGGCGGGTCCTAGCCCTTTACCCCATGCCAGCCTTCTCAGAGCGGGCCAGGAGAAAGTCACTTGTCTGTGGCCTACCCCCTTTTTAGGGGTTGACAGTCTTCTGCATCGTCCGGGGATCCTCATGTCATCCTCACAAGCAAAATGATTCGGGACTCGCTTCAAGGTATGTCCCGTGTCCCTTCCCAGGGTCTCCCATGTGCTGGTCCTGTCTCAGCTGGCGCCGATGCGTCGTGGCTAAATCCAGGCCCTTCTGCTAATTTAGTCCCCAGCTTTGGGCCATCTCCTGGCTCCGCTTAGCCACGCCCCCTTACCAGCTCGCCGGCCAATCTGCGCACTCCATCCGGTGCGCGTTCGCTTTTAGTCCAATGAGCGAGTCTGTCAGCGTGCGGTTCCTTTTGCAGCCAGTTACAAGGCTTCTTCCCACAGATCAGTCCATGCCCTCGGTGAGACAGCCAATAAGCGAGCGGGATCTATTTACACAGGTGTCTCAGGCCTGTTGGAGCTGCCGGCCCATCTCCATGGGCCGTTACTTCTAGTGTCCGCTTCTCCTTCCGGTTCCAAGGAACACAGCACATCATCCATCATCGGCGTCCATCTCCTGCAATGGGGACACTGCAGCTTGCACCAGGATCTGGGGGACACAGCAGCCTACGCAGCTACAGCACTGACTCTGATCTCAGGGAAGCCCATTTCAGACTGGTTATATCCTCTTCCTTCAGGGGCTTAGCCCTCCTCAGCAGTATCCCTTGGCCCTCACTTATGCAAAATCTCAGGGAAACCTATTCCTGTCGCACTCCTACTATAATCCACTACGCCTGTGCCCTCTGCAAAAAGAAGTGACCCTCGGGCCAGTCCTCGGCCTTCCGCCAGGCTTGTAGCCCTTCCACCATGCCTGCATCACAGGAGTCTTTCACTGACCGGGACAAGAGCAAACCCCCTCCCCCGAAGTGGGCTGTTGCTATGTCTCAATCTGTCTCTGACCTGCCAAAGGTGTCACAATCCCTGGTCCAGGTCCTAGAGCGACTACCGAACTTGTCTGCAGCCACCAGTGCTCCGAACGCTTCCCATGATGATTCACATGCACCTGAAAACTACCCTCAGAAGGGCAGATCAAGGACTAAGTCCAGGAAGCAGGCTCATTCCAGTTCCTCATCCAGCTCTACATCCTCTAGGATGCCCTCCATGTCCCACGCCTCCTCTTCCGAGGTGGCTCTGGAGTCTGATCAAGAGTCCCAGTCAGATTATGATCCTGACACGGTCCAGAACTCCAAACTCCAGGATGTGGTTGACAGCCTCATTATGGATGAATTTCCCCCTCCAGGATCACGCCGTGTCATTCAATTGGGTTTAACGTACTTCTCGGTCGTTTTCTAATCACAAGGAATTTGAGGCAATCTTCATTAAGCCAATGGGAACATCCTGAATAGCATTTCCCTGTTAGAAAAGAACTGGGTATTTTGTACCACTTTTAGTCCGGAACTCATCACCAAATGGACAGAGTTCCCGACCGTTGATCCGCTTGTCTCCCATCTGTCCTCCAAGATGGTTCTGTCTGTTCTAGTCTTTTCCTCCCTTAAGTACTTCACTGACAGGCAGATACAATCCCTAGCTAATTCCGCTTTTGAAGCCGCTGTCACCTCTCTATGTTCCATCTTTGCTTGCACTAGGGTAGCCAAGACTGTCTCCGCCTGGGCAAAACTCCTCCGACGGGATTTTATTGGCCACCTCTCATGATAAGCCAGCTGACCTTGCGGATCAGATCACTCATTCGGGGAAATACCTACTGACCGCGTCCCTGGACTCCACCAGTTGCTCAGCTTGTGTCACCAGCAATATCATTGCCATACAGAGGATTCTTAGGATCTGCATTCCAAGCCTTCATCCGATCTCCAAGAAGTTCCTTGCTAACCTTCCTTTCCAGGGTTCGAGTCATTTTGGGTTCAAGCTGGAACAGATCATTTGAGACGCCACTGGCCATGAGAACACTTCCCCCTCATCAGCCTAGGATTCCAGAAAGTGGACTATTTTGTTTTGTCCCTTTCATCCTTTTTCGCCTCCCAGGGCCTCCTCTCAGCAGGGCCGCTCTCCCGCTCAATGGAAGAGGAAGAAAACGGCCTTCAATCCAGCTAAACACTGGCACCCTAGAGGCCGTTTCTCCAATCCCTCAGGATCCGGCTCCAACAGGTTCTCTTCTGCATGATGGGTCACTCCCACCTGGGATTCCTCCCATTGTGGGAGACCAGCTTCTTCTCTTCCAGGACGCATGGTTGTTGGTGGTCGATGATGCCTGGGTCAGAGAGATTGTGACCTCAGGTTACAATATCAAATTTTTTCCAGTCCTCAACAACCAGGCTCTCAGCTCAGGTCTCGGGGATCTTCCAAGCATTCTGCTCCCTCCTTCAGACATGGGTAATTGTAGGATGTCTCTCTCTGTCCGATTCTGGATCTCAACCGGTTAAACTGTCGAGTCCGATCCTGCCACTTCTGGGTGGAGTCTCTATGCTCAATAATGGCCTCCATGGAACCTGAGGCGTTTTTCTGCACGGTGGACATTTAGGATGCTTACCTGCACATCCCAATTTGTATCGCCAATCAGTTCACGGCCCTGTCCTTTGGCCTAGCCTCTGCTCCCAGGGTGTTTATGAAGGTCATGGTGACTGTCATGGCAAATGTCGTGGCTATTCTTCGATTCAAAGGGATACTCATCATCCCTTATCTGGAAGATCTGTTGGCCCGTCCTTCCAAGACTGCTACCAGAGTCTTCAGATCTCCCTGGATACACTCGTCCATCTCGGCTGGATAGTCAACAGGGAAAAGTCTGATCCCGTCCCGACTCCTGGTATTCTTAGGCATACTATTTGACACAGCTCCTGCCAAGATCTTCCTCCCAGAGGAAATGTTCTCAGCTGCCCTACCTCTCCTCCTCTCCCCCTGATTTGGAGAGTCAAAAAGATCAAGGCAGAGGGAGTTCCAATAATTCTGGTAGCTCCGGATTGGCCCAAAAGGACCTGGTACACAGAGTTAGTAAACCTGCTCGCGGACATTCCCTGGAGACTTCCAGACCATCTAGACTTACTCTCACAGGGGCCTCTCTTCCACCAGAATTCTTTGTCTCTGAATTTAATGGTATAAGTCTTTTAAATTGTCTTGTTAGTGGTCTACGGAGCTTGTTTTTTAGTTATCTGACCGGTTAGGACTGTGATCGGCGGCAGTGCTCAGGTGACTGGAAGGATCTGCTATTCCAGTCACCTGACCCCTGATGGCAAAAAAAAGCTTCACCAGTTATGTGACTGAGGACTGGGACATCACCTCTTTCTAACCTGATGCAGAGCACAGGAGTGGCTTGTACTGGATCCACAGGGGTGACAGCAGGTGAGTATATCGGAAATTGTTAATTTGAAGACATTCTTGCGCTTGTCCAATTTCCCTTGAGGCTAGACAACTCCTTTAAAGAGTAATGTTTCTGGTGCCTAAAATCTGTAATGTAGCGATACATGGTCTGTCTCTTCCATTGCTTGCAGGATGATGAACATATAGTCCTAGAACCAGGAGATCTTTTCCCTCCCTTCTCTCCACCGCCATCCCCTCAAGCTGAAGGCAAGAAAGCACCGCAGTACCCTCAGCAGCATCATCTGTTTCGTGTCTTGAAAACGCCTGTGATGGATAATCTAAGGTACAACAAACACGCACTTGAAATTTTGCATTTTCCACATCTCTGGATCCTGAACAGTTTTGGATTTGGCTCCATCTTGTTCTCCATTAGTATGTATGAAACATACCTGTAAACTGTCCTGTGAGATGACCTTTTTGTTTCAGGAGCTGGCTGGACCAGGCTCTCTCCCGTCCTGTTACGGCTCTGGATAATGAAAGATTCACTGTCCAGTCTGTGATACTCATCCGTGCTGTCCCTGTCATTATGGTGAGTTGATTTAGCCCTAGTTTCAGATATAGACACTGCACACTTTCAATGTTAATAAGAAAGTGTTTAATATTTATGATGGTTACATTTATTGTGGATTTTTTTCTGTGTATTGGGAAAATATGGCACACACATGTGAAGAACCTGTATTATAATGTTTACTTTTCCAAACTACAGGCTGCGTTCCTCATCACCAATGCACTGCGTTTCATCTTCCATGCTCCGGGCACACCCCCTGCCTCCTATGCTTTTCTTCAGCTTCAGGTATTGGGTCTGCATAGTTTGCATTTGGTTCTGTTTTTGTTACTATGATTTTATTTTGCTTGTAGAAATATTACCAATTTGTTTTTTTCTGAAATTTTCTAACGTAAAGAAGCACTTCTATCAAAGTTTTTAACCTCTTAATGTACTGCAGTCATCATATTATATAGCACTGGGCAATTACAATTGCTCATTTCTCCTTCGCCTCGTTGGTGGACACTGGACCATGGGTTTATGCTGCTGCCACTAGGAGGCTGATTCTAAGTGAATATAACAAAATTAGCTCCTCCTCCTCTGCAGTATACACCTACCACTGGCTCTAGCCGAACCAGTTCATGCTTAGTGCCTGTAGGAGGCACATGGGTCTAGTCTTCAGACCACAATTTTTTTATTTTCATTTTTATTTTTTATTCTTTTTTCATTTCCATCCTTTTAATGGATTACAATGGGCGACAGATCCCTTCAGGGTTCCGATGTCCCCCAACCAACAACAGGCGGGAACATGGAGTGTCGCATCCACGTACCCCCTCCTGCACCGTTAAAAGGTATGCCTGAGCTCTCTTTAGGGGCAATGGGTCCATTCAGGGCACCGATCTCCCCAAACCAACAACAGACGATAACAAAGAATGTCGCCTCCACATACCCCCTTCTGCACCAGGCTTGTTTCAGCCAGACCAACAGCCCTGCTACATCCTAGGGGAGTTAACCCCTATGGTGTTATGAGGCATTTATGGCATCCGTGCAGCCTCCACTGACAAAAAGCGGTGATGGAAGGAGGCAGACAGTCCCTTCCCACCTCACGGTCAACGGGATGGTGGATGGAGGGTTCCCTGCAATGTCCACAGCGGGGACCTAGTATTTCAGCAGCTGACCTGCATACGAAGCAGTCTGAACTCTGTGCTTCATCCTCCGGTTCTCTGTGGGACACCGTCCACTCTGAAGCCAGGCAGCCGCGGCGGCGGCCCCATGCCAGGATGCGCACCGCAGGTAGGAAATCCAGGACAGCGGTGGGTTCCTGCAGCAGAGACGCTTGGGGGAAGGGGCGAGTGCAGAAATGTTTGGTCACCGGCAGATGACTGTGGCTGGTATGACCTGATGGGAACAGGACGTTGCCCATGTTCCCGTGGCGTTCCCCTCCCTCGCCGGGTAACGCTCCTGCCGACTGCAGAAATTTAGGCCCCGGCTTGGGCCTTTTCATGGAGCAATCCTGAGGTGCCGCCCGCCGGATGAGGTTGCGCCCGTAGCCCTGAACTGGCGCATCTCGCTCTCCGTGAGATTTCCTCATATTCAACTCCCGGGTGCAATCTTTATACACCTGGCCGGCTCTTCGCAATGCTGACGCGGCGGCAAGCAGATCCCAGGGCATTTTTAAAGGGAACGCAACAGATCCACAGATCTGGGTAAGAGCCTTGACCTTGCGGCGAACACATCAGCCCACATTGGCCCTTCCCTGCATTTCCTCTACACTTCCTATTAGAGGATGATAACAGTAAAAGAAGTCAGGGGGCATACTGTAGTGCATTATGTTACTCCCTAAGACATCTATGGTGTACTTTACTTCATGTACTACTTGCCAGACTTTACCATGGGGACATAGGATCCCACCCTGCAGGGACTGTGATCCCGGCTGCACTCAAGATCCCTCCAAGGATACCTAGCCCCCCTGAGCGGATTTCGTCGCTGTCACAGTCCATGACGTTACTGGCAAAGAGATACTGCCCCTCTATCTGGGGGCCTTCGCCAGCCTGTCTCGGAGGATTCCTTCTCACATTACAGAGGGGCGACGGACCCCTTAAGGGTTCCTCTCTCCCCAATCCTACAACAGGTGGGAACGCAGAGTGTCAACTCCATGTACCACTTTCGACACCGTTTTTTGGGCATGCCTGTGATCTTCCAGGGCGATGGATCCCTTAAGGGTACCGCTCTTCCTATACCAGCAACAGATGGGAATGTGGAGTGTTGTCTCCACGTACTCCCCTCTGCACCAAGGCTCATACCGCCCTTTTTCCCGGCGCTGGACAACTATCCTGACCCATCCTCGGCAGTTAGCCCCTTGGATGTCCAGAGGCATTTACCGTGTCTGTGCGGCCCCCTCCCCGTCGCCCCTGATGAACAGTGGTGATGGAAGGAAGACAGACGGTCCTTTTGTCCTCTGACATCGGAGTGGATAGATGGAAGGCTAGGACATATACTAAAAAAATACTTTGCAAGTCAGAAGCCTAGAGGCGAGATACTCCTTTCCCCTGATTGCGGAAGAAATGGGAAGAATCCCCTCCGATCTGCTTGGCTCCCGCTTGGCCTCGAAAACCCTTGTGTCCTTACCAGATGGTTCATCAATTAAAGACCCCTCGGACCGGCAGATAGACAACCTGGCCCGTTCGTTTTTTTGAAGTTTCGGGCTTAGCACTCTCCCCCTTTTTGCCATCCTGTGAGTATTTAAAGCTTTGGTCTCTTGGGCTGATACTCTAAGCAGGACCATACAGGATAGTGACCTTCCTTTGGAAGCAGCAGAATTAGGCAATCACATCTCAGCCAGGAAATATTTGTGGCATGCGTCCCTAGACACGGCTAACCGTGCTGCGCTTTCAGCCGCAAATACCATTACCATCCGATGGACACTGTGGCTCAGGGAATGGCGAAAAAAGTCCTTGACGTCTCTGCCCTACGAGGCGTTTATTTGGTAAGAAGCTGGATCAGCTTATCTGTGTTGCCACAGGAGGAAACCGTAAATTCCCTGCCCAGCAAAGACTAGGCGTCCTTTTTATCATCAACAGCAGACATGTTTCCGGTCCTTTCGTAGCAATTCCGCCTGGGCAAAGGCAACCACCTATTCCAGCTCAGGGCGTTTCCCTCGTAGGGACAGGAGTACCCAGGTGTAAGTTTAAAATCAGCCAATCATGGAAGGGCCGAACCGTGCAAACTAGATCTAAGGGACACAAGTCCCACAGAATTTGGGCCCAGTGACTCACTGTCTTAGGGTAGGCGGACGTCTACTCCTACTTCGACATATCTGCCCTTCCGTCGTCCACGACGAATGGTCAGAGACCCGTTGTCTTTTGGATGCAAGATATTTTCCTTCCGCCCTCCAGCACTGTTCTTCCCTTCACGTCCCCCCAAAACAGTGGCGCGGGCTTGGCCTTTCTACCAAGCCATCGCTTTGTTACGCTGAGATGGGGTCGTTATTCTGGTTCAAGAAAGCGAGAGGTTTCTGGGGGTTCTACTCGATCTTAGTCGTGATCCCAAAGAAGGACGGAAGGTACAGCCATCTTGGACCTGAAGTTACTCAACAAGTTCCTCAGGCTTCGGTACTTCAGGATGGAGTCCTCCGCTCTATCATCACTACCAAAGGTTACTGCTCTTCACCGTCCGAAAGGAACATTTCCAGTTTACGGCTTTGCCCTTCGGCCTCGCCACCGCTCCCAGGCTGTTCTCAACGGTCATGGCGGTCATCGCGTCCATTCTGCTCTCTCGGGCTGTGGTCATTCCGCCATATCTAGACGGCCTCCTGATCAAGGGACCATCTTTCCAAGACTGCGTGGAGGTGTCCGTATCTCTCTGACACATTTTCTCGCCTGGGCTGGCTGATAAACTTTAACCAATCTTTCCAAGTCCGGCTCAGCAGATATCCTTTTTAGGCATGACCCTGCACACCTCCCTAGGTTTGGTAATTTTTCCTTGCGATAAGGTCATAGCCCTTCAACAGGGGGCCTGGACACTTTGTTGCCCATTTCCTCACTATTGGCCTGGGACAGGAATCCATTCTCTCTCGACCATCTATGCCGCTTGTCTCTGCGGGTCAAGCGGACGCTCAGGTGGTGGACTTTACTGTCTTCCCTCACCCAGGGAAAAATCTTTTTCTCCTAGTACAATAACTGGTGGTCTCCACCAATGCCAGCCCTCTGGAGGGGGCTGCCTTTTGTCATCACATGGCCCAGGGGCCCTGGTCTCCTCCAGAGTCACCTCTTCCGATCAATGTCTTGGCGATTCGGTTGTTCCCGTGGCGGTTCCATTACCTCCTGGCGGGTTGTCCCATCCGAATACAGTTGGACAACGCCACGGCTGTGGCGTATAACATCTCAGCGGTTCATATCCCGGGTGTGGAATACTGGAAGGCAGACTTGCTCAGCTGTCAGGGTCTGGCTTTGGGAGAGAGGTCACTTCATCCGGAGGTTTTCCAACAGATTTGTCAGTTACTTCTGAGGGTTATCAGGAAGATCAAAGCGGAAGGGATTCAGGTGATACTTGTAGCTCCGGACTGGCCTCGCCGGGCATGGTACGCGGAGTTGGTTTATCTCATTGTCAATGCTCCCTGGCGGCCACTGAATTGACCAGATTTGTTTTCCCAGGGGCCCGTTTTGCCTCCAGAACTCATGGGCCCTGTGCTTAAAGGCCTGGCCATTGAATCCTGGGTCTTCAACCGAAGTTGAGTTCTCCTGAGAAGTGGTTTTCACCATGTTTAGCGCTTGGAAACCGCATTTATCACCACACCTGGAAAGCGTTTTCTCGCATGGTGCAGGGAACGCCGGCGTTCTCTTGCCTTCTCCGTTCCGACTATTTTAAAGTTCCTTCAGAAGGTGGCTGGATTCAGGCCTAGCGCTTATTTTCCTCAAAGGACAGATCTCTGCTGTATCAGTTTTGTTTCAGTGCCAGACTGCTTCTAAGCTGCAGGTGCAGACTTCATTCAGAGGGTCTCCCAAATGTTATTCCCCTACAGAGGGCCGTTGGATACCTGGGACCTTAACTTGGTCCTGAGTGTTCCGCAGGAGGTTTCGTCTGAGCCGCTGCAGGACGTCTCTATGACTCACCTTTCCTGGAAGGTCGCCTTCCTAGTTGCGGTGACTTCGATCAGGCAGGTATCGGAGCTAGCCGCTCTTTCCTGTCAAGTTCCTTTTCTCTTTATTTCACCAGAACAAGGTGATTCTCCAACCATCCCTGTCCTTTTTAACCAAAGGCGGTCTCTTCCTTTCACCTTAACAAGGACATTGTCCTGCCCTCGTTTTGCCTGCCACCAATGCGCCATTTTGAGAGGGCTCTCTACACTCTAGATTTCGTGAGGGCTTTCAGAAGATATATCTTCCAGATGGCGTCCTTCCGCAAGACGAAAGCCTTATTCGCTCTTCCTGTGGGTCACAGGAAAGGACTAGCTGCTTCCAAGTCCACAATAACCAGGTGGATTCGCTCGTCTATTCGGGAGTCTTACCGTGTCAGAGGCAAGCCTATCCCAGTGGGGATTAAGGCACACTCCACTGGTTCGGTGGGTGCTTCTTGGGCCATTCAGCTCCAGGCGTCGGCGTAACAGGTTGCAAGGCTGCGACTTTGTCCAGTCAGCTTACCTTCTCGAAGTACTACAACATTCACACTCAGGCCTCAGCAGATGGGAGCCTGGAAAGACGGATCTTTCACGCCGTGGTAACGCATCTCTAGGCAGCTCTTGCGTGCTGTTTTGTCTGTCCTGTCGTTTTCCCACCCAGGGACTGCTTTAGAACGTACCATGGTCCTGTGTCCCCCAATGAGGCGAAGGAGAAACAGGGATTTTTGTGTGCTTACTGCTAAATCCTTTTCTCTGAGCCACTCATTGGGGGACACAGTACCCACCCTGTTGGCCTGATGGCTACGTTTGTTCTTTGGTTTGACATATTGTACCCGAATTTAATGGGTTTTATCTCCTTTTTCACTGAACTGGTTCGACTAGAGCCAGTGGTAGGTGTATACTTCAGAGGAGGAGCTAATTTTGTTACATTCACTTAGTGTCAGCCTCCTAATGGCAGCAGCATACACCCATGGTCCTGTATTCCCCAATGAGTGGCTCGGAGAAAAGGATTTTACGTTGAGTACACAAAAATCTGTTTTACCCTTCTGCCCAATTCTTGTATTTTCCATTAGTTCTATGACATCACGTGATTAAAAATTGACCAGCTGAATCATTCTAAACTCTATGTAGACATTTTTCCTGTATGAGTCATAAGTCACTGCTTAAGTCCATGGCAGGAGGGAGGAGCCGAACACCTGGGGTAGAAATTGAAGAGGGGGGATGATAAATGCAGGGACAAGAGACAACTTCCTCTTTCTATATAGAGCAGAGAAAACAGAATAATTAGCTGGGTAGAAGGGCAAAATGAGCAATTGTGAGTACACAGTGCTATATAATATGATGATTACAATATGGATGGGAGTGATTCTTACTTTTCAATATCATATGCAGAGTTTACAAGTTATTATATATGCATTGACAATGTATTATATCCCAACCTGTATTTTATGATGAAATTTGACTTGGGAATGTTTTAACTATGTGAAATAATACAACGTAGCCCACACAATGCCAGAGAGATGCAAGCTTTTTGATAAAGCCAACATATTCCTGTAGCAACAGCAGACAGAACGACTTTGGATAGCTGCTGTTTTTCAAATGCTGCTTTTGGTCTCTGACAGGGACATGTTAATATGTTAATTGCACGATTTCTGGTATGCTCATGTACTGTCTCCCATCATCCTTGAAACCGCGAGAAACTGATAAGTTGCCATGGCAGTCGGGAGCCTGCTGAAGTCCCCCACAACTGCAATCTTTATCATCCTTTGAAGTCCAACCTGATGGCTACAGAGAAGTGGCTGGTATGATAGGACTGAGTTACCTTTTTTCCTGGAATGTACCAGTGCTTCTCGCAAAATTAGAATATCGTCAAAAAGTTAATTTATTTCAGTTCTTCAAAACAAAAAGTAAAAGTCATATATTGAATAGAGTCCTTACAAACAGAGTGATCTATTTCAAGTGTTTATTTCTGTTAATATTGATGATTATGGCTTACAGCCAATGAAAACCCAAGAGTCATTATCTCAATAAATTGGAATACTTTATAACACCAGCTTGAAAAATCATATTAAAATCCAAAATGTTGGCATACTGAAATGTATGTTCAGTAAATGCACTCAATTCTTGGTTGGGGCTCCTGTTGCATCAATTACTGTATCAATGCGCCGTGGCATGGAGGCGATCAGCCTGTGGCACTGCTGAGATGTTATGGAAGCCCAGGTTGCTTTGATAGCAGCCTTCGGCTCGTCTGCATTGTTGAGTCTTGTGTCTCATCTTCCTCTTGACAATACCCCATAGATTCTGTATGGGGTTAAGGTCAGGCGGGTTTGTTGGCCAATCAAGCACAGTGATACTGTTGTTTTTAAATCAGGTATTGGTACTTTTGGCAGTGTGGATAGGTGCCAAGTCCTGCTGGAGAATGAAATTTCCATCTCCAAAAAGCTTGTTGGCAGAGGGAAGCAAGAAGTGCTCTAAAATTTCTTGCACTGACTTTGGTCTTGATAAAACACAGTGGACCTACACCAGCAGATGACATGGCTCCCCAAACCATCACTGATTGTGGAAACTTCACACTAGACCTCAAGCATCTTGGATTGTGTCTCTCTCCACTCTTCCTCCAGACTCTGGGACCTTGATTTCCAAATGAAATGCAAAATTTACTTTCACCTGAAAACAACACCTTGGAGCACTGAGCAATAGTCCAGTTATTTTTCTCCTTGGCCCAGGTAAGACGCTTCTGGCGTTTTCTATTGGTCATGTGCAGCTTGACACAAGGAATGTGACACCTGTAGCCCTTGTCCTCAATAACGTGTGTGTGTGGTGGCTCTTGAGGCAATGACTCCAACAGCAGTCCACTCCTTGTGAATCTCCCCCAAATTTTTGAATTGCCTTTTCTTAACTATCCTTTCAAGGCTGCGGTTTTCCCGATTTCTTGTTCACTTTTTTACCACACTTTTTCCATCCACTCAACTTGCCATTAATATGCTTGGATACAGCACTCTGTGACAGGGTGGATTTGATTTAAATCTAACTGATTTAAATCACGATTTAAATCACTAGTCAGTAAGGCTTGATTTAAATCAGTGATTTAAATCAAAGTTTCTACCTAAACTAGTTCTTGCTACTTTAACATGCAAGTAGATGAAGATTTTTAGAATCACTTTTTATATTACTTTTTTCTCCCCAGTTTAATGGGTTAATCATTCATATTTGGACACCACTGTTCTGTTGTACTTAGGAAGGAGAAAAATAATCCTGACCTTAATAACAATTTAAATAGATTTATTCAACTGAAACAATAACAACATTACAGCATAAGTTATTTGCTTAGACAAACATCCATGTTTGATAACTAATTTGGCTAAACAAAATATATATATATTTTAAGAAACTTAGACTGTCAGCCCAGCCGACACATGAAAAACTTAAATACTACTGTTCCTGCTGTCCTCTGTAGCTCACTTGTCGTCATCTTCATCATCATCTTCTTCTTTGTTCCTATTCATAATCTGGAAAAGAAAAACAAGCTTTCCTGCTTTATTGGGTCCCAACCGATTTCTCAATTTAGAATGAATGAGTCCAAAGGAAGAGAATATTCTTTCAACGCCTGCAGAAGAAGCTACTGCTGTTAAAAGTGAAATCATTACTTGAACAGTCTCTAAATCCAAGCGCTTAAGTGACTTCCACCAGTTTACTGGTGTGACCTTCCTTAAAATATCTTCAGCAAACATATATTTCTTGAATGGTTCCCCCTTAGCTCTGAAGTTTATTATAGTTGGCATTAAAGATGGATGATTGCTGGATACCCATGTCATAGCTAACTCCTCTTCCTCAGCACTTAGGTTTTGACCCTGATATTGGATATTGACAATATTTGCCAAAAAATGAGCTGGAGTCAGTGCTTGTCCCATTCGTTGGTTTACTGCTTGTAATTTAATTCTGTCTATGTGTAGTTCTGTTTTTAAGTGTTCACTCAGTTCCTTCCAAATTTCAACAGCATCCGCAATAAAACAGCTATTTTTCTGTATTTTGTTTAAAGCTTGAGAGATGGGTTTCAGGAAGCTCAGCATATGTTCAACATTTCTCTTAAGCCCAATGTTGAGGATTTTGGCCGTGACAGTGCCATCTATTTTATCTCGATTTTCTTCACAAAGTGTCATCAGAATAGGCCAGTTTTTTATATACTGCTCAAAACAGTCCACCACAGAGTTCCATCTAACATCTTGTGGGAGCGTTAGCTTGGTTCCACCCATCCTTTTCAGAGCTGCTGCAGCAAAATGATTATTACGGAAGTATTTAGCAATTTCAACAACATTAGCCTTTATTTCTGGAACACTTAAGTCTTTGGCTAAGAGGTGCAGCAAATGAGCACTGCAACCATATGTTATTAGCAGCTTTGTATTCCCTCCCTGCTCTTCTAAATCTCTTCTCATCTTGGATACGTTTGCAGCATTGTCAGTGACCAAACTGCGTACTAGACATTTGAATTTTTGTTCACATGTCGTTATAGCTTTTACTGCCACTTCTTGTAAGTATTCTGCTGTGTGTGCATTTCCTGACGTATCAGTTGTTTGTGCAAGGAAGACTTTACCTTCTTCTGTTGTTATACAAGCACATACAATAGGATCATTGTGGACATTACTCCACCCATCAATACTTAGGTTAACAATTTTACCCTCCAGAGCTGTTGCACATTGCTCCATTTCTCTGTCAAACACTTGATCCAGCAGTTTCCCTGCAACATCAGCTCTGCTGGGTGGACTGTATCCTGGTCTCAGTGACTGAACCATATTAATGAAATGTGGGTTCTCAGTCAGACGGAAAGAAGAGTTCGTTGCATAAATAAACTGGGCAATTTTTTCATCAATCAACTCTTTTTCTAATCTGCTAGTTCTTATCACAAACCTATCTATGGTGGTTCCAGGAGGTAAAGGTTTTTTCTTCCTTTTGGGTGATGGTGATATGTGGCTGTGGGTGTCTGATGATGATGCTGCTGCTAATGAAGCACTATCCTGGATGGATAACTCTGAAACTGTAGAACAGGATGATGGTGATCTTGGAAGTGGATAGTTTCCAGAATCCATGAATTCCCCTAAACAAAAAAAGTCAATGCTGTTATTTTATTGTTTATACAATTTCTGCTTATTGTACACAACACATCACTGCCCCTGCCCCAAAAGGAATATTTGTTTTTCTTCATAACTGTACCAAATGACAGTAACATGCAGTAATAATAAGAAATATAATTTTTTCCCGTCTCCCATGACAGCACACCTGAGAGAGGGATCCGCCCAGTCAGGACAGGAAACCTACTGAAATAAAAGGGCGGTACCTCTCCCTCGCTTCAGTTGGGTTTCCTGTCCTGATGGGAACCCCTTGTGCTGAAGAACGGCGGTTCATTTCTGTTGATAGAAGATCCACTTACCCGCTCCTGTCCCGGCACTGGAAGCACAGGCAGGGCGCCTGTATGTCGGCCTTCAGGAGCGGTAGCGCCGTTCGCAGATCCCATAGGGCTCTTGCGCACGTGCGGGCGTCGGTCCGGCACAGTCCGGACTCCTGGGGCCGGTCTCTGTCCGCCACGCCGCTCTCTCCCCCTCAGCTGGGCCACTTCCGGGTGCGCGGCTGACGTTGCGCGCAAGGTACGCTGGGAGTGGGCGTGCCCGCGTGACGTCAGACCGGCGCGCCGGATCCAAGATGGCGGCGCCCATGCAAAGAACGCCGGTAGCGCCACAGGCTACCCGGCGGTATCCAGGGGGAGGAAAAAGAGCGCAACGGTCACCGGAAGAGGTGGAGAGCACGAGTACCCTTTATTAAGGGAGAAATAACGCTGGAACAACGCTCATTTCCATACTGCTATTCCAGACATGGAGGATCGTATGGAACTACAGCAGCAGCAGCAGCCTTTACAGCAGCAGCAGCAGCGTGAGCCCCTTTCAAGTGATACACCTGCTCACCAGCGTACCAAAAAAGATAGCCGCTCGAGTGCAAGGAGTGGCAAACGCCCTGGTCGGTCGTCTCAGGATTCTACCCCCAGGAGAATCGTTCCGCGTGCTCCTAGTCCGCCTCAGATTCCGGTACCGTTTGTGGTCAGCGGGTGGTGAGTGATCTACGTGAATGTCACCCTGGTGGTAATGGGCTACATTTTCTGTTTACTTGGCAGGCGCCGAGGAAGGCTAGCTCCAAGACCAGGAATAAGGAATGTGCCCTCTGTAGAGCTCCGTTGGCAGTCCAGTGGCAGAAAAGTCTTTGCATAGATTGTATTCAAAAAACCATCCAGGAAGAAACCCCTGACTTTGCCTCTAGTCTTAGGGCAATAATTAGAGCTGAAGTAGAAGGCTCTGTTAAAGCGGCCCTTAAGAAAAAGGGTAGTAGAGACCCAGAACCGGTTTCCGCGTCAGAGGTTTCTCATTCTGAAGAGGAATATCAGGAGGATCCATTATCTCCCTGCTCCTCCGCCTCTAAGTCCTCTGGCTCCTCTTCAGATAGTGATATTGGGGGGCGTCCATGCTTTCTCACCGAGAACATGGACAAACTGGTTAAAGCCGTTAGAGCTTCTATGGGCCTAAAAGACGAGAAAACAGCCAAATCCCTGGAGGACATTATGTTCGGAGGGTTGGAGGAAAAAAGAAAACGTACGTTTCCCGTTAACTCCACAATAAAGGCCCTTATTGAAAAAGAATGGAAAAAGCCGGAAAAATCGGGTAATCTGCCCTCGGCTTCTAAAAGACGGTACCCCTTTGAGGAAAAAGATTCAGAGACTTGGGATAAAGTGCCTAAAATTGATGGCGCAGTAGCAAAATCTTCTAAAAAGCTATCCCTTCCCTTAGAGGACTCTGGGGTATTAAGGGACCCCTTAGATAAAAAGGCGGACGGTTTCTTAAGACACACTTGGAAAGCAACCGCAGGCGCTCTGAAACCTGCAATTGCAGGAACCTGTGTGTCTCGTTCCCTTATTGTTTGGTTACAGCAAATAGAGGAGCAGTTGACATCTAAAGCTCCAAGAGACGAAATTTTATCTAATGTGACTATGGCTAAAGGGGCGGCCGCCTTTATAGCAGACTCATCAGCAGATTCCGTAAGGCTGGCGGCCAGAGCTGCAGGTTTATCCAATGCAGCTAGGCGTGCTCTCTGGTTAAAGGGGTGCCCGGGAGACCTGCCCTCAAAGAATAGACTCTGTTCTATACCATGTGATGGCCATTTCCTCTTCGGTAAAAAGTTGGAGGACATTCTGGAAAAAGCCGGTGACAGGAAAAAGGGTTTTCCTCGCTTTCCAGTAGACTTTAGAAGGCCTTATTTTCGGAGGGGCAAATTTAGTAGGGGCCGCCCCCCGGGAGACAGAAGGGGCTGGGACTCCAGAGACAAAAGGGGATCTGGATATATGTTTAAAGGTTCCTCAACTTCAGCTAAAAAGCCCTCCCAATGACGCCAGGCCAGTAGGGGGGAGGCTTTCATCTTTTTTCCCAGCCTGGGTAAACATCTCCCCCTCTCATTGGGCTCTGATGGTGGTCAAAGATGGCCTAAAAATAGATTTTGTTTATCCACCGCGACGAAAAACCCCGGAAGAGCAGCTAGCCTTGGAAACAGAGGTACTAGAGCTGGTTTCAAAACGTGTTTTGATAGAAGTCCCGCGGAGGGAACAAGGAAAAGGTTTTTATTCCCCTCTTTTTTTGATAAAAAAACCAGACGGGTCACTAAGAACTATCGTCAATCTAAAAAACCTCAATCAATCGGTGGTAAACTGTTCCTTCAAAATGGGAGTCTGTAAATACAGCGATAAAACTCTTATTCCCACAGTGCTTCATGGCAGCTATCGATTTAAAAGACGCCTATTATCACGTCCCAATTCATCAAGATTTTCAAAAATTCCTAAGGGTAGCGGTTTATGTCCAAGGTTGTCTCAGGCACTATCAGTACGCTGCCCTCCCGTTCGGCCTGTCAATAGCGCCAAGAATTTTTACCAAGCTGATGTCAGAGGTCATGTCCTTCCTCCGCTCACGGGACGTGGTAATAGTTCCATATCTGGACGACTTCCTGATAATAGGGAACTCAGCGGCACACTGCCTGTCACAAATAGAAGAGGTTATGACGACACTAGAATTGCTGGGGTGGAAAATAAATCTTGCCAAATCAAGGTTGACGCCGGAGCCGGTTCAGTCCTTTCTAGGCCTGGTTCTGGACTCCGGGCGTCAGCTTTGTCTCCTACCAGAAAACAAGCTGGTCAAAATCCAAAATCTTGTGGAAGCAGCAATTCAACACCCTGTAATGACTTTGAGAAAAGCAATGTCCTTGCTGGGCTCTCTGACGTCCTGTATACCCGCAGTAAGATGGGCTCAGTTCCATCTAAGATTGTTGCAGTGGGAGGTCCTGTCGGCGCAAAAACTGTTAAAAGGGCGTTTAGAGGGCAAGCTGTGTCTTTCTTTGGGGGTAACGGATTCCCTAAAATGGTGGACCATAAGAAATCATTTAACATCGGGGGTCCAGTGGGTAACTCCGATAGAACAGGTCATCACCACAGACGCAAGCGGTACAGGATGGGGAGCTCATTTAGGGACTCTCTCAGTTCAGGGATCTTGGTCCCATATAGAGTCACAACAGGCGTCAAATTTAAGGGAATTATGGGCCGTAGAAAGAGCTGTGAAACACTTCCTTCCCATCATTCAGGGCCACCATACCAGGGTCATGTCGGACAATCGCGCAGTGGTGGCATATATCAACCACCAAGGGGGGACGAGGTCCCCTTCCCTAATGAAGTCGTTGTCTGTCCTCCTACAAATAGCAGAGCACCACCTGCTATCCCTCTCTGCTCTTCACATAAGGGGAATCGAGAATTCGAGAGCAGACTACCTAAGTCGCAAGACACTAAGGCAAGGGGAGTGGTCTTTAAATCCCCGGGTCTTTCAAAAGATAGTGCAGGCCTGGGGCTTACCTGTGATAGATTTGTTTGCCACTCTAACCAACAGGAAGGTAGACAGGTTCTGTTCACTAGACCCGAGGGAGAATCCCTTCGCAGTAGATGCCCTGCAGATTCAATGGGATTTCAGTCTCGCTTATGTGTTTCCACCAATAGCAATGATTCCAGCAGTAGTGAGGAAAATCAGAATGGAACAAGCGAGAGTAATCTTAATTGCTCCATTTTGGCCGAAAAGACCTTGGTTCTCCCTCCTGAGACAAATGTCTATAACCGATCCGTGGATCCTACCAGAGATTCCGGACCTACTAACCCAGGGCCCAATATGCCACTCTCAGGTGAAGGGCTTACATCTTGCAGCCTGGAATTTGAGAGGGCATTACTGAGTAGGCGGGGGTTTTCGCCGGGGTTAGTTTCCACCTTATTAAAAAGTAGAAAACCAGTAACATCTAGAATTTATGGTAAAACGTGGAAAAAGTTTCTGGATTTTTCGGGGCAACCTTTGGGGGACAAGGCTCCTGTGGGTACCATCTTAGAATTTTTACAAGCGGGTTTACAACTGGGGTTGGCAACCAATACACTCAAGGTCCAGGTATCGGCATTAGGTGCTTTATATAATTGCAATCTTGCCTCCAATAGATGGGTATCCCGCTTTATTAAATCCTGTAGTAGGTCTAGACCGATAAAAATTCAGAGACTTCCCCCGTGGGATTTAAATCTGGTATTAAATGCTCTAACCAATAGTCCATTTGAACCCCTGCAGGAATCATCATTAAAGATACTCACTCTTAAAACGGTCCTCCTGGTTGCGTTAACATCAGCCCGTAGGGTGAGCGACTTACAGGCCCTGTCCGTCTCCCCTCCTTACACGCAAATTTTTGATGACAGGGTAGTACTCAGATCCGGCATACCTTCCAAAAGTTGTACTTAAATTTCATAGAAGTCAAGAGATTGTGTTGCCCTCCTTTTGTAATAATCCTAGGAACCCAGGGGAGGCAAAATTTCATACACTGGATGTGAGGAGGGCTATTGTGCAGTACATATCCTTGACTAATCAGTGGAGAAAAGATCAATCCCTTTTCGTAGCCTTCCAGGGTAGTAGGAAAGGATATGGGGTATCCAAGGGTACTATTGCTAGGTGGATTAGGGAGGCTATTTCATTATCCTATGCTTCCTGTGGCGCCCCGATCCCTGATGGCATCAAGGCTCACTCCACCAGGGCCGTGTCTACTTCCTGGGCTGAAAAAGCAGAGGTATCGATAGATCAAATTTGTAAAGCCGCTACCTGGTCCTCTCCGTCTACCTTCTTTAGACACTACCGGCTAGATCTATCCTCCTCGTCTGACCTTACCTTTGGTAGAAGGGTGCTACAAGCGGTGGTCCCTCCCTAAGGTGGTTCTTTCTCCAAAAATCTCTCAGGTGTGCTGTCATGGGAGACGGGAAAACACCAAGGTTACTTACCGGTAGCCGGTTTTTCCGGAGCCCATGACAGCACCTGTATATTCCCTCCCTTCTCTTTTTCACCCTTTGGTGCGCACTTTTTAGCTGGGTGTATTTTGTTATATTTATAATGTGGTGATGGATTACCATGTACTAACCAAAAGGGCCTCTCATGCTCTGAAAACCAACTGAAGCGAGGGAGAGGTACCGCCCTTTTATTTCAGTAGGTTTCCTGTCCTGACTGGGCGGATCCCTCTCTCAGGTGTGCTGTCATGGGCTCCGGAAAAACCGGCTACCGGTAAGTAACCTTGGTGTTTCTCACACATGACAGTTCAGTCTTTAGAAATAGGATTCAATAAAAATGTTTACCAACCTGAAGATCCTGCCTGTTCAGAAGTGTTTCTTTGGTCATCTTCATCACCGCACTTCTCATGATGTTGCCTCATTCACGCCACCAGGCCTTGCATCTCTTTGTTGCATCGTTTGCATTTTGCACGCATGCCTGCCTTACCGATAGGCAAAGGAGCTTCATTAAAATATTCCCAAACTGGGTCTCTTTTACGGCCTGCTGCCATTATAAGGAAAGAATGTAATAAACCTCAGATCGTACACACAAACAGATCCAGACTTGTCTGTCTGTGGCTATGCTGCAGTATTGTGCTCAAAGTTTCACTTTAATTTTTTTGTCTGCTTGCCCTTCCTCCTCCTCACACTTAGATTCACATTCTTCTTGTGTTGTGCAGATCTATTCCACTCCAAACAATCAGAAACATATTGTCTAACTTCTTGGACTTGGCACTGAAGGGGTTGATTCTGTATTCATAGGTTTGTAGAACAATAGGATTAAGGTCTTTTTCTCAACTCTGTTCATGTTGTAACATTTTTGCCGTGAAGAACAGGCTGGGACCTCTGCGGAGTCAAATTCAGTTTTGAGAACTGCGTAAGTAAAGCGAGCGTCTGTGATAATATAGGAGAGAAACTGTCCACTAATCCTACAGAAACCTCTGGAAGAGCATGGCATTGTGAATGTTACACATATACAGCCTTTATTCTACTGAGTTAAACAACTCAGCTTTATCTCATGATGGAAGAACCTTTGGATGGTAAAATATTTTCCTCAAAAAGCAGTTTATTGAAAAAAATCCGATTTAAATCAAAAAAATCCGATTTAAATCAAAAAAATCCGATTTTTTTGATTTTTTTTAAAAAAACATTGATTTTTATCCACCCTGCTCTGTGAACAGCCAGCTTCTTTAGCAATGACCTTTTGTGGCTTACCTTCTTTGTGGAGTGTGTCAACGACTGCCTTCTGGACATCTGTCAAGTCAGCAGTCTTCCCCATGATTGTGGAGCCTACTGAAACAGACTAAGGTAACTATTTAAATGCTTAGGAAGCCTTTGCAGGTGTTTTTTTTTGTCAACCCGTTACTGACATCAGACGTACTAATACGCCGATGTCAGTATCCCCTGCTTTGAGGTGGGCTCCGGCGGTGAGCCCACCT
Organism: Ranitomeya variabilis; assembly: GCF_051348905.1. Classification (NCBI taxonomy): domain Eukaryota; kingdom Metazoa; phylum Chordata; class Amphibia; order Anura; family Dendrobatidae; genus Ranitomeya; species Ranitomeya variabilis. The sequence continues at coordinate 468,696,798 of NC_135235.1, read as the reverse complement.
CATAGCTGGGACATGTCAAATGTTTTGAACAGCTGACATGTGCCCGCAATAGGCGCGGGTAGAATCACGATCCACCCATGCCTATTAACTAGTTAAATGCCGCTGTCAAACTCTCATTTAAATTTAAATCGCGCTTCCGTTCCATCGGTCCGGAAATAAGTGCACCGCTGACCCCCCCCCCCCCCCTTCCCGTCACGTGATCAGGGGTTCATCGGTTCGTCGGCATGACATCCAGAGGTCTCCTTGAGACCTCTATAGTTGTCAGTGCCGGATTGCTGTGAGCGCCACCCAGTGGTCGGCGCTCATAGCAACTCAGCAATTCTACTACATAGAGGGGATCTGACCATCGCCTCTATGTAGCAGAGCCAATCGAGTTGTGCCACTTTCTAGTCTCCTATGGAGACTATTGAATCATGGAAAAAGTAAAAAAAAAAAGTGTTTAGAAATATATAAAAAAAAAATATAAAAGTTCAAATCAACCCCTTTGGCCCAATTTTATAATAAAACAAAATAAAATCAAACCTACACATATTTGGTATCGCCAAGTTCAGAATCGCCCGATCTATCAATAAAAAAAAAAAAGCATTAACCTGATCTCTAAACAGCGAAGCAATAAAAAAGTTAAAACGCCAAAATTACATTTTTTTTGGTCGCCGCGACATTGCATTAAAATGCAATAATGGGAGAATAAAAGTTTGTATCTGCACCAAAATGGTATCATTACAAATGTCAGCTTGGCACGCAAAATATAATCCCTCACCCAACCCGAGATCACGAAAATGGAGACTCTACGGGTATAGGAATATTGCGCAATTTTTTTATTTTTTTTTTTAGCAAACTTTGAATTTTTCTTCACCACTTAAATAAAAAAGAACCTAGACATATTTGGTGTCTATGAACTCATAATGACCTGGAGAATCATAATGGCAGGTCAGTTTTAGCATTTAGTGAACCTAATAAAAAAGCCAAACAAAAAACAAGTGTGGGATTGCACTTTACTCTGTCGCCTCATTGGGGGACACAGGACCATGGGTGTTATGCTGCTGTCCACTAGGAGGCGACACTATGCATAATCTGAAAAAGATTAACTGTGGCTCCTCCTGTGCAGTATACACCCCTGGACGGCATCAGCCTTCTCCAGTTTTTGCTTAGTGTCGCAAAGGAGGCACACCTAAAAGATTTTTACTCCGTTTTTCCGACGGGATTGCAGATGAAGAAAAGAAGGTCTCTTGTGAGACTCCCGGCATGGCTCCTTCCTCGGCCCCCTATTATGGGGTGCCCAGTTGAAGTTGAGATGGCTATTCCCCATGTTGCTCCTTCCCCAGTCCTTCGGGTGCTGGTTCGAAGTCGAGATCCCCCCTCCTTCCCCAATTCCTTTTGGTTTCTGGGTTGAGGTCGAGGCGAGGATAAAGGCCCCTGAAGGTGACAACAGCACCCTCCCTATCCCCCTCTGGGGGTATTAGGTTGAGACACCTCAGGTAGGGCCTGTACAGGCAGCATTCTACAGCTCCCAGCAATGGGCCAGCACACTGCGCCTGCATCCAGGGACCCCAGCCCAGCTGCGGGCTCCTGTTGGGGCCGGGGGGAGTGCAGGAAGGCAGGCATGGCACATACAGACACAGGGCTCCCTGCGCCCCTGTCTCTGCGGCAGCACCAGCTCTACACTGACTCAGGGAGACCCCTACCGGGCTCCCCCTTCCGCTTATAGCCCCACCGCCATCCTGCCTTTAAATCCGGAGGGGTCCGGTTCAGATCCGACCACCTCCCGGACTTTCGCGCCGGCCTGGAGCCCTTCTGGGCCTCAGGAATCTAATTTAGGCCCCAGCTTCGGCCTAGCTGAAGCTGCCACCTCCTCTCCGCCCCCCGGCCCGCCCCCCGGATGACAAATATGACACTCTACAGTGTCATACAGGGGGTGGATCGAGACAGAAAGGGCGTGTTTTTACACAGCCTTGCCGCCTTTTTCCAGCTCTCCGCCCCCTTCTCCTTTCCTCTCTGTCTCAGCAACCATTTTCTGCTGCAGATTAACCCTGCATCTGCCGGTCTGCAGGACCAGGACCAGGCAGCCAGTCTCCGGGGGGCACAGGACTGTGGATCTTCGGCGCTGGACCTAGGGGCACACTGGGTGGGTAAGATCACAGCTGGGTGTTTTGCTCAGCTGTGAATCCATATTACCTATAAGGCTCCCCAATAGGTTTCTCTACCCCTGTAAGGTCCTCTGCTGGCAGCACTTCTGCACTCTGTGCACTATGCCGGGCTCAAGGTCCAAGAGAACCAGGCAGAACTGCTCTTATGCATTCTGCACAGCCTGCGGGACCGCTCTCCCCAGTAGTAGCACGTACCCGCATTGTCAGAACTGAACTACTAATGTGTCAGAGCCCCAAGAAGCCCCTGCCAATGCCTCGGTGTCTAATGCCACGCCGGAATGGGCTACTCAGATATCGCAATCTATGACGCAGTCTATAGATAACCTAACCTCCACATTGCTTCAGGCTCTGCAGGTTCATGCCCCGGCTATGACCGTTACCCAGCAAAGGGACAGCTTGACTCAGGAACAAGATGACCCTGGCACATCCACGTCTAGGTCAGGACGCAAGCGGACCCATAGATCAAGTCCATCTGCGTCATCCCATAGCACACGGTCATCCCCCTCTAGGGAGAGACACCGTAGCTCCAGGTCATCTACACCGTCCCATTCCAGGGACAGACAATGCAGATCTCCGCAATCCCCGACCAGAGAAGGCCTCCTCCCCAGCCCACTCAGCAGGGGACGCCTCAGTGATACACAGGATTCGGAAGGCATCTGCGACTCTGACTCAGACAGAGAAACGGATGGGTCTCTGATCCCAATCCCTCCTAGCAATACAGCGCTAGTCGAGGACATAATTTCATCCATCCATCGGGTGCTGGACATTTCTGATTCGCCACCAGAGGCCCCAGAACATAAGATTTCTTTTGAAGGACCTCTGAAGCAGCCTAAGGTTTTCTCTAACCACCCAGAGTTTAAGGCAATCCTTAAATAGCAGCTCTCACAGCCTGAGAAAAAATTCGCTAATCGCAAATATCTGGAGGCGAGGTACCCCTTCCCACAGAAGGACTCCAAGGAATGGACAGATCCACCTGAAGTGGACCCCCCAGTCTCTAGGCTAGCAGCACAGACCCTCCTTTCACTGCCAGATAGCTCAACCCTCAGGGACGCAGCAGACCCACAGGTAGAACGCATGGCTTGTTCAATTTTCGAGGCAGCAGGGGCCTCCCAGGCTCCCGCATTCGCCTCAGTTTGGGCTGCCAAGGCCATTCTGGCCTGGGCAAAGAATTTACAAGCTCTCCAAGCATCCGCTCCTGAGCTGTCGGACCAAGCGGTTCAAATAGCAGTTGTAGCAGACTACATGCTCCATGCAGCTCTGGATTCAGCAAGGGGAGTAGCGGGGATAGCATCAAACGCCATCACGATTCGGCGTATTCTCTGGCTGCGGGAATGGAAAGCGGACGCAGCCTCAAAGAAGTCCCTCACGCACCTCCCCTACCTCAGTGGGAGACTTTTCGGTGAACAGTTGGACACTATGATATCCAACGCCACCGGGGGTAAAAGTACTTCTCTTCCCCAACTGAAACCTAAACGCACTTACAAGAAGCGTAACCAAACTCGATTCCGATCCTTTCGGAATTCCTCTGGCTGGTCCGTCTCGCGTCCAGCACAAAATCGTAACCGTTCCCCACGCAGGGAAAACTCACGATCGACGCAAAGGTCGGACAAGACCTGGCAGTCAAAAGCAGGCCAGCCTAAGCCCAGAGGAGGAAAATCTCAGACTTTCTCCTCATCATGACTCACGGACTCCGGAAGACACCACACCAGTAGGCGGCCGACTTTTGCTCTTTCATTAAGTCTGGCTGCCTATTACAGAAGACAGGTGGGTCATGGAACTAGTGTCTTCCGGATACAAAATAGATTTCACCTCCAACCCACCGGACCGATTCTTCCTCTCTGTCCCCCCAAAACTGCCAGCCAAGGCTCGTGCCTACCACCAAGCGGTCCCCTCGCTTTTTCAAGCAGGAGTCATAGTACCGGTACCCACGACCGACCGCTTCCGAGGGTCCTACTCCAATCTGTTCGTAGTTCTCAAGAAAGGAGGCAGCGTACGGCCCATACTGGACCTAAAACAGCTCAACAAATATGTACGGGTCCGTAATTTCCGCATGGAGTCCCTTCGGTCCATCATTGCGTCCATGGAGAAGGGAGAATATCTCGCCTCCATAGACATACAAGACGCATACCTGCATATACCCATTGCACCTGCCCATCAGAGGTTTCTCAGGTTCGCAATAGGCCAGGACCACTACCAATTCGTGGCTCTCCCTTTCGGACTCGCCACGGCTCCCAGAGTGTTCACCAAGGTCATGGCAGCCACCATGGACGTCCTGCACTCCAGAGGCATAGTAGTCGTTCCATACCTGGACGATCTACTCATCAAGGCTCCCACCTTCAAGGACTGCGAGCTCAGCGTCTCAATCACAACCGATACTCTCAGTCGCATGGGCTGGTTAATCAACCTACAAAAGTCATCACCAACCCCCTGAGTCAGTCCCTGACCTTCCTGGGAATGTTATTCAACACCTCCAGGGGTCTAGTGCTCCTTCCCAAGGACAAGGCACTGGCTCTCCGACTAGCAGTTCGCACCCTCCTCCGCAAACCCCCTCGATCTCTCCGGTTTGCCATGAGAGTACTCGGCAAGATGGCAGCAGCAATAGAAGCTGTCCCATTTGCCCAGTTTCACCTCAGACCTCTCCAACTAGCCATTCTCAAGTCCTGGGACAGGAATCCCTTTTCTCTCGACAGGGAGTTCCAGCTAACGTCGTCAACCAGGAGGTCCCTGCACTGGTGGCTCAAGCCAACCTCGCTAGCAAAGGGGAAATCCTTTCTCACAGGTCAATGGAAGGTTCTGACCACCGACGCGAGCCTGACGGGTTGGGGTGCGGTGCACCTACACCACAGGGCACAGGGCAAGTGGTCCCCAGTGGAAGCGACCATGCCCATCAACATTCTGGAAATTCGTGCCATCCTTCTGGCATTGAGGGCCTTCCATCACTTACTGGCAGCCTCTCACATCAGAATACAGTCGGACAATGCCACGGCTGTGGCATATGTGAATCACCAAGGGGGGACCCGCAGTACCCAGGCGATGCGAGAAGTGTCACACATCCTCCGCTGGGCGGAGGACACAGGGTCGGTTCTTTCGGCGGTCCACATTCCGGGTGTGGACAACTGGGAAGCAGACTTCCTCAGCCGACAAGGAATAGACTCGGGAGAGTGGTCTCTCCATCCCAAAATTTGTCAACAGATCTGTCTCCGCTGGGGGACCCCGGATGTGGACCTAATGGCATCCCACTTCAATGCCAAGGTCTCCAACTTCATGGCCAGAACACACGATCCACGGTCGCTCGGGTCAGACGCTCTGGTTCAGGACTGGACCCAGTTCCAGCTTCTGTATATTTTTCCACCTCTCCCCCTGATATCCAGAGTGGTGAGGAAGATCAAACAAGAGGGAGTTCCAACCATCCTAATTGCACCGGACTGGCCCAGACGCACATGGTACGCCGACATCGTACAACTCACAGCAGACGCCCCCTGGCGTCTCCCCGACCGCCACGATCTTCTATCACAAGGCCCGTTCTACCACCAGAACTCAGGGGCTCTCAATTTGACGGCGTGGCCCTTGAGACCTGGGTCCTAACCCAGGCAGGGCTCTCGACGGACGTCATTGGCACCATGATCAGAGCACGGAAACCAGCCTCTGCCAAGATTTATTACCGTACCTGGAAAGCTTTCTTTACCTGGTGCGAATCTCGTGGCCAGATCCCACTCCCATATTCCCTACCCAAAGTACTTGGTTTTCTCCAATCGGGACTGGAGGCCAGGCTGTCATTGGGCTCGCTTAAGAGCCAGGTGTCAGCCCTCTCAGTGCTTTTTCAAAGGCGCATTGCTACCAAGCCGCAAGTAAGGACTTTCCTTCAGGGGGTTTCCCGATTGGTTCCCCCCTACAGACAACCACTAGAAACGTGGGCCCTCAACCTGGTCCTGACAGCATTGCAGGAACCACCCTTCGAACCCCTTAAGGAGGTCCCGCTCCGCCTTCTTTCCCAGAAGGTGGTTTTCCTGGTGGCAATCACCTCGCTATGCAGGGTGTCTGAACTGACAGCACTCTCCTGCAGACGGCCCTTCCTGGCTTTTCACCAGGACAGGTAGTTCTTCATACGGTCCCATCCTTCCTTCCGAAGGTTGTGTCCGACTTCCACCTCAATGAGGAAATTTCACTACCATCCCTTTGTCCGGTTCCGGTTCATAGAGTGGAGAAGGCTCTGCATATTCTTGACCTTGTCAGGGCATTGCGTATATACGTGTCTAGGACTGCGTCCTTCCGGAGGTCTGATTCTCTTTTCCTCCTTCCGGAAGGCGGCCACAAGGGTCTGCCAGCTTCCAAAGCTACCCTTGCCAGGTGGATCAAATCCACCATACAAGAGGCCTACCGCCTTAAGAATTCTCCTCTTCCAGCCGGTATTACGGCACACTCTACACAGGCGGTAGGGGCCTCCTGGGCCATTCGGCACCAGGCTTCGGCACAACAAGTGTGTAAGGCGGCCACTTGGACTAGCTTACACACGTTTACTAAACACTATAGGGTTCATACCCAGTCCTCAGCGGAAGCGAGCCTGGGTAGATGTGTCCTGCAGGCGGCGGTGCCCTAAGTATAGGGGCCTGTCTGCACAATATTCGTCCATTGCTTCCCACCCAGGGACTGCTCTAGGACGTCCCATGGTCCTGTGTCCCCCAATGAGGCGACAGAGTAAAGGAGATTTTTGTGTACTCACCGTAAAATCTCTTTCTCTTAGCCTCTAATTGGGGGACACAGCTCCCACCCTGTTGCCCTTTCCGGGCCGTTGTAACTGTTGAGTTCTCATATTATTTTCTTGAGCTCGTACATAGTTGCCTTCTTACAGGCATAATTCTGTTATTCATGTTACATAGTTGCCTTCTTACAGGCATAATTATGTTATTCATGTTACGTTCCTCCTACTGCTTTTGCACAAAACTGGAGAAGGCTGATGCCGTCCAGGGGTGTATACTGCACAGGAGGAGCCACAGTTAATCTTTTTCAGATTATGCATAGTGTCACCTCCTAGTGGACAGCAGCATAACACCCATGGTCCTGTGTACCCCAATTAGAGGCTAAGAGAGAGAGATTTTACGGTGAGTACACAAAAATCTCCTTTTTTTTGCAATTTCACCGCACTTGGAATTTTTTTCCCGTTTTCTAGTACACGGCATGGTAAAACCAATGGTGTTGTTCAAAAGTACAACTCGTCTCTCAAAAAATAAGCCCTCACATGGCCATATTGATGGAAAAATAAAAAAGATATGTCTCTGGGAAGGAGGTGAGCGAAAAACGAAAAAGCTCTGGTCATGAAGGGGTTAGTTATTCTAATTTATTAATCATCAACATTAACATAAATAAACACTTGAAATAGATCACTGTTTGTCATGACTCTATATAATATGAGTTTAACTTTTTGTATTGAAGAACTGAAATAAATTAACTTTTTGATGATATTCTAATTCTGTGAGAAGCACCTGTAAATACTATCCATACTCTCATACTATAGTGGCTGAGGTCCTTGGAATCAACCTGTAAGCTATGTATTTACAAACATGGGAATATCTCTAACTCAATAACCAGAATTTTTTTCCTGTTTTCCAGTACATTGAATAGTAAAATCAGTGGTGTCATTCAAAACTGCAACTCGTCCTGCAAAAAAACAAGCCCTAATATGGCTCTGTAGGCTGAAAAAGAAAAAAATATAGCTTTGAAAAAAAACAAAAGCACTGAATATTACCCAGTTTAAAATGAGTTTATTCAATTTACAGATGCTGCTATAATCCTGTGCAGTATAGCATTATGGGTTATCCTGCGTCAAATGTTGGTGCGACATCGTATTGGCCATGGGTCAGGATTCTGAACAAATTGCGTTCTCCTTACCACAATAAAATATTCAGTACTGGTTCATTATCCTTATAAGATTACTCCTTTATTACACAGCTAAAGGCTGAGTCACACACAACGATATCGTTAACGATATCGTTGCAACGTCACGCTTTTGGTGACGTAGCAACGATCCCGCTAATGATCTCGTTATGTGTGACAGCGACCAACGATCAGGCCCGTGCTGGGAGATCGTTGGTTGATGGTAATGATCAGGACCTTTTTTTGGTCGCTGATCACCCGCTGTCATCGCTGGATCGGCATGTGTGACGCCGATCCAGCGATATGTTCACTTGTACCAGGGTAAATATCGGGTTACTAAGCGCAGGGCCGCGCTTAGTAACCCGATATTTACCCTGGTTACCATTGTAAAAGTAAAAAAAAAAACAGTACATACTCACATTCTGATGTCTATCACTTCGGCTTGATCCGACCAAATTCTCCTGAGAACAATCGTAACGAAGGAAATCAGGGTAAATGCATAAACTAGCTGTTTTGGCCATTTGGGGAGTAGGGCGTCGACTCCGTAGGGGAGGTCTTTTGGATCCAGGAAGAAGAACTTTCGAGATTTTCTGTTTGATTTGCTTGCAAACAAGTCTATCTGAGGTTCCCTCCAGCGTCTGAAAATGTTTTTCAATATCCATGGGTTTAGGGACCTCTCGTCCTGATCTACTATATGACAACTGAGGTAATCTGCCTTTGTGTTCACCTCCCTTTTAGATAACTTGCTGATAGTGACCTTTAAGGTACCTTCACACTGAACAACTTAACAACGATATAGCTAGCAATCCGTGACGTTGCAGCGTCCTGGATAGCGATATCGTTGTGTTTGACACGCAGCAGCGATCAGGATCCTGCTGTGACATCTTTGGTCGGAGCTAGAAGGCCAGCACCTTATTTTGTCGCTGGATCTCCCACAGACATCGTTGAATCGGCGTGTGTGATGCGGATTCAGCGATGTCTTCACTGGTAACCAGGGTAAACATCGGGTTACTAAGCGCAGGGCCGCGCTTAATAACCCAATATTTACCCTGGTTACCATTGTAAAAGTTAAAAAAAAACAAACCAGTACATACTCACATTCTGATGTCTGTCACGTCCCCCGGCGTCCACAGGGTTAAAACTGCTTTCGGCAAGAGCGCTGCTAATATGCACGCGCTGCTGCCGAGAGCTTCCCTGCCCTGACTGTGTCAGCGCCGGCCGTAAAGCAGAGCACAGCGGTGACGTCACCGCTGTTACTGCCGGCGCTGACACATTCAGTGCAGGGAAGCTCTCGGCAGCAGCGCGTGCATATTAGCAGCGCTCTTGCCGAAAGCAGTTTTAACCCTGTGGACGCCGGCGGGGGACGTGACAGACATCAGAATGTGAGTATGTAGTGTTTTTTTTTTTTTTACTTTTACAATGGTAACCAGGGTAAATATCGGGTTACTAAGCGCGGCCCTGCACTTAGTAACCCGATGTTTACCCTGGTTACCCGGGTTCTGCAGGGGGACTTCAGCATCGTTGAAGACAGTTTCAACGATGCCGAAGTCGTTCCCCTGATCGTTGGTCGCTGGAGAGAGCTGTCTGTGTGACAGCTCCCCAGCGACCACACAACGACTTACCAACGATCACGGCCAGGTCGTATCGCTGGTCGTGATCGTTGGTAAGTCGTTTAGTGGCTTATGAATCCTTCCCAGTGCGTGCACTGTGCGCTGCTGGGATTTTTCTGGGTTTCTGCGCAGGGACTGAAGGGTACTACTAGTGGGCGCAGCCTCACTCCATAGGCTTGTGTTGAGCGAGGCTGCGCCCACTAGTCTGATTCTGGCCAGGAATATGTATAATGCATACATTCCTACCCTCCGGTTCCAGCTCATAAACCACCGAATCTCTGCAGCGCAGTGTGCGCGCAGGGGGAATTTATAAGTCTGTAGTTACACAGATTCACTGCAGACTTATCGATTTGGACCGGACAACCCCTTTAAATGAATAAAATGTAAGTTATATGAAATCTTTTCCTACAAACCAGTATATAATTCTGCTTAACTTAATTTGCTTTTTATGATAATACTGGGAATACCTGGGAATTAGCAAGCTCCTTGACTATCCCATACCCTTTAATGATTAGACCAAAGAAAAAATGTTTATAGCCATAGGGGAGGGTCGAAGATCTGCTGCAATTCACCAATTTCAGCACTACTCTCACAGGTTGCTAAAATCAATTACAGTCTTTAAAATGTGACTTGTATTGATGATATAACATAAATATGGATGCTATATCATCCGTACAAGTCAAATTTTAATGACTGCCTCTCCTGTATCTATGTGTACCCAGTGAGAAATGTCTACGTTTTTTTTTTTTTTTTGGCATATAGGTCAATGCTGTGCTGCCAGTTCTTCCTCTTCTTTTCCCTGTCATGTGGATTTTGGTAACGGCATTATGTGAAGCTCGTGTGCTGGCCCAAATGAGCCGAAAGTATCCAACTTCTCTGGTGAGTGTTCTTTAAAATAACCTGTGCCAAAAAAGTTAAGAGCACTGGTTCACAATAATCTTGCAGCATAAACAGACTGCTGATCGTATGACAAAGGAACTAAGCTCTTGCTTATATGAAGAAACGATTTTTAAACTTTAAAAAAAAAAAAAAAAGTTGGTGGCAGCACGTTTTCCTGTGCAAATGGGACCCATGTTATCAAGAACAATGACAACCTATGCACACAGATCTATCTGTTTTTGCTCGTTCTGTGTGCATCGTGGGTTTAGACAGGCTATCGGCAAACATGTAGCCTGTTGGCTGTCATTTAATGCCGCGATTCATGTAGCGCGAACAAGCAATAAAAAAGTTTTTGCCTCTTCATAGTTGATTAACTTCCGCCGCATTTATGTGAAAACTGAAAGGGATATTTCTAGAGCAGGCTTTGTGTTAAGAGGATAAACAAATTGTATACTAGTTATATGCCCTTTTTTAAGCAGTTGTTTGCCTTTATTTTTCTTAGGTTGCAAAGTTCTCCGAGGATACTCTTAGCAGTTATACAGAGGTTGCATCAACACAGGTCTGTAAGAAGAGGATTAGCTGATGTACAGTTCCCCTTTTCTGTGCTGTATTTTTATAATTACATTATGTGCTTATTTAATAGGAGATGCTGCGCTCTTTGTGTTCTCACTTTCTACATGTTGTTAGGGGGACGTGTGAGACTCTGGCATATACTTCTCGTTTGTTGCATGGTCTAGGATCTGTCACGGTGAGTACAATAGATTGGTATAGTGAAACATTATAAGCAAGCTCATTGAGTATAGTGAGTATACCAATATCAATCTCTCCTGACTTTCACATACACATGAATGCTTAGCAGAGGCAGCTGCCAAATTTCCCTCTTTCAGTAAATGGACTTTTGGTCCCACTAAAAATGTCAGGTATGGTAACTTGTGATAATTATAAAGCTTTTAGGCAATTTAATTCACATGAAAACTTCTCTGAAGGCTAAAAATTATAAAAATGAGGGGTTTTTTTTATGTCTAGAGGAGTGATTTTTTTTCCCAACACAGATGAGGATTCTTTACACTAAGAGCAGTTAGACTGCTCAACCTTCTGCCAGAAGACTTTGTTGTGCTAAGTTGTTTAAGAGCTCGAAAGGGGCCTGAATAGCTTTGATATTATTATATATTTATGAACAAAATGCTGCTGTTTGTTTGTTTTCATGTGTAGGTTGATTGTTTGGTAAAGTTCTATAAACCTGAGGATGTTTTCTTGAGTAATGTAAACTGTGCTCTTTTAAAAGGTTATTTGCTGTGTGGACAAACAGGGAGTCCTTTCCTGGCCAAATCCCAGTCCTGAGACTGTTCTGTTTTTTAGTGGACGAGTAGATCAGACCACTGATAGACACGATGATCTCACTGATCAATTATCCCTACGTTCCTACTGCCAGACCGATTTGGAAGATGAGGTGATGGTCAAATCTAATTTTTTGTGCATCATTCTATTGATCATTTCCTTGAATTTAGCATTTCCTGGAATGTCTTTCCTATCTGTTTTCTCTGCAGCCTCAAGAGATGGTGGCACTATTAGCAGAGACCAATATCCTACAGCTAGTAAATGAGCAGGATACTACGGAGCGTCAGAATGATGTCGCTAGACCTTCTGAAACTCAGAGAAAACCTCACAGTCGGAACAAACATGCATCAGGCTCTAATGTGAGCTTCAGCCAGGACACTGGTGGTCAGGTATATAAAAAGTTTGCTAAAGTATAATGAGCTATCATTTCCAATCACACTCTTCATACGCAGAAGAATAACTCTGTTCATACATCTATTACTGTTTTACCTTAAGGTTTCTTTGTAGTATAGCATAGTATACTATTCTTTCCTGTAAAAAAAAAAAAAAGAAAAGGCAACTGAAGTGAGAGAGGCGCACGTGCTGGATTAACAGCTACAGTACACTTCTCACTACTGCTTTCTAATTTCTTAAATGCTGCTGTCCTTAGGGTTGTGCTGCAGAGAGTTAGGGGAGCAGGATCCTCCTTTCTCCTTGTGTTACATGTGGGTGACCTTAGCTAGTCTCCTGGCTTAGCATTGCTGCAGGCCTGATTGGTGGGGAACAAGGCATTTTCCTTTAGGAGTTGCTGTATATACTCATGTATTAGCCGAGTTTTTCAGCACATTTTCTTGTGCTGAAAACGCGCCCCCCAAACTCGGTTTATACACGAGTCTTTGTCCCAGAAGCTGGCGGGATATGAAGAAGGGCGGAGCAGTGGGTCACAGGAGGCAGAAGGCTGCTGCTAAAGCCTGTGCCCGCTGCTAAAGAGAAATGAATATTCACTGCACTGGCAATGAATATTCATTTTCTCTTGTAGCATGCACAGTTACAACCGCAGTCGCCAGCTTCCAGCAGCAGCCGGGCTGTCACGGGTGCCCGTTCATTAAGTTAATTAATATTCAACTCTCTCCACTCCCATAGGCGTGGAGAGAGGTGAATGTTCATTACCTTAATGAGCGGGAACACGTGATTGTTCAGCTGGAAGAGCTGCTGGCACTGGAATGAGATGTTGTGAGGGCCCGCAGGGAAGGTACCATAAGTAGGATTTTTTTTTTATAGGGATGAGGAACCATGCATACAAGGACATGGATAGGGAACCACACATACAAGGATAGGGGATAAGGAGCCATGTATACAAGGATGGGGATAAGGAGCTATGCAGACAAGGACAGGGATGGGGAGCCATGCAGACAAGGATGAAGATGAGGAGCCATGCATATCAGGATAAGGATGATGGGACAATGCATACCCGGCTTATACTCAAGTCAATACGTTTTCCCAGGTTTTTATGGCAAAATAAGGTGCTTTGGCTTATACTCTGGTTGCTCGAATATATGCTCGAGTTTGTACGGTATTGCAAGGTTTCTTATCTTTTTCCTTACCATTGATGGAAAGTTGTTTTCTAATACGCGCTTTAACCCCTTAACGACCTTTGACGCATACGCTGCGTCATGAAAGTCGGTGCCAAAACGACCTATGACGCAGCGTATGCGTCATGGAATGATCACGTCCCTGCAGATCGGGTGAAGGGGTTAACTCCTATTTTACCCGATCTGCAGGGAGAGGGGGAGTGGTGCTTCAGCCCAGGGGGGGGTGGCTTCACCCCCCGTGGCTACGATCGCTCTGATTGGCTGTTGAAAGTGAAACTGCCAATCAGAGCGATTTGTAATATTTCACCTAAAAAACTGGTGAAATATTACAATCCAGCCATGGCCGATGCTGCAATAACATCGGCCATGGCTGGAAATACTAAAGTGCCCCCCCCCACACCCACCGATCGCCCCCCCAGTGCTCCGTTAGTCCTCCGGTCCCCTCCGTCCGCCTGCCGGCTCCCCCGTCCTGCTGTCCGCTCCCTCCTTGCTCAGATCCCCCCCCCCTGTGCTCCGATCACCCCCCCTGTGCTCCGATCCACCCCCCCACCACCCCTTCATACTTACCGATCCTCCCGGTGTCCGGCCGTCTCCTCTCTGGGCGCCGCCATCTTGGAAAATGGCGGGCGCATGCTCAGTGCGCCCGCCGAATCTGCCAGTCGGCAGATTCCTTACAGGTACATTTTGATCGCTGTGGTAGGTTCTATCACAGCGATCAAAATAAAAAAAATAATAAATAACCCCCCCCCCCCTTTATCACCCCCATAGGGACAATAATAAAATAAAGAATTTTTTTTTTTTTTTTTTTCCACTAGGGTTAGGGTTAGAACTAGGGTTAGAACTAGGGGTAGGGTTAGGGGTAGGGTTAGGGTTACGGGTAGGGTTAGGGGTAGGGTTATGGCATGTGCACACAGAGCGGATCCGCAGCGGATTGGCAGCGGATTGGCCGCGGATCCGCAGCGGATTGGCCGCGGATCCGCAGCGGATTGGCAGCGGATTGGCCGCGGATCCGCAGCGGATTGGCAGCGGATTGGCCGCGGATCCGCAGCGGATTGGCAGCGGATTGGCCGCGGATCCGCAGCGGATTGGCAGCGGATTGGCCGCGGATCCGCAGCGGATTGGCAGCGGACCCGCAGCGGATTGGCCGCGGATCCGTCGCGGATCCGCAGCGGATCGGCAGCGGATCGGCAGCGGATCCGCAGCGGATCCGCAGCGGATCCGCAACGGATCCGCAGCGGATCCGCAGCGGATCCGCAGCGGATTGGCCGCGGATCCGCAGCGGATTGGCAGCGGATCCGCAGCGGATTGGCCGCGGATCCGCAGCGGATTGGCAGCGGATTGGCCGCGGATCCGCAGCGGATTGGCCGCTGCGAATTCGAAGCAGTTTTCCATCAGGTTTACAGTACCATGTACACCTAAGGAAAACCAAATCCGCTGTGCCCATGGTGCGGAAAATTCCGTGCAGAAACGCTGCGTTGTATTTTCCGCAGCATGTCAATTCTTTGTGCGGATTCCGCAGCGTTTTACACCTGTTCCTCAATAGGAATCCGCAGGTGAAATCCGCACAAAAAAACACTGGAAATCTGCTGTAAATCCGCAGGTAAAACGCAGTGCCTTTTACCTGCAGATTTTTCAAAAATCGTGCGGAAAAATCTCACACGAATCCGCAACGTGGGCACATAGCCTTAGGGTTAGGGTTGGAATTAGAGTTAGGGTTGGAATTAGGGCTAGGGTTTGAAATAGGGTTAAGATTAGGCTTGTGGTTAGGGTTACGGATAGGGTTAGGGGTGTGTTGGGGATAGGGTTAGGGGTGTGTTGGGGTTACAGTTGTGGTTAGGGTTGGGATTAGGGTTACGGTTGGGATTAGGGTTAGGATTAGGGTTGGAATTAGGGTTACGGGTGTGTTGCGGTTAGGGTTGTGGTTAGGGGTGTGTTGGGGTTAGGGTTGTGATTAGGGTTATGGCTACAGTTGGGATTAGGATTAGGGGTGTGTTGGGGTTAGTGTTGAAGTTAGAATTGAGGGGTTTCCACTGTTTAGGCACATCAGGGGTCTCCAAACGCAACATGGCGCCACCATTGATTCCAGCCAATCTTGCGTTCAAAAAGTCAAATGGTGCTCCCGCCCTTCCAAGCCCCGACGTGCGCCCAAACAGTGGTTTACCCCCACATTTGGGGTACCAGCGTACTCAGGACAAACTGGGCAACAACTGTTGGGGTCCAATTTCTCCTGTTACCCTTGCAAAAATAAAAAATTACTTGCTAAAACATAATTTTTGAGGAAAGAACAATTATTTTTTATTTTCACGGCTCTGCGTTATAAACTTCTGTGAAGCACTTGGGGGTTGAAAGTGCTCACCACACATCTAGATAAGTTCCTTCGGGGGTCTAGTTTCCAAAATGGGGTCACTTGTGGGGTGTTTCTACTGTTTAGGCACATCAGGGGCTCTGCAAATGCAATGTGACGCCCGCAGACCATTCCATCAAAGTCTGCATTTCAAATGTCACTACTTCCCTTCCGAGCCCTGACGTGTGCCCAAACAGTGGTTTACCCCCACATATGGGGTATCAGCGTACTCACAACAAACTGGGCAACAAATATTGGGGTCCAAATTCTCCTGTTACCCTTGTGAAAATAAAAAATTGCTTGCTAAAACATCTTTTTTGAGGAAAGAAAAATGATTTTTTATTTTCACGGCTCTGCGTTGTAAACTTCTGTGAAGCACTTGGGGGTTGAACGTGCTCACCACACATCTAGATAAGTTCCTTGGGGGGTCTAGTTTCCAAAATGGGGTCACTTGTGGGGGGTTTCTACTGTTTAGGCATATCAGGGGCTCTGCAAATGTAACATGATGCCCGCAGACCATTCCATCAAAGTCTGCATTCCAAAACGTCACTACTTCCCTTCCGAGCCCCGGCATGTGCCCAAACAGTGGTTTACCCCCACATATGGGGTATCAGCGTACTCAGGAGAAACTGGACAACAACTTTTGGGGTCCAATTTCTCCTGTTACTCTTGCAAAAATAAAAAATTCTGGGCTAAAAAAATATTTTTGAGGAAAGGAAACACATTTATTATTTTCACGGCTCTGCATTATAAACTTCTGTGAAGCACTTGGGGGTTCAAAGTGCTCACCACACATCTAGATAAGTTCCCTTGGGGGTCTAGTTTCCAAAATGGAGTCACTTGTGGGGAGTTCCTACTGTTTAGGCACATCAGGGGCTCTGCAAACGCAACATGATGCCCGCAGAGCATTCCATCAAAGTCTGCATTTCAAAACGTCACTACTTCCCTTCCGAACCCCGACGTGTGCCAAAACAGTGGTTTACCCCCACATATGGGGTATCAGCGTACTCACAACAAACTGGGCAACAAATATTGGGGTCCAAATTCTCCTGTTACCCTTGTGAAAATAAAAAATTGCTTGCTAAAACATCTTTTTTGAGGAAAGAAAAATGATTTTTTATTTTCACGGCTCTGCGTTGTAAACTTCTGTGAAGCACTTGGGGGTTGAACGTGCTCACCACACATCTAGATAAGTTCCTTGGGGGGTCTAGTTTCCAAAATGGGGTCACTTGTGGGGGGTTTCTACTGTTTAGGCATATCAGGGGCTCTGCAAACGTAACATGATGCCCGCAGACCATTCCATCAAAGTCTGCATTCCAAAACGTCACTACTTCCCTTCCGAGCCCCGGCATGTGCCCAAACAGTGGTTTACCCCCACATATGGGGTATCAGCGTACTCAGGAGAAACTGGACAACAACTTTTGGGGTCCAATTTCTCCTGTTACTCTTGCAAAAATAAAAAATTCTGGGCTAAAAAAATATTTTACCCTTCGCCACGACAGCACCCACTTTGAGAGAGGGACCCGCCCATAGGAACAGGAAACCTACAGAGATAAAAGGGCGGCCCCCCTCTCCTCCTCAGTTGGTTTCCTGTTCCTATCGGAACTCTCTGGATTACCTACAGACGGAGGTGGTTGGAGCGCCTCCACTTTTTCTTACCCGAGCCGGTACATCCGCCTGCGTGGTTCTCTCGGTGACAGCAGGGGCTGCGGCATCGGAAGCAGCGGCGGGGGAGCCACTGCATGCAGCCTCCCCCCTCGTCTGGGCACTATCCGGCAGGTTCCGGGCATGGAAGGCCCGGCCTATGGAGGGAGCCTGTGTGTACGGGGCGCCGATTCCAGAAAGCAGCGGCGCCGGCTCTGGCGCGCGGGTAAGTCTGCGCTGCTTCATTGAACCGGAAGTGTTAGTGCACTTCCGGTTCGCGGGGGGTGCGGCACGCTGCCTGGGACCGCGCGATTCAAAAGCGCCGGGGCACAGGGCTAGTTGCTCAATATGTCGTCCCCGGCAGATACTGAGCTTCCACTTGCTGTGGAACGTGATAGCGCTGACAAAAGTAGCGCTAAAAGCTTAAAGTCAGCGGCTAAACGGAGTGGTCATTCCATGGATGGATCTGACACTCGCAGAAGTAAATCAAGAAGTACGGATGCAGTACTCAGACCCCACACAGTGTCTCCATCTCCTAATCCGGTATAATGATGAATATAATAGCTTCACTGGGTGAGTGTTATAATCCTTTTCCCATAAGCTGATCCCTTCCTTCTCTGATTTTCCCCTAGGCTAAAAGGACTAGTAAATCCAAGCATAAAGAATGTGCTCTATGCAGGCAGCCCTTACCTGACACATATTCTAAAAGGCTGTGTCAATCCTGTATCAGCCAGACCTTACAGGATGAGGCAGCTGTTACAGCCACAGATATTAGAGCCTTAATACGGCAAGAAATACAGTCCCTGGGGTCAGAATCCTTGAAAAAGCAGGGCACTAAGCACCTATCTCCAATCTCTAGCTCAGAGTCTGAAGAGGGCCTAATTCGATCCTCCAACACCTCAGGATCATCTCCTAGTTCCTCTGAGGATGAAGGTGGAGCGTGTTTTCCAGTTGAGAGCATTGACAACCTTATAAAATCTGTAAGGAACACTATGGGGTGTCCAGACACTAAGGGAGTTAAATCTGCACAGGACATTATGTTTGCAGGCCTGGGTCATAAAAAGAGGCGAGCTTTTCCTGTAGTTTCTGCCGTTAAAGACCTTGTAAAGAAGGAATGGGACAAACAGGGGAAGGGGTTTCTCCCATCCTCTTCTAAAAGACGCTACCCCTTCAGCGATGAGGAATTGGCAGTGTGGTCTAAAGTCCCGAAGGTGGATGCAGCGGTGGCGTCAACTTCGAAACCGGCATCTCTACCTGTGGAAGATGCAGGGATTCTATTAGATCCCTTAGACCGCAAAACAGAAGCTCTTCTAAAAAGGTCCTGGGAGACAAACACTGGAGCTTTTAAACCAGCCATATCAGGCACGTGTACAGCCAGGTCCCTATTAGTCTGGGTTGACCAGCTTGAACAACAGGTGAAAGGCAAGATCACAAGGGATAAGATTCTTCAATCCTTGCCTCTGATTAAAAGTGCCGCAGCATTTCTAGCTGACGCTTCAGCGGACTCCCTCCGTTTAGCAGCCAGGTCAGCAGGTCTGGTTAATGCAGCTCGTCGTGCCCTTTGGCTCAAAGGATGGAAGGGAGACGCACAATCAAAAACCAGATTATGTTCAATCCCATGCCAGGGTGAGTTCTTGTTTCGGAAGGTTCTGGATGACCTACTTAACAAGGCAGGAGAAAGAAGGAAGGGCTTTCCTAAACAGTTTCTTCCTTCTTATAGGAGAGCGTTTAGAAGACGGCCATTTAACAGGAGGAGGCCGTATGAGGCCCAAAAAGATCGGTGGGAAACAAAAGAAACCAGACCGAAAGGTGCCTTATATAGTAATCCCGAAACATCTAAGCGGGGGAGATACCATCAGTGATGACTACCCAGTAGGGGGCAGACTGAAATTCTTTTATCATCAATGGGAAAATATAACCTCAAATCAATGGATCCTTCAGCTAATAAAATCTGGATTAAGATTAGATTTCTTTAAATTACCACAAGACAACTTTGTAGTAACATCTCTAAAAGCGCCGGAACAACAGGAAGCGCTTCAGTTAGAAATTCTGAGCCTTTTGGCAAAGAATGTTCTCATCGAAGTACCAATAAACCAGGAAGGGAGGGGGTTTTATTCCTCTTTATTTTTGGTTCCAAAACCTGATGGTACTTTTCGTACTATAATTAATCTAAAAAGACTAAATGCCTTTTTGGTTGAACACACCTTTAAGATGGAATCTATAAGATCTACTATAAAACTCTTGTTCCCTAGGTGCTTTATGGCAGGTCTGGATTTGAAGGATGCGTACTATCATCTTCCAATTCATATAGAACACCAACAATATCTCAGAGTTGCAGTAGTTCTACAAGGCCGGATCCGGCACTTCCAATTTACGGCCATGCCATTCGGCCTATCTATGGCGCCTCGGATCTTCACGAAACTTATGCTAGAGGTGATGGCCTATCTACGTCATCAAGACACATTAATTGTACCCTATTTAGATGATTTCTTAATAATTGGTAATTCAGCATCTCAATGTGAAAAACGCTTGTCTAATACCGTTTCATCATTGCAGGCCTTAGGTTGGATTATAAACTTCAAAAAATCCAGACTTCTTCC
Organism: Ranitomeya variabilis; assembly: GCF_051348905.1. Lineage (NCBI taxonomy): Eukaryota > Metazoa > Chordata > Amphibia > Anura > Dendrobatidae > Ranitomeya > Ranitomeya variabilis. Next base: position 468,676,794 of record NC_135235.1, on the reverse strand, counting down.
AGAAACTCGTCAGTCCTTCCTAGGACTAGTCTTGGACTCTGTAAGTCAAAAATGTCTTTTACCAGAATCCAAAAAGTTAATCATAGTTTCAAAGGTCGCTACGGCAAGATCAAATCCTCGTATGTCCCTCAGAGAGGCCATGTCTCTCTTGGGCTCTCTCTCCTCCTGCATTCCTGCGGTTCAATGGGCCCAATACCATACCAGAACCCTACAACACCAGGTGCTTCATGCTCAGTCTCATTTCCAGGATCATCTAAATTCAAAAATCACCTTATCTGAAGACGTACTTCATTCACTTCGTTGGTGGTTAAATAAAGTCCATTTGTCCAGAGGAGTCTCATGGGCATTTAGGTCCCCTAAAATACTTACTACTGACGCAGGCCCAGAGGGGTGGGGAGCCCATCTGGGTCAAAATATAGCCCAGGGTTGCTGGACTCCTTTAGAGACTCAGCAGTCTTCCAACTGGAAGGAGTTAAATGCAGTATATTATGCTTTAAATTCTTTCCTTCCTCAGCTTCGAGGTTCTCATGTCAAGATCCGGTCGGACAATACAACTGTCGTCGCGTATTTAAATCGGCAAGGCGGAACGCGATCGGAAGGTCTCATGTGTTCAGCGGCAGACATCTTCGATCTAGCAGAACCCAATTTTCTATCTCTCACGGCGGTCCACATCAGAGGTATAGAGAACTCAAGGGCCGACTTTCTAAGTCGCCACACGCTCCGCCAGGGAGAATGGACCCTCAATCCTCGCATATTCAAAAACATAGTGGACATTTGGGGTCTTCCGCAGATAGATTTGTTTGCGACCAGGAGCAACAGGCAAGTACCAATGTTTGCATCCCTGAATGTGGCAGATCGTCCAGATCTAGTAGACTCGCTCCAGTATCCATGGAATTACGATCTAGCCTACGCCTTCCCACCAATGATGCTAATTCCTTTGGTGATCAAGAAAATAAGAGAAGAAAGATCGAAGGTGATTCTGATAGCTCCATTTTGGCCAAAGAGGCCTTGGTTCTCCTGTCTTCGAGCGATGTCAGTTTGCGATCCGTGGATTCTGCCAGTGACTACAGACCTACTCTTTCAGGGTCCATTCTACCATCCACAAGTAAAGGGCCTCCACCTCACGGCGTGGAACTTGAGAGGCAGATACTAACTTTAAGAGGGTTTTCTCAAGAACTAATCAATACATTACTGTTGAGCAGAAAAAAATCTACAACTCTAATCTATAGCAGAGTATGGAGAAAATTCCTCAACTTCTATACAAAACCCTTCTCTAAGGTTCCTATTAAACCAATCCTTGAATTTTTGCAGAAAGGTCGTGAGATGGGGTTATCAGTTAATACTCTGAGAGTTCAAGTGTCTGCCCTGGGAGCCCTCTATAGTGCTAACATTGCTAGTAATAGATGGGTAACTAGATTTATTAGGGCATGCGAGAGGTGTACACCGGTTCATGTTCCACGCCTGCCACCCTGGGACCTGAATCTAGTCCTAGACTCCTTATCTGGTCCTCCCTTTGAACCTTTATATTCTATCCCTCTTAAAAACATCACATACAAGGTAGCTTTACTGATAGCCTTAACTTCTGCCAGAAGAGTGGGTGACATCCAGGCCCTCTCTATAGACCCTCCATTCCTAATAACATATCAGGATAGGATAGTTCTCAAACCTGATCCTTCATACCTCCCTAAGGTAGCTACAAAATACCATAGAGCCCAAGAGATTTTTCTGCCTTCCTTTTATGATAATCCAGCAAATTCAGAGGAGGAAAAACTACATATGCTTGATGTTAAAAGAGCAGTCCTGGGCTACATAGACAGAACCCGCTCTTGCAGACAGAGTAGGGCTCTGTTTGTGTCTTTTCAGGGTCATCGAAAAGGCCATGGAGTCACGAAAGCTACCTTGTCCCGGTGGATCAGAGAGGCTATCCATCTTGCATACTTGTCAAAAGGCGAAAGTCCTCCAGAGGGAGTAAAGGCGCATTCAGCTCGAGCCGTATCATCCTCGTGGGCGGAGAATAAAGACATTCCCATCGAGCTCATATGTAAGGCCGCAACCTGGTCGTCGCCTTCAACTTTCTATAGACACTATAGGCTTGATCTGTCTTCCGCTTCTGACTTGGCATTCGGGAGAGCCGTCCTTAGTACGGTAATCCCACCCAGGTGAAGGGTCTCTGAAAGTCTCTCAAAGTGGGTGCTGTCGTGGCGAAGGGTAAAAAGCCGGATTACTCACCGGTAATGCCCTTTTAATGAGCCACGACAGCACCCTGTCACTTCCCACCCTTGTAGATATGTATAGTTATTAATACAAAATATTCTCATGGGTGATTATAGATATAATAAAATGTACTAATAATTAAGAATGTATACTAATTTAACAATGGCGGTTCCTCTTGTACTCTGAAAAACAACTGAGGAGGAGAGGGGGGCCGCCCTTTTATCTCTGTAGGTTTCCTGTTCCTATGGGCGGGTCCCTCTCTCAAAGTGGGTGCTGTCGTGGCTCATTAAAAGGGCATTACCGGTGAGTAATCCGGCTTTTTTGAGGAAAGGAAACACATTTTTTATTTTCACGGCTCTGCGTTATAAACTTCTGTGAAGCACTTGGGGGTTCAAAGTGCTCACCACACATCTAGATTAGTTCCTTGGGAGGTCTAGTTTCCAAAATGGGGTCACTTGTGCGGGAGCTCCAATGTTTAGGCACACAGGGGCTCTCCAAACGCGACATGGTGTCCGCTAATGATTGGAGCTAATTTTCCATTCAAAAAGCCAAATGGCGTGCCTTCCCTTCCGAGCCCTGCCGTGCGCCCAAACAGTGGTTTACCCCCACATATGGGGTATCATCGTACTCAGGACAAACTGGACAACAACATTTGGGATCCAATTTCTCCTATTACCCTTGGGAAAATAAAAAATTCTGGGCTAAAAATCATTTTTGAGGAAAGAAAAATTATTTTTTTATTTTCACGGCTCTGCGTTATAAACTTCTGTGAAGCACCTGGAGGTTATAAGTGCTCACTATGCATCTAGATAAGTTCCTTGGGGGGTCTAGTTTCCAAAATGGGGTCACTTGTAGGGGAGCTCCAATGTTTAGGCACACAGGGGCTCTCCAAACGCGACATGGTGTCCGCTAACGATTGGAGCTAATTTTCCATTCAAAAAGTCAAATGGCACGCCTCCCTTTCCGAGCCTTGCCGTGCACCCAAACAGTGGTTTACCCCCACATATGAGGTATCGGCATACTCAGGAGAAATTGCCCAACAAATTTTAGGATCCATTTTATCCTGTTGCCCATGTGAAAATGAAAGAATTGAGGCTAAAAGAAATTTTGTGTGAAAAAAAAGTACTTTTTCATTTTTGCGGATCAATTTGTGAAGCACCTGGGGGTTTAAAGTGCTCACTATGCCTCTAGATGAGTTCCTTGGGGGGTCTAGTTTCCAAAATGGGGTCACTTGTGGAGGAGCTCCAATGTTTAGGCACACAGGGGCTTTCCAAACGCGACATGGTGTCCGCTAACGATGGAGATAATTTTTCATTCAAAAAGTCAAATGGCGCTCCTTCCCTTCCGAGCCTTACCATGTGCCCTAACAGTGGTTTACCCCCACATGTGAGGTATTGGTGTACTCAGGAGAATTTGCCCAACAAAATTTAGGATCCATTTTATCCTGTTGCCCATGTGAAAATGAAAAAATTGAGGCTAAAATAATTTTTTTGTGAAAAAAAAGTACTTTTTCATTTTTACGGATCAATTTGTGAAGCACCTGGGGGTTTAAAGTGCTCACTATGCTTCTAGATAAGTTCCTTGGGGGGTCTAGTTTCCAAAATGGGGTCACTTGTGGGGGAGCTCCAATGTTTAGGCACACGGGGGCTCTCCAAACGTGACATGGTGTGGGCTAAAGATTGGAGCCAATTTTTCATTCAAAAAGTCAAATGGCGCTCCTTCCCTTCCGAGCCCTGCCGTGCGCCCAAACAGTGGTTTACCCCCACATATGAGGTATCAGCGTACTCAGGACAAATTGGACAACAACGTCCGTGGTCCAGTTTCTCCTTTTACCGCTGGGAAAATAAAAAAATTGTTGCTAAAAGATCATTTTTGTGACTAAAAAGTTAAATGTTCATTTTTTACTTCCATGTTGCTTCTGCTGCTGTGAAACACCTGAAGGGTTAATAAACTTCTTGAATGTGGTTTTGAGCACCTTGAGGGGTGCAGTTTTTAGAATGGTGTCACTTTTGGGTATTTTCAGCCATATAGAACCCTCAAAATGACTTCAAATGTGAGGTGGTCCCTAAAAAAAATGGTTTTGTAAATTTTGTTGTAAAAATAAGAAATCACTGGTCAAATTTTAACCCTTATAACTTCCTAGCAAAAAAAAAAAATGTTTCCAAAATTGTGCTGATGTAAAGTAGACATGTGGGAAACGTTATTTATTAACTATTTTGTGTCACATAACTCTCTGGTTTAACAGAATAAAAATTCAAAATGTGAAAATTGCGAAATTTTCAAATTTTTTGCCAAATTTCCGTTTTTTTCACAAATAAACTCAGAAATTATCGACCTAAATTTACCACTAACATGAAGCCCAATATGTCACGAAAAAACAATCTCAGAATCGCTAGGATCCGTTGAAGCGTTCCTGAGTTATTACCTCATAATGGGACACTGGTCAGAATTTCAAAAAACGGCAAGGTCATTAAGGCCAAAATAGGCTGGGTCATGAAGGGGTTAAAATATAACCTGTTATGAGCAACAATGATCTGATTTATGAGTTTATAATCTCTATTTTAATTGAAGTGAACACTTTCACTTTTTTATGGTTTTCTCATTATCTTTTTTATTTCTACAGTTAAGCTGCGAGGTTGACGATTATGTTTGTGACTGTCACTTAGAAATGCTTCGGCTGTCCCAAGATCAACAAAACCCTCAAAGTATTCAATTTGATGAGGCCAACTGGCAGCTCCATCTTAGCTCTTTAAAACCTTTAGGTCTTAATGTGTTGCTGAACCTATGTAATCCAGGGGTGAGCACAACACTTTCCCGCTTTTCAGATCATCTGCGCCATATAGCTCTGCAAGAAACCCATAGCTCTGTGCTACCTGGACACATTCCTTGGGGACTTTGTGACTTTTCAAGACTCATAGGTACTGATCAACGATAATGTTTGCTTGCTTCTTCTCTGTCTTGTCCTGTATTGTTTTTCTCTTGTGCTCCTTTTGTTCCACAGACTTTTTTTTTAAAGTTTTTGGAATTTTCAACTCCTCAATTGATAACTGCCTCTTTCTTACTTATATTTAGGTTTCATCCCAGGAGCTAAGGACCTTTTTAAACTACAAAATCATGTTGCTCTCTATCACCTTCCAAGTGAGGAGCCCGTAAAGGAGACTTTACTTTCCAAGATTCCAACTGGTGCCAAACGTAAACCACCACTTAGTCACATGATCAGCCTTTTTGTCCGAGATGTAACTACTAGTATGTACTTTTTTTCTTCCCCTCATAATTGTCAAGTCTCATAAATGTACCTATACATGCATTCCACCTTAATGTCTTCTTTCTTTACCTCTCAGACACAGAGCAGATGCTGTCCCATGGAACAGCTGACATTATCCTTGAAGCCTGTTCAGATTTCTGGGACGGAGCTGATATTTACCCCCTCTCTGGGTCGGACAGGTACAATACATAACATTGTTTTTTTTCCCCCAGGAACCTTAAAGGAAAGGTGCCACCAGTTTTCTTGTAGTTTTTTTTTGTGAAATTAAGCTTAAAATAGAAATTTAAATGTATTAATGCAATTTTGCTTGCAAACATTTCTATATGAAAAATATTATATATTCTTACAAATATATATATTTACCACAAGGGGGAGCATTTTCCATTTTAAACCTCAAGCAGCTATAGGTACTGTAAGACTTACCAGCTTTACTGTTAGCAGCAAAATTGGGGCAGTAACTGCTGACATCACCATTTCCCTCCCCTTTTGGATGGTCTAGTATCCCTGGGGCAGAAAGAAGAGTAGCATCACAGGGCAGTGCCATTTTGGGGGTGACTGCACTGTGATCTGCTATCACCAGGAGTTACTGTTTTTCTCTCTCCCATCAGTGTCTCACCTAGATTACATGATTCTCTCACTGTAGACCACAGCTCCTTATCTTATTTTATGAAGGTATAAATCACTGCTCCTGCTGAGCAGCTGACAGCTTCTATTCCCATAATGCTAATGATACACTGTTCATTTTTAATGTCTGTGCTATTCTGCTGTGCTTTTCTCCTGCATTTTACTACTGTCAGCCCTCAATCTAGGATCTGTTCTGCTGGAATCAGTACTGCTTATGTTTTGTTAGCAGATCCGAGGGCTCCATGAAAATGGCAGCAGAAAACTCCCACTACTGTGAATTGTGCAGCCCAGAGAGGCGTGCCCAGTTCACAGCAGTGACAGTTCTATCACAATAGATAGGGTCTGAGCCCATCTGTTATCTACTATGACCATGGGGTGCCGTATTATGACAGTGATAGTGTCGTGCTGCTACTGTGAAAACAAGATGTCAGCCCCCAGTGCCTTCTTTACCACTGAGCAGTCGTTTGCACAGGCAGATCACAGTAATGTTCACTGAGCGACCTGTTTACATAGGTTGATGTGCTGTCAAGAATGATTAACTTAATCGCTTCATTGGGGGACACAGGAAACCATGGTTGTATGCTGCTGCCACTAGGAGGCTGACACTATGCAAATAGAAAAGTTAGCTCCTCCTCAGTAGTGTACACCCCACCGACCGGGGCCAGCCAAGCTGGTCAGTTTAGCTTAGTGTCAGTAGGAGGTGGACATGGGTCTTTCACTAGACCCATTTCTAGCTCTGTTTTCGTTTTTTTCTAGTAAAGAAGACACTTTGTCTGCTCTTTATGTAAATGCAAGCTCCCTTCAGGTCAGTCCTCTCCCTTCTGTCAGGACTACAGCAGCCCCCCTCTGCCCTATACCCAAGAGCCCCCTACTTCCCCAGGAGAGAGTGGTGCCCCTATCCCAGTGTGGGCTACTTCTGTCACAGTCCGTGGTGGACCTCACCAAAGTGTCGCAGACCCTGGTGTCCGTTCTTGACAGGTTGCCCCTGCCTCCGCCATTGCTAGTGGGTCGCAGGACTCACCGGATGTGCCTACCAACATAGGCCGTAAGAGATCCAGGCAGGAGCGTCGTTCTAGGTCCTCTTCCTGCTCTGTCTCTCCCCCTGGCCTCTTCCGGCAGTCAGCTTCTTCCCAGTCCTCCTCTCTCGAGTCTGGTGAGGTGGTATCGGATGTATTGTCAGAGGATGACTCGGACCTGGATTCTGACTTTTCCTCTAATATGAGTGACATGGTCCAGAGCCTCATTGTGGCAGTCAATCAGACCTTTAACATTAAGGATACCTCTGCGGAACCCGCAGAACAGGCGGTTTCGTTTATACCGTCAAGACCAGCTCCCAAGGTCTTTACCCTTCACAGAGAATTTGAGGAGGTACTTTACAGGGAACGGGAAAACCCGACCAGAGGGAAGCGCCCCGGGATCCTATATCCCTTCGCCCCTGAGCTCACTGCGAACTGGACCTCTTCCCCAACTCTGGACCCTCCAGTTTCCAGACTGTCCACCATCCTCCCGCTTACGAATGGAGCATCCCCCAAGGACTCCAATGACAGGATCATAGAGTCTTTCGCAAAGTCTGCCTTTGAAGCAGCCGCTTCTGCATTGTGCCCTGCCTTTGCCACCACCTGGGTATCAAAATCCATAGCTGCATGGGCTAAACAACTCTGTCAGGGCATTCTTTCTGGAGCTTGACCGGAGGAATTGGCCGACCACGTGGACCAGATTTCTCCTTCCGGTGAAGTACATGATATCTGCCTCCCTGGATGCCACTTCATGTGTGGCTCAGGCGTCCAGCAATATTATGGCCATCTGACGGACTATTTGACTTAAAGTGTGGCAGGAGGACTTATCTTCAAAAAAAAGTCCCTTACCAACTTGTCTTTCCAGGGTTCCCGTCTATTTGGCTCTAATTTGGATCAAATTATTAAGAAGGCTTGGGTTGAATTGGTGAATTCGGTTATCCCGTATGAACGTACATTGTATCAAAATAGAGGATGTCCAGGCAAATTTGAAAAGATCTGGGGTAGATGGAACTCCTCTTACCGTACACTATAGATCCATACTAATTAGATATCCGTGCAGGAAGCTGGGTTTATGGCTTTGGGGGCATCGCATGAAGGACAAAATAATGCAGAGTTTTCTTTTAAGCTGCAAACTAGTAGTTATTGTAGTTGATGTTATATAATCGGTTATTTACAGGATATCGTTTTTTTGACATACACAATTTGCTGTCCTTGAAATACTTTATCAATAATAGGTACAATATTTTTTGTTATGAATAAAGTACGCACCTTTTCGCATATTCAGTAAAGCAATATAATTATCTGTACTTTATGCTTTTCCTGATAATAACGAATGCAAATGTGTGTATTGTATGGTTTATTCAGAAATTAATAAACACATTTAAAATTATTAAGTAGGCCACTGGAGGGACGAGCTCCTTCCTTCCTCAGTCCAAACCTCGCCGGCCTTCTCTGAAGCGTCAGTTTCGGTCCTTTCGGCTTTTTCTTCGTTTCTCTGCGGTGGAGGTTTTTTCTAGCCAAGAGAGGCCACAGGCTCGCCAGGATAGGAAAAGGGCTTCCTTTAAACCCACCCCCTTATGACAACTCCCTTAAATCGCAAGGTAGATCGACCAGGCCTAGACCCGGCAGATCTTCCTCTGCATGACTCCACTCCAGATCCCAGAGAATCCTCCAGGCTGAGCGGCCATCTCTGTTTTTTTTTCAGAGACGTCTGGCTCGCCTCAGTGGAGGACGCATTGGTCAGGGAGGCGGTATCCTCCAGATACAAAAAGTAGATTTTTGGTTCTTACCGTAAAATCTTTATCAGAGCCTTCATTGGGGGACACAGGAAACAATGGATGTATTCTGCTGCCATTAGGAGGCTGACACTATGCAAATGAAATAAGTTAGCTCCTCCTCCGCAGTGTACACCCCACCGGGGCCAAGCTGGTCAGTTAGTATCAACGCAGTAGGAGAAACAACCTAAACGAAATCATTAGAAAAAATGGGTGGTTGCTGTGTCCCCAATGAAGGCTCTTAGAAAGAGATTTTATGGTAAGAACACAAATCTACTTTTCTCTATCGCTCCATTGGGGGACAAAGGAAACTATGGGACGTCCCAAAGCAGTACCCAAGAGTGGGAAGACTACAAGAACTTGTCAAAAACACAAGCAGAGGCGAGAATCGCTGGACGGAGACTGGTCTCTGTAGTAATAATAATCTTTATTTTTATATAACGCTAACATATTCCGCAGCGCTTTACAGTTTTTGAACACATTATCATCGCTGTCCCCGATGGGGCTCACAATGTAAATTCCCTATCAGTATGTCTTTGGAGTGTGGAAGGAAACTGGAGTACCCGTAGGAAACCCACGCAAACATGGGGAGAACATACAAACTCCTCGCAGATGTTGTCCTTGGTGGGTAATATGTGGAAGACCTTACTACCCAGGCGAAAAACGCCAGGAGAGCTGCTATTAGGAACCCAGGAAAGAATGTTACAGGAGGCTATTCAGTCAGATGCAGAGACAAGTGAGGAAGACAAAACGATGATGACTGTCCGAACAAAAGCAGGGAATCTGAGCATCCGAAGAAACTTTTCCCAGCAGAAGGAATGCAGAAACGCCCCTTTTTCCAGTTACTAAGAAATCCGGGAAAACTGCTAGAAAAACAAGAAGGAACGCGGGAAAAGAACTACCGCCAGAGACAAGCTATCCCAAAAACACCCAGGAAGCCGCTCTGAATCAAGGAAACGTGCAATTCACATAGGAAAAATAAAAACAAAACAACGAAAGAGAAACTGGTTTCCCTGAAAGGGAAAACAGAGAAGCAACACCAAGGAGGTCGAGAGACAACTGGGCTCCGGAAACGACCCAGGGAGGAGAGAAAAAAGCATTGTAACCTAATGGAGAGCAAAACACTGAAATCGTACTGAAGGAAACCTCATAGAACACTCAGGATCTCTTCAGAGCGACGCGGGTTCAGTTTCATCAACAAGCGGCTCAGAAAACAAGAACCGTCTGAAGAGACAACCCCTTGCCTGTCTACGTAGGTAGATCGTAGACTGCCGTGGTCGACTCCGCAGCCCGGATCAATCAGGAAGCTAAACTCAAGCATAATGGGATGAAAAAGGTCATAAGGGACTATGGAAATAGTTGTCTAGACGGCATGGGAAGGCACAATAGTAAATGAGCAGTCAAACCCGAATAAAAAGATGGATACCACCCTACTCTGAACATAAAGCAAATAGAAGAACTGAAGTATGCCACAGCACACATGGGAGGCGACCAGTCTAATCCATGAAAGGTTGGCCATGGGAAGGAGCACATAGCATCCAAAAGAAAACTTGACTGCCGAAAGGAACAATCATCACTATGACGTCCTGGGCAACCTTGTCAATCCTGAACAATCTGGGACGGGGCGAGAATTCTCGTGTGTGGACCCACTTACTTAAGTATGTCACAACACAACCGCAAATAACTGAAAAAATGTAAATGTGAAAATACTGATAAGGATACGATTCTTGCTGAAGGAAGAAATCTGTCGCCATGCTCCTCATTGGATCCAAGCCTGGAGTAGCCTTTGTACCCTGGTCAATGCTTGTGAAGAGTAAGGTCCAGTTCCTGTCAGAAGGGGAACTTGTTCCTGTAACGTTCGGAAATCAAATCCCGGAGCTGATAGACTCTTGTGCTCAAGACTTTATCCGGTGTCTGTAAGAAAGAAGACTGACAAACAGAGAGCTCGGGTATTGAGATAGCTCAAATGCCTCTAGGATCGTACAGTGAATAGTCATGAGAATCATAGCATATATAGGACCTAGCTCAGTAAAAATTAGCCAGAATGTATAAACGGCAATGGTAAATCAACTATGGTAGGTGTAAACCACTGGATAGTAAAGACAGCCTGATGGCAGCGCTGTAAACTGACCTACTGGATAGTTAGCGGTAGGCTCGAATAGCCAGAAAGTGAAGAAAGGCACCTGGGGAGCAAATGCATCCAGGACACAGTGTATGGCTGAAAGACACCATCCAGTACTTGACACCTGCGTGTCTGATCTACCTGAAAGTGAACTGGCAACTTAGGCTGCCGCTGTGAACAACCGTGTGGTACATGGTAGAATGTCTGTCTCACTGAAAAAGACCACAGATGTTAATGACCACGAGACACGTAGACGCCTGACTCACCTGTGAGCGGACTAGCACCGCTGCTGCAGCCAGAAGTGATGAATACCAGACACCTCTGATTCAGTGAGTGGTGAATAAAAGGGAGTGTAGGCAGATACTGGCAAAGACCCTGAAGTACATGATAGAGAGTGCTTCTGTCTCACCTGACTATGGGACAGAAGACCAGGACCAATTCCACCAACAACCCTGGGTACATCTGAACCACTGGAAAGAGGCAGATATCAACTAGATGTATTCTGTAGGTGCTGCATCTAATTCCTGGATAGCGGATAGAGTACTGCTGCAATTGAACGAGAGGAACATGAAGGAGAGTGCTTCTGACTCACCTGAATGTACTTGAGTATAGTACTGCAGTACTGAGTATAGTACTGCAGCAATCAGCCCAAGACACATCTAATGTACTGGAAAGACGACTGCTTCAATCTACCATACTGTACCTGGTGGGTGTGTTGCAATCGGCTCCGTGGAAAAATCCCTGGAGAAAAGGGTATAGGATAGAGCCGATTCTGTACTGCGGTACAGGTCTGGATGCCTGGCGGCATAAGGCAGATTAACAGTCTCACATTCGGCCATGTAGTAAGCCGTGCCATGAAGTCTGCCTTGAAGCAGGTCCTGTCCTCTCTCTTGAAGGCAAAACAGTCAGCTTGGGATCAGAGGGAGACTAAACTCTACTCTCTGTCTCCAAGCGATTTGTGGTCGGCTTTTTTTTTTTTTTTTTCACTAAAGGAATAGGAGCAGCTCCCCTCTCTGCCTAGATCAGTGTAACGCTGGCATCACGAGAAGGGCTGCGGGGGGATGCCGAATGAGCACCTGAGTTGCCTGGAGGAAAAAAAAAGCCACCTTCCTGGTCCAGGTGCCGGCAGATGGCGACCGTAGGGAGTGAGAAGAGGACCTTCATATAAACAAAGGGCCCACAGATTCTACGCCACTGATTGAGGAAGGGGGGCGTGCCACTGGAAGAAACCACCTCAAGTTCCCTATGAGGAACAGAGCCATAGGTGCTGGTCTCGACCATCTAAATGAGACGAGTGTTTTGCGGGTTCCATGGTGGCATCCTGAAAGAAAAAGGTGTTGTTGACGGCCACAATAGGGCTCTGGACCATGTCTCTCCTATCACAGGCCCGGTCAGAATCCGGGTCCAAGTAATCCTCAGACATAACATCCGCACCTGCCACGGCAGACTCTGGAGGATCAGAAAGAATATGTTCGCTGGAAGAGGCCAGGGGAAGTACGGGAGGAAGACCTAGAACTATGCTCCTGCCAATAACTTTTGCTGCCCCTGTTAGAAGGCATGGTCGGTGAATACTGCTATTGGCTGGTGACTACTAAAGGAAAGGACAGGCCATCTGTCAATAACGGCCACCAGGGTCTGCGACACCCTGGGGAGGTCCGCTACAGAATGTGACCGAGAAGAAAAACCTACACTGGGAGCAGTAGGGAGACTTTTGAGTAGCAGGCACGGGGGAGCTACTGCAGTCCTGACAGAGGGGAGAGTACTGACCAGAAGGGATCTTGCATTTACATTAAAGAACCCAAAAGGTGCCTGACAAGAGCAGGGAAAAAGGGGCAGGGGGCGAGAGCGCACTCCCACAGATTGAGGCATGATAAACAGCAGACCCACTAACTAATGCCATAAGGTTAGGGGATAGAAAGATATGTGCTGAGGAGAAGGTCAGTCTGCAGAGCAGTGATACTTACCAGGTACTGAAGCCTACTTTCAGGAGGTCGGAACAAACAGAGCGATTGCAGGAGATGTTAAGTTCCCTGCAGAAAGGTGCCATCTTCCGGGACCGGATGCCGGAAATGATGACCACAGGGAGGAAGTGGAGGGGCCACCAAGAAAATGTGCGTGCAGAATACGTGCAACTGAAGAGAGAGAGCAGGGGGCGTTACCCAAAAAAGGCCGACTCGATGAGGCTGCCAGGGGCGGGGTTAACCGCCAGAGCATGACAGCGACGATCGGGAGAAGGAACCCGCCCGAAGCTGCCGGGAAGAGGAGTTAACCGCTGGAGACAGGGGAGGAGGCAGGCCACTGGCTGCTGGAGAATATCTGCCGAAATTGCTGAGGTGAAAGAGGCGGAGTCACCTGCTGACAAAAGAAGAGGGGGCATACCCGTGATGGGCGGAAGAAAAGCCCCCAAGATGAAGGGAAGGGGGCGGGAGCTAAAATGCAGGGACTAGGCGGCTCTGAAGCTGGAGCCTAAATTTAGAACCAGGCAGCGGTCGCCGAGCAAGGGATGATAGCGCGGAGGCCCAGAAATAACCTGTAAGGTAATCCTGAGCCCCCAAGGAGGCAGGAAATAAAACGAAAACAGGCCCCAGATAAAACAAAATAGGTCTATGCAGAGAGTAATAAAAGAGGATCTTTTGGGACTTTTGGGCTAGAGAGACCTTCTGCTTACTACCATTCTCCATATTTACCATTGTGGTAATCCCTTTCTTTATCTTCTTCTTTAAACTTCATCTCTATCTTCTTCTTTTTCTTTTCCAATATCTTCCTCTTTACTAGAGTCTTCTTCTGTATTTCCTCTGGAAAACCTGTGGAGAAAAGAGATGTACCTTTCCAGAAGATGCGACTGTGCCTCCTAAAACCATCAGGCTCTGGTGGGCAAGTGGGTAGGAGACGGGGGCCAGGACCAAATCCGGATCACCTAAACACTTTTCCGTGTTAGAGGTTGGGGTCCTGCCAACTAGACATATGAGGATACGGGGTAGCAGTTCTCCTAGTCTCTATGTGGGAGTACAGTTGTGACCGTTCACACTGTATCCCTCCTGAGGTAAATGAGAAGCTCCATCTGAAAAAAGAGACATTACTGGAAAACAAGGAAAACTAAAATAGAAATGGGTCTAGTGAAAGACCCGTGGTCACCTCCTACTGACACTAAGCTAACCTGACCGCCAACTGCAGGCCAGGTTGAATAAACATCGCCAGAACATTAGAAATGGCTTTCTCTTGCATAGCCTCTTTAAACATTTTCTAATGATGCACCAAAAAAAGCTAAAATCTCTGAAACTAACAATCATTAACCACATACCCAACACTGTGACAGACCGTTTTAGTAGCTTAATAAACAAAGAAAGCTTTTGGATATTTAAGCTCGGCACACTGGCCCCATAGAGACTGAATCTCATGATAGAAAAAGTGACCAGATAAACATTATTTTATTTTCTTCTATTTATTTTTTATTTTTCTTTATTATTTTTTATTATTTATTTATTCATTTTTATTATTTTTTATATTGCTTTGTTTATATTACTTTTTTAGGATCTTACTGTATTCACCCTATAGGTTTCCAAATGTGTTCAATACAAGTTCATGGCCATATTTTGTGACAGGCTGTGTTATACGTGACAGTGGTTTTTTTTTTTAAATAATTTGCCGGATAAACAACGCTTACCTCGTTGATCGGGTGATCATCAGCCTTTTTCGACTACAAGGTTATCATGAAACGAGCTGTCTAAGAAACACTCCAACCTCAAAGTGTTGCAGCATTAATGTATACTTGGGCTATAATAATAATATTAATTTGAGAAACAAGAACCTTCAACCCCTTGATTCTCAATTCTTAAGGGACGGTGAGTGCGTCCTTTACCTCTTCATATGTGCATCATATATGCATAAAAAAATTAACTCAATCGGAAAACATTGTAAATGAAAAACAAAAATCACAAATGCCAAAATAAAATTTTTTGGGTTGCTTGCAATGCCACAAAAAATGCTGTAAAGGCGATCAAAACATCATATTTATCCCAAAATGGTATCCATAAAAACATTTTCTCCTTGCCAAAAATAAGCCAACGCACAGCTCTGTCGACCAGAAAATGAAAACGTTCCGGACACAAGCCTAAAAAATGTATTTATTTTTTTAAAATTCAGATTTTTGTTTTCACCACTAAAACAAATTGGGCAAGTTTGGCATCGCTGTAATCGTACCGATGGGCAGAATCATGCAAGGTAATTTTTACCACATAATGTACACCATGAAAACAATTCCCAAAAAGCAATGTCAGAATAGCGTTTTTTCACAATTTCTCCCCACTTGAATTTTTTTCCTGTTTTCCAGTACACTATGTGGTAAAATGAATGGTGTCATTCAAAAGTACAACTCAACCTGCAAAAAAAAAGCCCTCGTACATACATGCGGAGCAAAAAAATAAAATGATTATGCTCTGGGAAGAAGGAGAGGAAAAAAAGAAAATGCAAAATCGTAAATTGGCCATGTTGTGAAGGGGTTAAAGTCCCCTTACAAATTAAAATTTTATTTTCTCTGTATGCTTTAGGTATGGCTTTGTCAGACGTGTTTTCTCTATAGGCTTCTCTATATAGGTCTTAGAAAAAAGAGATGCATGTCATTTATGTAACTAATAAATGCCCTTTTGTGCCCTTCTTTCTAACTTCAGGAAAAAAGTGTTGGATTTCTACCAAAGGGCCTGCTTGTCTGGCTACTGCTCGGCTTTTTCCTACAAGCCAATGCACTTCTCATTGTCACCTCAGCTACATGGCAAGTGCATAGAAATGCAGCACGGTCTTGGGCACAGCGCAGTTTCAGCCCCAGGTGACGTTGGTGGGATTGCTCCTATGAAGCACACTGGCCGACATGACAGCTGGAGCTCTGATGGTGAGTGTCCCGTCACTGACTTCTCAATAGGTCCCTGCTGTGTATGAATTTTGCCTAATACTCTGCTTATTTCTTGGTACCTTGTGCTTTGTTTCATAAGCTTTCATGTCAATGTCATGTTGCCTTTATGCTTCTCTTACATATTGTCTACATATTATCCCCCTTCAACTCAGAAGGTATTGGGGAGGTGACAGAGGATTTTACTCAAGCAATGAGCGGTCAGATCTTCATGGGGATGGTCTCGTCACAATATCAGGCACGTCTGGACATTGTCCGTCTGATTGATGGCTTAGTGAATGCCTGCATCCGTTTTGTGTATTTCTCCATGGAGGATGAGCTGAGAAGCAAGGTGAAGAGGAATATTTATTTATTTATTTTTTTACTGTTTGTAACTTTTTCTAAAATGTTATACTTTTAACCAATCATGTCCCTTTGCTCAGGTGTTTGCTGAGAAAATGGGTCTTGAGACTGGATGGAACTGCCACATTTCCCTAACTCCAAATGGTGATGGGCCAGGATCTGAGGTTCCCCCATCCAGCCCCAGTCATGCTGGTTCTTTGCGAGATGATTTCCATCAGGGTTAGTCAAGTCAAGTATTTTTATATTGCGATTCCTTTGTAATGTGTCACAATTTCACCTTAAAGATAACATTATATAGGTACAGGAGTTTTGTTGCTTTGGAACACATTGCTTGGCCTAGGGCAAATATCTCATGAGCTTCCCCTAAGTTTTTAATCCAGACTTTGAAATTAAAAGAAGTAGAACTGCCCCTTTCCACCTCCTGTCTGATGGAAAGTAATATGGCAGAAAGACACAAATCATCAGGTTCTGCTGAGCTAGGCTGATTTTTCTCTTGTTCCTTCCTATTTGGCACTAATGTTCCTTTAGCAGCATGCCTTAGCATGAGATCTCTCCATACAGAGACCGGGTCTTGGAAGTGCAAGTCCGAAGCCTTAGAAGGTGGTCCCCTCTTTCTCTGGGCTATGCTCCTTTACAGTGTATAGCCTTGCCCCAGTTTATATTTATTTTTTGTAACATCGTATACATTATATTTATCTTAAATGTTCTGTATCACGTTTCCACTTCTGTTAACATAGTTGCTACTAAGCGATTAATTTCAGTAAGCCGATCACGTGTTACTCAGTTACAATTCATTTGTACTTTTTTGTTTATTTTTCTTTTTTTTTTTACCTTATTTTACTTGTTAGTGTCTCGGGAAGATGCGGAAGGTCTTCTTCTCATGGATGACGAGGGACATTCTGATATGATTAGCTTCCAGCCTACTGACAGTGATGTCCCCAGCTTTTTTGAGGACTCCAACCGGGTATGAAAAATAATTAGTTCTTTACTCATTATATGGCATTTAATAGAGGTTTAAAGAGATCCTGTCAGCAGGATTTTGCTAGGTAAACTACAGGCATTGTCATGTTGGTGTTGTTACACTGATTAAAATGATACATGCAGTGAAAAAATCCATTTATTCAGTTGCCATGACAGCACAACGAGAGAGGGGATCTGCCCTTCAGGGACAGGAAACCTCAGACATAAAAGGGCGGCCCCTCACTCCCCCGTAAGTTGGTTTCCTGTCCCTGACAGGGGAACCTCTTCAGGCAGACCCTAGAAGAGGGTTGAAGATTAAAAACGATATCCCACTTCTGACAGGCCGACGCAGGTAGCGGGGGTCCCCTACCTCGGCCTGGTCAGATTGTGGAAGCACCACACGGCAGGGGTACTGTCTGTGTCGGTGACAGCAGTGAGAAGCGGCCTCTGATAGCGTGGGCTGACTTCTAATGTGGACCGCGCACGTACCTGGTAAGTATACAGGGCTGCGCTTTGCGGGGTCGTGTCTGCTGGGGCCTCCGGGGGTCTGTGCGCTGCCTGGTGCGGACGCGCTGATTGCTTCGGGCGGTGCTGGCGTCCTCCTGCACGTGTCGGCCGGCAATGCCGCGGTCGCGACCGGAAGTGACGTTTCCGGATGTTGCGGCTGGCGGCGCGGCCTGATGACGCGGCGGGGCATGCGCAGTAGCGCCGTCCCGGTCAATGGCGGTGCCCTGTTGTCCAGGTTGCGCTGGATCTCGGCGGGGGGCGGGGGCGCGACCCTGGGGAGCGTGCCTATCAGCGCCTGGTACTGATCGCACCACCTGGAGATCCTGCTGTCCCCCACCCGGGGGTGGTACCATGGGGGTATATTTAAGATGGCACATACCGGCTGTGAGGTGCTCCTATTCCTTTCTCGTGATGGATTCGCCAGAAGGAGCATCGCAGCTGGTCAGGCAGCAGGAGTTGGAAGAGCCTCAAGTGAGCTTCCAGCGGCGATCTAGTGGCAGTAGTCGCGCTGATGGAGCTAAAGCGGCTCAGAAATCAACCAAGTCCTCAGGCCATAAGGAACCTCCGGCTAAGAAGGACCCCCCGATCACGGTACCATTCGCTGCAGGGATGGGTAAGTGAGCTACGTGAAAGTACGCTTTCTGATTGCTGTCCCTCCTTGTATTCCCTCTCTCCTTATTAGGGGAGAAAATGTGCTTCCAAGTCCAAGCATAGGGAGTGTGCCATGTGTACGGAGCCACTTCCAGATGGGCATAAAAAGAAGCTGTGCAGATCCTGCATACAGCGTTCAATTGAGGAGGAGGCCCCTGACCTTACGTCTACTGTTAGGGATATGGTTAAACAGGAGGTCAGAGATTCCATGAGGTCCAGGTCTCACAAGACAGTTTCCAAAAAAAGAAAGGAAATTTCATCCCCTGCCTCAGATGTGGATTCAGAGACAGGTGGTGTGAGCTCGGATTCTCTTCCGTCATCTTCATCTTCAGAGGACATAGAATATAGCCAAGCCTGTCTATCACTAGATAGGATTAACCACCTAGTCAAGGCCGTCAACAACACTATGGGGATTGAAGAGACCCAGTCTGAATGTTCCATCCAGGACATAATGTTCAAGGGCATAGATCGTAAATCCCGAAGGGTTTTTCCTGTGGTAGATAAAATCAAGTCGCTGATTACAAAAGAATGGAAGAAACCCGAAAGGAAGGGGTCACTTCCACCAGCATTCAAAAGGAGGTATCCTTTCGAGTAGGAGGAGGCTTTATCCTCTTGGGACAAGGTCCCGAAATTGGATGCTGCAGTGGCCAAAGCGTGCAGAAAAACTTCTCTCCCATTTGAGGATTTAGGAAACCTAAAGGACCCGCTTGATAAAAAAGCTGATGTGTTCCTTAAAGGAGCTTGGGAGACATCAGCGGGATCCCTGAGGCCAGCAATTGTGGCCACTTGCACAGCTCGGTCATTGATGGTGTGGCTGGGCCACCTGGAAGACCAGCTTAAGGATAAAGTTCCTAGAAATGAAATCCTATCTTCTATGTCCATAATTGAAGATGCAGCAGCCTTCCTTTCAGATGCGTCAGCGGATTCTGTTAGGCTGGCCGTGAGGTCCTCAGCCTTGTCCAACGCAGCCCTTAGAGCACTTTGAATAAAATGTTGGCCAGGAGACTTACAGGCCAGATCAAAGCTATGTGGCATCCCCTGTGAAGGGGTTCGTTTGTTTGGACCGGTGCTAGATGATCTGCTAGAAAAGGCGGGTGACAGCAAGAGGCGGTTCCCTCTTTTGAGAAAACCCTTTTATAGGCGAGATTACAACAGAGGATGGTCTTATCGCCAAAGATCTGACAGAGATTCAAATAGAGAATCGACCAGATATAACTCCAACAGAAGAAGAGGTAGAGGATATATGTTTAACTCCTCTCGGGACTCTATAAAAAAACCTCAATGACTGGCGGTCCAGGTGGGCGGTAGGCTTTTAGCCTTCTACCCGGCCTGGTTGAAGATCACCAGTATCAGTATCATTAAAGAGGCTTTAAAATTCCACTTCCATCATATCCCTCAGGACAAATTTAAATTAACTCCCATCTGCTCTTCTCCTGCAGAACAATTGGCACTGGAGTCAGAAGTCCAGGATCTCCAACAAAAGAGGGTTCTGATTAGAGTACCCACGGAAGAGCGAGGTAAGGGGTTTTATTCCCCTTTATTCCGGATAAAAAAACCTGATGGGTCATATCGCACCATCATCAATCTAAAAGGCCTGAATGAATTCTTGCTGATCCCATCCTTTAAAATGGAATCTGTGAAAACGGCAATAAAACTTCTCTTTCACAATTGCTTCATGGTTGTCTTGGATCTGAACGACGCCTATTACCATGTCCCAATACATGTAAATCATCAGCGTTTTCTGAGGGTGGCGGATTCACTTGCCGGCACTGTGGAGCACTTTCAATATCAGGCACTCCCTTTTGGTGTTGCAGTTGCACCCTGTGTTTTCACTAAGATCATGGTAGAGGGTATGGCACACCTTCACGAACAAAACATACTAATAATTCCCTACCTAGATGATTTATTGATTGTGGGACGTTCAGAGTCACACTGTAAAGACCAGTTGGGGAAGGTGATACCAGTGTTACATAACTTAGGATGGGTTATTAATCTCAAGAAGTCGCGTCTACAGCCCTTAAGATCACAGGAGTTTTTAGGTCTTATCATAGATTAGGGTCAGCAGGAATGTCGCCTGCCGGACTCAAAAGTGGACAGTATTCATCGGCTGGTCACCAGAACGATTAATAATCCCGTAGTCTCCTTAAGAGGGGCGATGTCACTTTTGGGTTCTCTTACTTCTTGTATTCCGGCGGTGCTCTGGGCACAGTTTCACTCCAGATCTCTGCAGTGGGATGTTTTACATAATTTTCGTCAGCTGGGGGCTAATCTCGATTGCAAATTTTCACTATCTGTTGAGACCACTAATTCTCTAATTTGGTGGACACACATACCGAGTCTTCGTAGAGGGGTACCCTGGAGAAATCGAATAACACGAGTAATAACAACTGATGCTAGCCCTATGGGTTGGGGGGCACACTTCGAGAATAATTGGATCCAGGGTTTGTGGTCCCAGTCTGAACGAAACTCATCCTCCAATCTAAAGGAATTGTTAGCGGTAGAACGCGCATTGAATGGGTTCCTTGTACCCCTGCAGGGTAGACATGTCAGACTATTCTCTGACAACCAGGTGACCGTTGCCTATATTAACCATCAAGGAGGTACGCGGTCTGGGTTGTTAATGGACGTTGCGAATCGTATTTTTCAGATGGCCGAGAATCACCTACTTTCCCTTACGGCTCTTCATATAAAGGGAAAACTCAATACCATGGCCGATTATTTAAGCCGCAACGAACTCAAACAAGGGGACTGGTCTCTAAAACTGGCTGTCTTCAATCAGATCGTACATTTGTGGGGATGTCCAGAAATAGATCTCTTTGCCAGTCGTGGAAACAGAAAACTACATCAATTCTGTTCCCTAAACCCAAAGGACAACCCATATGCAGTCGACGCTCTCCTAATCTCCTGGAACTTCAGTCTTGCCTATGCCTTTCCCCCTTCTAAACCTAATTCCTTTAGTTCTGAGGAAAATACGGGAAGACAGGGCCCGAGTGATACTAATAGCCCCGTTCTGGCCCAGAAGGTCGTGGTTCCCATGGCTGAGAAACATGTCCATTTCCCAGCCATGGATCCTCCCAGAAATACCAGACCTCCTCTCCCAGGGTCCAATCTTGCATCCACGAGTAGCCAACTTACACCTAACAGCGTGGAATTTGAGAGGTCACTACTGAAGGAGAAAGATTTTCTCAAAATCTTATAAATACACTTCTTAAGAGTAGAAAAACCTCTACGACAAACATTTATCTCAGGGTTTGGAGAAAGTTCCTATCGAGTTCAGGGGCACAGATTGATCAAAAGCCTTGTATCACTCAAATTTTAGAATTTTTACAAGGGGGACTAGAAATGGGCTTAGCCACCAGCACCCTCAGAGTTCAGGTGTCGGCTCTGGGGGCGCTATATAATTCTAACTTAGCCAGTAATCACTGGATATCTAGGTTCTTCAAGGCGGTTACCAGATCCAGACCGGTTATTAAACAGAAGATAGTTCCATGGGACCTAAATCTTGTGCTCTCAGCTCTAACACAAGCCCCGTTCGAGCTTATTGATACTGTCCCAATCAAAATCCTGTCGGTTAAAACGGCCCTCCTAGTTGCCCTCACGTCCGCAAGAAGGGTTGGTGATCTACAAGCATTGTCTAGGCAACCTCCATATATGCAGTTTAGGGAAGATAGAGTTGTTATGAAACCTGACCCACTTTATCTTCCAAAAGTTGCTTCAAAATTTCATAGACCACAAGAGGTGGTCCTACCTTCGTTTTGTTCTAATCCCTCTAATGATAAGGAACATAGATTTCATTGTTTGGATGTACGAAGGTGTCTTCTCAAATACATTTCAGTTACAGACACATGGAAAAAAGATAACTCCTTATTTATATCCTACCAGGGAGTTAGGAAGGGGCTTAGGGTATCAAAAAATACACTAGCCAAATGGATTAGGGAGGCAATATCTCTCGCTTATACCGCAGGTGGCGTGGAAATTCCAGATGGTATAAAGGCTCACTCCTCTCGGGCGGTAGCCACATCCTGGGCTGAGAGAGCAGAGGTGTCGATTGAAGACATTTGTAAGGCGGCCACTTGGTCTTCTCCATCTACCTTTCTTAGACACTATAGATTAGATCTAGGTGGCTCCTCCGACCTCAGGTTTGGGAGAAAGGGTGCTGGAGGCAGTGGTCCCTCCCTAGTCACTTTTTACTTCTCTGAAAGTCTCTCGTTGTGCTGTCATGGCGACTGAATAAATACGTACGCTACTTACCTGGTAGCAGTGTTTTTTCAAGAGCCATGACAGCACCCTTATATTCCCTACCCTCTTTGCTTATTGGGGTCGACACTTCCTTTAGTTGATTCCTAAGTTTTTTCACTGGGTGAATTGTACCATGTTTTAAAATTGTTTATGTGCTACTGACCTAGAAGGCCCCTTCGTACTCTGTAAACCAACTGATGGGGGAGTGAGGGGCCGCCCTTTTATGTCTGAGGTTTCCTGTCCCTGAAGGGCGGATCCCCTCTCTCGTTGTGCTGTCATGGCTCCTGAAAAAACACTGCTACCAGGTAAGTAGCGTACGTATTTTGTGGTTATTTTGTATTATCTTTGTTTGAAGTTTTCATTTAATGATATGATCGCGCATCGTGGTGGGCCTACAGGCCCACCCCAAAGCATGAGCATCTTTGTAATCATTCTGTGCTTAAACAACAGGTCCCTGAACCTTCAGTGACCTCCTCCTAGTTTAAATATCACGCCTGAACAGTTAGTATAGTAGTCATTAAAAAAAAAAAAGGTCTCCAACAAAATGGTGGCGCATGCGTGGTAGCATCTGTCGGCAAACAATGCTTTCAATCTGTACCACACACTGTGTATAGAGGACCAGGCGCAGTGGCGATGTCATCCTCTTCTTTGTTGGAGACCTTTTTTTTTTTTTTTTTTTTTTTTTAAAGACACTATACTGACTGTGCAGGCACGATATTTAAAATACAAGGCAGGTCACTGAAGGTTCTGTGACCTGTCATTTAAGCTTGACTCACCTCCAGATGCTTTATCATGGTTGGATACCAATGAGAGGTCTCTGCAAAATGGAGCTGGGATGAGCGACTTCTAGAGGGGTTTTCTCCAAGTACTTTTCATATACCAGTATGAGAAAGTGCTTATATTATGCGCTAATTTTGCTAATAGCCAATTCTATTCCACTACTCCACTAAGAGCCAGGAAATGTTGACTTATGATAATATATGGACTTTATTCTACATACAAACTATTGTTCCTTTAAGGGCAGTCAGGTTTGTTATTGGACCCAATTCTCTTAAGATTATTGTGTCAATATTTTTGTTTGTATGGCTTCTGGTTTTATGAAGTGGAATCTTCTAGAGTGGATTTTTTTTTATACTGCGGACGGACATATAAGAGATAAGGGACTCAAATGGGGGGAAATTATGTTTTTGGGATTATTTTACTTTTTTTCTATATGTTTTATCCTGCTCTAAAATTACGTGCTTCTTAATATGCTGCATATAATTAATGTGATAGCCTGGAATGTCAGGGGATTGAGGAAAGCTGTCAAGAAATGTGCTATGTTTTCTTGGATTCAGCAATTTTAACCTGGTATTATTTGTTTTTCCGAAACTTGCATGACCCTCCCTGTGAGAGACTCTGATTTCTAAGGAGGTTGTGGGTGGGTCCAGAGTACCATTCAGTTTTTTCTACTCATGCACAGGAAGTAGGCATTTTAGTGCGTACATTAATTCCATTTATCTGTTCCTCTTCTAAAATAAATACTGATGGAAGATATAATCTTAACTTTATTATAGTAGCTTTGTATATTCCACCCCTTACTCAGTGGAAATCCTTAAAAGGATTATATCTTTTATAAATTCCCTTCCAGAGACACCAGTTCTTATAGTAGGGGATTTTAACACCTACTTCCACCCTTTCTGGGACAAATTGCATATAGGAAGTTTTTCTCAAAATGTGCAATATTCATCTCTAGATCTGCTAATGGAGGTTGGCATGGTGGACCTATGGAGAATATGGCACCCCGATGTCATTTGTACAGCCACCCATCATTCTTTGTAAAGAACAGACCTAGCCATTGGGTCTGAATCAATCATAAACTATACTAAATCAGTAAGTTTTCTGCCAATGAGTGTCTTTCCACTTGCTTATACAGGTACAACTGCAGATATGTGTTGTGATGTCTCCTGGGGTATATACATGGCGCATCATTTCTTTTTGGCTGCAACTAATTGGCCCTACTCTTAGCTACAGAATTTTAGGTATCCGCGCTTTCAATTCTGTTGCAGCGGAATTTGGCCTCTGGCCTCCAGTTCAAGACGATCATTCAGGGTGTTTGTCCGGCTAGCTCCAACATATCATCCCCCTGTGGACCTTAACCTACTTTTGAGCTTTCTTCAGGGATCGAATCTATTCAGGACATAGTGTCTCCTTTTCGTTCCTGGAAGGTGGCCTTTTTGGCTTCAATCACTTCTATCAGACGAGTCTCAGAATTAGCAGCTCTTTCTTGCCGCTCTCCTTTCCTTGTCTTTCATCAGGACAAGGTGGTCTTGCGACCAATTCATTCTTCAGGTAGTCTCCCGTTCCACATCAACGAGGATATTTTTGTTTCTTCTGCTTGTCTCCCGTCCATCACCTGGAAAGGTCCCTATACAAGCTAGACCTAGTCCGACGCTTTCATCTCTACCTCTCATGATGAGCATGTTTCAGGTGTTCGGATGCATTATTTGTCATTCCTGAGGGTCGTTGTAAGGGAATCCCTGTCTTCAAGTCTACTACCACCTGCTGGTTCTGTTCGGCTATACTGGAGGCGTATCGAGTTAAGGGTACACCACACTCAACCGAGATATGCAGTGCGCTACCTGGTCATCTCTTCATATTTTTGTAAGATTCCACGAAGTACAGAGTTTCGCCTCGGCTGATGCCGGTTTAAGTAGGTGTTGCAAGCAGCAGTTGCCCGTCATCTGACCTGACTTGGGCACGATAGTCTGTTCCCTCATTGGGCCTGCTTTAGGACGTCCCATGGTTACCTGTGTCCCTGAATGAAGTGATAAAGAAAGAAGGATTTTTGGAACTCACCATAAAATCTCTTTCTTGGAGCCTTCATTGGGGGGGCATACAGCACCCACCCTTTAATTCTTTTGTGCCTATGTTGGGCCTGTATGTCGTTATTGTTCTTGCTTCTCCTACTACTTTTTCACTAATTGACAAGCTTTGTGCCAGTCGGTGGGTGTACTTTGCTGAGGAGGAGTTAACTCTTTTTTTGCCTATTGTCAGCCTCTTACCAACAGCATCATATACCCATAGCTACTTTTGTCCCCCAATGAAGGCTCCAAGAAACAGATTTTACAGAAAGAACCAAAAATCCTTCTTTACAAACTCTTGTCCTTAAGGCCATGTTCACACTTTGCAGGTGACCTCTGTGGGTTCTCCCGCAGCGGATTTGATAAATCTGCAGGGCAAAACTGCTGCGGTTATCCCTGCAGATTTATCGCGGTTTGTTCCGCGGTTTCCGCTGCGGGTTTCCTCCTATACTATTGATGCTGCATATGCAGCAATATGCAGCATCAATAGTAATGTTAAAATAAAAAAAGTTTATATACTCACCCTCTGACGTCCCGATCTCCTCGGCGCTGCACCCGGCGCTCCGGTTCCAAAGATGCTGTGCGAGAAGGACCTTCGTGACGTCACGGTCATGTGGCCGCGACGTCACCACAGGTCCTGTTCGCACAGCAACTCTGACCGACCGGCCGCGTGCAGCGCTGAGAGGTGAGTATAACATGATTTTTTATTTTAATTCTTTTTTTTTTACCCCAAATATGGTTCCCAGGGCCTGGAGGAGAGTCTCCTCTCCTCCACCCCGGGTACCATCCGCACATTATCTGCTTACTTCCCGCAACGTGGGCACAGCCCCATGCGGGAAGTAAGCGGTTCAATGCATTCCTATGGGTGCAGAATCGCAGCGATTCTGCACAAAGAAGTGACATGCTGCGGGTTGTAAACCGCTGCGTTTCTGCGCGTTTTTTTCCCACAGCATGTGCACAGCGGTTTGCGGTTTCCATAGGGTTTACATGTAAATGTAAACGCAATGGAAACTGCTGCGGACCCGCAGCATCAAAATCGCCGCGGATCCGTGGTAAAAACCGCAAAGTGTGAACATGGCCTAAAAGTTTTCAGCAGCTCCAAGAGGAATTAAATTTATTGCGTAACACTTTTTACCATTACCTACAAATCTGACATGCTCTCTCAGTTCAATCGGGTCTGATGGATCTTGGCATACAGCATCATCCCCTAATAGATACTATTGCTTCTACAGGTCATACAAAGGGTTTAATTTCTACCATAGATAAGTACCTATTGTCATCCCAACTGGATAATCACCCTTAACAGTTGAAGGTAAATGGGAGGCGGATGTAGGACCTATATCAACAGACAATGGAGAGAGATTATAGAAACTGTTCCCAAATTAGCCCCTTTGAGGCCCTAAGACAGGCATGTCAAACACGTGTCCCGAGGGCCGCATGCGGCCCTTCACAGGCATATCTGCGGCCCTCACAAAAGTCTCAAACTTTGTCTCTAAACACAAAGTTTGAGACTTTCGTGCGGGCCACAGATGCCCAAAACTTCACGATCAGCACTTCCGGCTCTTCATTCATTGGCCCATATCCCTGCATATGACCTGCTTACGTGATCAGCAGCCGACCAACTAGCTCCGTGTCAATCCATGACGCGTGTACTTTGGTCGGCTGCTGATCACGTAAGCAGGTCATATGCAGGGATATGGGCCAATGAATGACGACCCGGAAGTGCTGATCGTGAGTTTTGTACATCTGTGGCTCGCGTGGCTGCTGATCACCTAAGTCAGTTTTGTTGTGAGCGGAGGAAGAGTCGTGGCTGAGAGTGACTGGGGTACTGTGACCGTGCTGAGGAAGAAGGGACCCACTGCCGCACAGGCAAAGTCCGAGCAAGTGAGTGGCCCTCCTGTATGTAACCATTAAAAACTAAAGAGAGGGGTGAGCACTCAGATTATAAATAATTGTGATGCAAATGGAGAGCTGTTACTCTATGAACTGGTGGAACACCATCTGTATGTAATCTGCCATTGGTGCTGTTAGCGTAGCTACTGGGGGGGCAGAGGGGGCCATCGCCCCGGGCCCTGTCACATGAAGGGATCCACTGAGAGCCAGGGCCATTTCTGTGACGAGGCAGAACACAGCATAGGAGCAGAGCAGTATAATGTCTGCTCCCGTCTGACGGAGACTGCACGCTGCTAGCACAGTGGCCGGCTGCAGTCTCCCCCCCTGCAGTGAATGGTTTCGCCCGTCTGACCTGATGATGGAGCTTTTCCTCGGCTGCAGTTTTCTTCACTCTGTGCACGCTGAGATTGGCTCAGGCACGCTGGGTCCTAGTGCCCACCTTGCATTTCACTCACACTTCCTGGTCCTGCCTGCAGTGCAAACGTTATCAGTAAGTGCTGGGGATGGAACATTTTAGGTTTATTAAATTCAGGTATGTCACGGAGACCGTTGGGGTATTGTGGGGGCTGAAAGTGAGTGAGGGGGGACAGGGTACTGAGGGGTGAATGTGAGACCATTTGGTGGTTGTGAGGGCAGAAGGTGGGTGAGGTGGGACAGGGCCTGAGTGGGTGGATGTGAGTTGATGGGGGTATTGGGACTGAAGTGGGGGAGGGGGCAGGTCACTGGGGGCTGAATATTATAATGTTTAGTTATGATATTATATGTATTTCCATCACATAATATTTGCTGTCTGGGGAGGCTGGAGATGGGGGGGTAGGGGGCCTTTGATACGTACCACCTGGGCCTTTTATGAGTATTAGTATAAGGAGCCCCCATACAGTAACCAAGAGCTGCATCACATTTACAGCACCACTCCAGCATTATTTTTTATTTCATTGCTGGAGCGGTGCTGAAAATCCACGTCCCCTGCCCTCTGTCTGATACTCACCTTCTGGCGTTTTCATCTCCGCTCGGCTCCGTCTCCTGCAGTTTGTGGCCTGTCCAAATAAATGTTTAGTTTTTAATTGCTGTATTTTTGTTAAATATATTAGTTGCTGTTGCGCACTGCAAATATATGTTGCTGTTACATATTACTACTTCATATCTTGTTTTCATGACTGCTGTTAAAATACGTGTGTGACATTAGCTGCTGTGTGCGGCCCTCGCAACAACCTCTTGTTACTCATGTGGCCCTCAGGGTACCCTGAGTTTGACATGCCTGCCCTAAGACTATCTCAACTATTTTTAATAATCAGAGTATACAAAACTCCAAGCTTTTGTTCACAAGATAGGATATCGACATAAGGCACGAAGCCCTAGGTTTGGGATTAGTGAGGCACATTTGATGCATATGATGTGGGAATATATGTTTCCATTTTGGAATGAGGTCATCTTGATAGAAAGGGTGCATGAAGTGAAATTGTTAAAAGATTCCCATATATGTATAGATAGATGGAGTGGGTCCCGGCTTGCCTCAATTCATATGTATTTCTCGTATCATATTTCAAGCACGTAAACTTCTTGCATTTCATTGGACACACAACCTTCATTTATGAGAGAACTACATCGAAAGATCATTAATAGACTCCTCTTTCCAACCGGTTTATCTAATAAAATTTAAAAAGATATGGATTCCTTGGTTGCATACTCCCAGGGCTTTCCTCAAAATCTTCTAATTAGAGATATTATGTATTATATCCCTTAATTGTTAGTCCTCTTTTTTACTTCTCCCCCCTTCTACGAATTGTATACTGTTATTCTAGAACTGCCATTAAAATGGAAATGGTCTTCTATGGAATGTTGGGATTTGGCATTAGGGTGGGTTAGGACATTGAAGTTGAGTTACTTTGTTTATGTTTTATACTATGGAATTACGGTATGTCATTTATGTTATTTGAAAGATGGAAAAATTGTATTGGAGTTTTCCCAATAAAAATAATTTGATTTAAACAAAAAAAACAAAAAACACCATGACAAAGATGACAGAAAAACCTGAAACGGATCTCTCCACCCCAGGTATCATTTTAATCAATGTAACAGCTCCAAGATGACAATGCCTGTAGTTTACTTAGCAAAATCATGCTGACAGGTTCTCTTTTAAAGGGTTTGTTCACTATGAGAAAACTTTCATGCAAAGTAGTAGGTATGAACAAAAATCAAGTATTACTTAACCATACTGGGGTCAATGCTGGCTTTCGACCACTTACCGATCTACTTTTGGTTGCAGCACTGATGTTACATTTACAACACAGTGGACATTCGTTGAGCTCAGTGGCTTGGCCCATGTAGATGACACAATGCAATGTCAGTGCCGCAGCCAAATTGGAAGCGAGGCAGTGGCGAAAAAACACTTTTAATAATATAAGTGCTGTCAGATAGCATGCAAAGTGGTTTTCTTAAACCTATTTTGAGACATCATGTATATATACTTGTAAGAAGAGGGACCGTGCCGTGGATACCTGTTCTGTGTCGGTTCTGGAACTGTCGGAGCTGTCTCCTCTGTTGTCCTGGGGAAAGCTTAAGGGACCGGACCAATCCTTGCAGGCGGAAACAGAGGGTGTGGCTAAGGGTACACAGCCTCAGAGCGTGCGGGAACAAGGCAGCGCGCAGCAGGGAGAAGTGTGCTCCGGCCCTCGAATATCAGTATAACGCGGGCCTGCGCCCGAGCATCGCTGTCACCGCTGACAGAATCTGTGTGGAGAGACGTGCAGTGTGCCCGTTGGTCACCACGAAGCGAGGTGCCAAATGCTCCGGGCCGTGAATACTGTGAGTTCGCTGAGAGACTGGGTGCAGGACCGCCATCTGCGCCTCAATTCCCTAGTGTATATTTGCAGGACTACGGTGAACAGAGCAGTGGCCCACGCTTTCCTGGCTACATCAATATATGGACTAGGGGCTCTGCGGAAGGTACCAGAGACCAACTGCTGCCGCCAGAAGACCGATTGTCGTTGCCTTCAGGACCTCATCGGATAAGCTGTGGGCGCCATTACCTGCTTTGTGATCCACCATGTCCTAAGAAATGACTGGCAGGATAAGTTGACCCGACAAGAACTGTTAATACCTTTTCTACTGTTTTTTAACCCTTCATACTATGTACATTTTGAACTGTCTACCTCCCTGTTAACCGTTCATCTCCCTGCGAGGAGTGTTAGTGTTAATTAAAATTGTTAACCCTTGCTCTGCCTCCTGCCCGTCACTGCATCCCGCAACCTGTTCACAGACTGCAACCACCAGTTTTTCCATGTGACCTTAATAACTTTTTTCCCTGTTCTAGGCAAAACTCCCTCGCGGTATCCATCAAGTTAGACCTCATCTGCAGAACATTGATAATGTTCCTCTTCTGGTTCCTCTGTTTACGGACTGCACCCCAGAAAGTGAGTAACGTATGACAAATATGAGTGACAGAAAGAGAGTATCATTGGGTTTTCTTTATTGCTTAATTGGGGGATACAGGTAACCATGGGTGTATGCTGCTGTCGCTAGGAGGCTGACACTAGGCAAAAAAGGAAAATAGCTCCTCCTCAGCAGTATACTCCCACCGACAGGCACAAAGCACTTCAGTTTAAGCTTAGTGTCTGTAGGAGGCGGACCTGGATCTGATCCCAGATCCGCATTTTTCCTTTGCAGATTCCTTGTTTGTGTTTACTAATCTTTTCCTTTTGTTTTTCAGGTTCATCTTTCTTAGGGTAACAGGGTGTAATTTCTCACCCTGTTTTCCCTTACGTATGCGACCAACAGAGCAGTGTGGTGTCACCCACATCACGCACTCTCGGACCCGCAGGCAGGACTTTATCCTCTGTCACCCTTATGGGTGCTTCAGGGTGATTCCCGGTGGCCAGTCCTAGCCTTTTCCCCACCTTACCCCTCTCCTCAGAGAGGGCTGAGAGGAAGGCGGTGGTCACCAGCGGTGGCCTCCCCTCTTTTTGTAAGGGGTTGATGCCGTCTTCTGCACCATCTGGAGATGGTGTGGGAAGGAGAATCCCTGATTCCAGTGACCCTCTCCCACCCGAGGGCTCCTGATGTGATCCTCATCGGCGAAAAGGAACCGTGGACCCACCTTGCAGGTATTGAATGTTTCTTTCCCCCGCAGTGGCGCAGGCAGGACCCTTCAGCATTTCCATCCCTTAACAGGGGACAGGGGGGCTTTAAGCACTATTTTTTTTGCAGCTGTGGCCATTTTCCCTGTCCGGTCCCAGGCATCCTCCTTCATCCCTGGTCACGCCCCCTCTCTGGCTTCACTGCCATTCTGTGCTGAGCGCTTGAATTTTGCACTCTTTCTGGGCCAATAGGAGGCCTCGCTGGGTCGTTCTCTGCTCTGACCAGGCCACGTTCCCCTTTGCTCTCATCTTCTCGGCGCCTATCGGAGCTCACTCTCCTTGCCGGAACACGCCCACAGGCGATCCTCCTATCAGAGGAGTGCTTTCTATTTCTGCCAGCCCCCGGGCTGTCCATGCCTCCCGGCACGTCAGCCAATTGGGTACACTGGCCAGCACCTGGGCCAAGCCCACCACTCCGCATCGCACTTGCTGTGTTCAGCGTTGTCAATGCCATCTGTGATCTTGTGCCTCAGCAGATAGTGCGTCCCGTCTGAGATTTCCTTTCCTGCCTTCTCCTGCGCATTAGGCATCCGACTGCATCTACCTGCCGACATCTGACAAGGGGGGACACAGCTAATCTAACAGTCATCTGCTAACCATCGCTGGCATTGAGTAGGCCCTGCCCTCTCTCTCCTTCCCTGCCTCTGTCCCCCTATATATAGCCATTTTCAGCAGTATCACAAGGCTCGACTTATGACCAACTCTTCAGGGGGTTTTTCGTCCTCCCTCTAAGCCCACTGTGATTCATTACACCTGCAAAAGAAAGTGGTCTTTAGGTCAGCCTTCCCCTTTCTGCCTGTCCTGCAGTCTTTCCACCATGTCTGCCCCACAGGAGCACTCTAACGCCCAGGATGAGAGCACACCCCTCTCTCCGGAGTGGGCTGTTGCCATGTCACAGTCGGTTTCTGACCTGACTAAAGTATCACTGTCCTTGGTCCAGGTCCTGGAGCGTCTTCCACATCTGTCTGCCGCCACCAGTGCTCCGACTGCCTCTCATGGTGATTCACAGGCACCTGACCACGACCTTCGCAGGGACAGATCAGGTACAAAGCCTAGGAAGCAGGCTCTTTCTAGCTCCTCATCCAGTTCCCCGGGTCCCTCTACGTCAGCCAGGATGCCCTCCTCTCCCCACTCCTCATAGGCGGCTTTTGGGTCAGATGTGGATTCCCAGTCTGAGTCAGACTCTGATTCAGACCAGGCCTCATAAATGTAGGATATGGTAGATAGCTTTATTTTGGCTATTACCCAAACTCTTAACCTGAAAGAGGATGAGGTTCCTGCTCAGGAGCACTCCGTTTCCTTCAAATGAGTAAAACGTCCTTCCCGGACCTTTCCCAATCATAGAGAATTTGAAGCGATTATGGCTAAGCTTTGGGAACATCTCAAAAAGCACTTCCCGGGAAGGAAGCAGCTAGACATCCTTTATTCCTATAGCCCAGACCTTGTTGGTAAATGGGCAGAATCCCCTAAGGTGGACCCGCCGGTTTCCCGCCTGCCTTCTAAGACAGTTCTGTCTCTACGGGATGGTGCGTCTCTTACGCTATAGATAGGCAGATCAAGTCTTTGGCTAAATCCGCCTTTGAAGCGGCTGGCGCCTCCCTCTGTTCCATCTTCGCTTCCACCTGGGTAGCAAAGTCCATGTCTGCCCGGGCAAAAAAAGGCTTCGCCAGGGTATTCTAGTGACAGCTCCTCCGGATGAGATGGCAGATCAAACTGCCCATGCTGGCAAAATATCTTCTGACTGCTTTTCTGGATGCGGCCAGTTGTTCCACCAGGGCTAACAGCAGCAACATTGCTATACACCGCATCCTCTAGTTGAAGGCGTGGAACGCAGATCCACCCTCAAAAAAGTCTGTCACTAACCTGGCCTTTCAGGGTTCTAGGCTTTTCGGGTCCAAACTGGATCAGATCATTTCGGTCTCTACTGGCGGTAAAAGTACCTCTCTTCCCCAGTCCAGACCTAAACGTCCATTCAATAAGAAAGGGTCCCTGCCTTTTCTTTCCTTTCGACCCTTCACTTCTTCAGGGACTTCCTCCCAACAGGACCGCCCTTCCGCTTCAGGGGAAAGGAAGAAACCACCCTTCAAACCCGCACCTCACTGGAGGCCAAAGGGTCGCTCCTCCAAGCCCCCTGGATCCTGTTCTAACAGGTTCTCTTCTAAGTGACGGGTCACCCCTACCCAGGAATATCTCCAGGGTGGGAGGCCGGCTTCTTCTCTTCCGGGACGCATGGCTGTCAGTGGTCAATGATGCCTGGGTCAGAGAGATGGTTATGTCTGGTTACAGAAATGATTTTTCTTCTTCCTCCCAGGAAGACGTTTTTCTCTCTCACCCACCAATACCCCCGTCTCAGGCCCCAGGGGTTTTTCAGGCTGTCTCCTCCCTACTACGCCCAGGAGTAATCGTACACGTTCCCTGGAACAAACATTTTTCAGGGTTCTACTCCAATCTTTTCGTAGTCCCGAAGAAAGACTGATTGCTCCATCTGATTTTGGACTTCAAACAGTTGAACCGTCACGTTCAGATCTGCCGTTTCAGGATGGAGTCCCTACGCTCGGTGATCGCCTCCATGGAACTGGGAGAATTTCTTTGCTCTGTAGACATTCAGGATGCTTATCTTCACATTCCTGTTTATGTTCAGCATCAGGGATTCCTTCGGTTCGCTATCCAGGAGGATCATTGCCAGTTCACAGCCCTTCCTTTTGGCCTGGCTTTTGCCCCCAGAGTGTTCACTGAGGTCATGGCAGTGGTCAAGGCCATCCTTCGCTCCAAGGGGATTCTTATAATTCCCTACTTGGATGATTTTCTGATCAAAGAGGCGTCCCGCCGAGACTGCGACCAGTCTCCAGATCACTCTGGTCACTTTGGTTCGTCTCAGCTGGATTGTCAACAGAGAGAAGTCCTCTCTAATCCCAGCTCAACACCTGGTGTTTCTGGGTATGAGGTTCGACACCACCCAAGCCCGTGTCCTCCTTCCAAAGGAGAAGTTTTCATCTCTCTGCCAGGGAATTCGCTCTCTAAAGCGACCAGCTCCTCTCTCCCTGCTGTCTTGCATGAGAGTTCTGGGGAAGATGATTGCATCTATGGAACTTTTGCCCAGTTCTATACCCGTCCTCTTCAGCTGGCCATCTTGTCTGCTTGGGACATGAGAATTGTCTCCCTGAACCGGCCCATTCTACTGCCTCTCAAGAAGGTGAGGCAATCCCTGACCTATTGGTCGCTATCTGCCTCAGTCCTGGGCAGGAGATCCTTGGCCGGTTATCACCACCGACGCCAGTCTCCTCAGTTGGGGAGCGGTGTTCCGTTGCTCAGGAGGCCGCTCTCCCATAAATCTTCTGCATATCAGGGCGATCTTTCTCGCCCTTCTCCACTGGCAGTCCCTCTTCGCAGGCAAGCCAATCCGCATTCAATCGGTCAACGCAACGGCTGTGGCTTACATAAACCATCAAGGTGGGACTCGCAGCAAGCAGATTATGACAGAGGTGACAATTATTCTGCAATGGGCGGAACGTCACATCCCATATCAGCCGTTACATTCCATGGTTGGAAAACTGGGCTGCCGATTTTCTGAGCCGTCAGGGTCTTGCATTGGGCAAGTGGTCTTTCAGCACCGCCGTCTTCAACCAATTTGCCAGCAATGGGGCATCCCGGACGTCGACCTGATGACGCCTCTCATGAACCATAAGGTTCCTCAGTTCGTAGCCAGGTCCCGGGATGCACTAGCCATCGGTTGCGATGCTCTGGTAATCCCGTGGTCTCAATTCCAACTGCCTTATCTGTTTCCACCTCTCCCCTTGATTCCGAGAGTCGTAAAAAAGATAAAGGCTGAAGGGATCCCTGTAATCCTGATGGCTGCGGATTGGCCAAGACGGACCTGGTACGTGGGGGTGGTGTACATGCTAATGGATGCTCCCTGGAGGCTTCCAGACAGTCCAGATCTCTCTCAAGACCCTCTCTTCCACCAGAGTTCTCAGTCTCTGAGTTTGAACGGCATGGCCATTGAGGCCGCAGTCCTGAAGGAGGCTTGTTTTTCCCACCAGGTCATTCAGATCATGATTAGGGAGAGAAAACCAGCATCCTCGCGTTACTACCACAGATATTGGAAGGCCTTCTTCCGGTGGTGCGAGGAAAACACTTTGTTTCCTAAGTCTTTTTCCCTTCCTTCCATCCTTGGTTTTCTTCAAGCGGGTCTTGACTCAGGTTTATCGCTCAGTACTCTTGAGGGACAGGTTTCCTCTCTATTCTTTTCCAGAGAGATCTGTCTTCCCGTTCCCAGGTAAAGACCTTTCTTCAAGGTGTGGCCCACCTGGCTGCCCCTTACCATCCTCCTATTGATCCATGGGATTTTAACCTCGTTCTTGGCGCCCTCCCTTTGAGCTCATTCAAGATATTACTTTTTCTCTCTTTTCATGGAAAGTTACCTTCCTAGTTGCCATTACGCTCATCAGGAGGGTTTCCGAGTTAGTTGCTTTATCCTGTCATTCTCAATTCCTGATCCTCCATCAAGATATTGTAGTTCTCAGACCCATTCCTTCCCATGGTGGTTTCTTCATTTCACATCAATGATGACATTGTCCTTCTCTATTCCTCTCTCCGGTCCATCCCCTGGAGAAGTCCCTCCACAAGCTGGATTTGGTCAGAGCTATTCGAGTCCACCTTTTAAGGACTGCTTTCTTTAGTCAATCCAATTCTCTATTTGTCATCTCTGAAGGTCGTCGTAAGGGGCTCCCAGCTTCTTAGTCCACTATTGCCCGTTTGATTCGTTTGGCAATTTTGGAGGCATACCGCGTTCAGGACAAACAGCCTCCTCCGGGAGTGAGAGCTCACTCCACCCGGGCTGTGGGTGCTTCCTGGGCTGTTCGTCACCATGCTAGAGCCTTACAGATTTGCAAGGCTACGACCAGGTCATCCTTGCACATTTTTGTGAGGTTTTATAGGGTTCATACCCATGCCTCATCTGATGCAGGCCTGCGAAGGGAAGGTGCTGCAGGTGGCGGTTACGCACCCGCCAACCTAAGTCTGTTTTTTTTCCTTGCATTCTTTCTGTTCCCACCCTTGGGACTGATTTGGGACATCCCATGGTTACCTGTGTTCCCCAATGAAGTGATAAAGAAAGCGGGATTTTTGGTACTCACTGTAAAATCTCTTTCTTGGAGCCTTCATTGGGGGACACAGCACCCTTCCTAACTGTTTGTACCGTTTTTTGGGCCTACGTGCCTTTGTTGTTGGGTTGGTGCATATGTTGTGTTTTTCGCTGCTTCTCCTACAGCTATAAGGGTATGTGCACACGTTGCGGATTTTGGTGCGGATCCGCAGCAGATTGGCCACTGCAGATTCGCAGCAGTTTTCCATGAGTTTACAGTACCATGTAAACCTATGGAAAACAAAATCCGCAGTTCACATGCTGCGGAAAAAAACACGCGGAAACACTGCGTTGTTTATTCTGCAGCATGTCAATTCTTTGTGCGGATTCCACTGCAGTTTACACCTGCTCTGTAATCGGAATCCGCAGGTGTAAAACCACAGGTGGAATCTGCACAAAAAAAGAAGTGGAAAAACCGCGGTAAATCTGCGGTAATTCCGCAGTAAATCCGCAGTTTGGATTTCCTGTGGATTTACCAAAATCAGTGCGGAAAAATCCGCACACCTTTCCGCAACGTGTGCACATACTCTACCACTAACTGAGGTACTTTGTGCCTTTTGATGGTTTGATGGGTGTATACTGCTGAGGAAGAGCTATTTTCCTTTTTTTTTGCCTAGTGCCAGCCTCCTAGCTACAGCAGCATACACCCATGGTTATCTGTGTACCCCAATAAAGGCTCCAAGAAAGAGATTTTACTGTGAGTACCAAAAATCCCTCTTTTACACCAGGGCTCTTGAAGTCTGTATGCCAAACCTCCGACTCCTCAATTTCCCTGACCACAACTCGACAGTCCTGCCTCACTACTGAGCCTGTTCATAAAGTGAAGCACAGATTCAACTACACTAAAAGCCGAAATCTTTAGATCAGGAACAGAACAGACATTTATAGGACATTTCATAACTTTCCCAATTTCTTATGAAAATATTTACAGCATATTCTGCATTGTATTACTGAACCCAATGTATTATATATTTAGGGAGTCGGAGTTGGTCCATTTTATACCGTCTCCACCAAAATAGGCACAGACTCCAACTCCACAGCCCTGGTTTTCATTCTTCTGTGTTTCCTAGCCATGTGCGAAATGATCCAGATCATGCAGGAGTACGGGGAGGTAACATGCTGTATGGGAAGTTCTGCAAGCATCAGAAACAGTGGATTGTTCTTACAAAGTGATATCAGGTCAGCCGCTTTATTTTTTTCCCCTTTTTATCTTTTTTACTGTCTTCTGGTTTGATCCAACAAAGTTTACAATAGTCAATCAATACCGTCTAACCGAATTTCTACTATAGTTAATGACATTTCAGCATACTATAGCCGCAACGTCTTTTCATTCTCACTCTGCCTATGTTTTTGTCTGTGCTCTATATGTTAGTATAGCCCAGCCCCCTTCTCATGCCCGTCTGTTTGATTTATGACCTTTTTCATTGTTCCTGTAATTATCAGCAGTGTTTACTCTTTTACATAGACAATTGTGTTTCTGGACCTCTGTCTTGCTTGTCGTTTTGTGATGCCGGAGCCGGATTTTGTCCCCTGTTCTTGTATCACTCCACCTTCACTTGCATGCAAATGGAATTGTTCTTCTCGAGATGTGAATTTCCTTCTTGCTTGGATCCGTTTTTGTTCTTTGTAATTTTCAATATTCATTAATCTCTCCCTGTCTTGGCCAAGTTTAATTTTTGTGTTTTTGTTTTTTTTTATTCCCCCTTTCCAAGACAAATATTTATTTTATTTTTCAGTTGACATTGCCATGTGAGGGTGTGTTTTTTGAAGGACTAGTTTTGAATGTCTCCTTTCATATTATCATATTTCAACAAATTCTCCATATGGGAAGGAGAAAAACCGAGGCATCCATAAGATAATAAATGTCCAATATTTTATTAGAATTTTTTTTTTTTTCTTTAAACATAAAATTGATTAACCAACGGGTTAAATCCATACAATGGGAAACTCAATTAAAAACAAGCAACAACGGGCAAGAATGAAAAATGAGACTACTATATAGCATGTAAGATATATAAATATTATGATGACATTCAGATCCCCATATGATGAATAACATTAAATAATCTATAATAATTGTAATGAAATACAAAACTTTGCTGCGGACCTATGTCAGCCCAAAGACATGTGAAATATCAGCAAATACAATTATACAAGAAAAGGGGACTAATCATAGAGCATTTAGAACTGGAATCCAAGTTATGAAAAAATGTAAAAAAAATTGCAAAAAAAGTGCAAAGTGCTGAAGATCAATAGTCTTAAATAGATCTATTGATCACTTTTTAAAGCAAAAATTTGTGTCCATCCACCCATCCACTGAATTTTGGATATAGTATGGTGTTCTTTCAGTGGGTAATATACATGACCGGGGGATTTTTGTTTCCTTTGAACAATTACAAAATACTTATAATATACCGAAGTCCCAATTTTTCCGCTATTTACAATTCAGATCAGCAGTCCAATCACATGTACCGAATATGGGTACAGGTCGAACTATTTCAACTCTACCGTTAATAGGAATTCTTAATTCGCAGGGCCCTCAAGGACTTATTTCCTCTTTATATACCTATCTATTATCCATAGGCGAAAGATCTATCATAGACTCAATTAGGGGGAAGTGGGGGAGGCTCCTTCCAGATACACTAGGAGAAGAATGGGATGAAATCTTGGAATCTCCAACTAAGGTCTCCCCATCAATCAATAACAGGATGACCCAATTATACATTATATATCAATCCTATCTGACCCCGATTCGTCTCTTTAACCCCTTCCCGACCTGTGACACAGCGTATGCGTCATGAAAGTCGGTGCCAATCCGACCTGTGACGCATATGCTGTGTCACAGAATGATCGCGTCCCTGCAGATCGGGTGAAAGGGTTAACTCCTATTTCACCCGATCTGCAGGGAGAGGGGGAGTTGTACTTCAGCCCAGGGGGGGTGGCTTTGCCCCCACGTGGCTACGATCGCTCTGATTGGCTGTTGAAAGTGCAACAGCCAATCAGAGCAATTTGCAATATTTCACCTATGAAAATGGTGAAATATTGCAATCCAGCCATGACCGATGCTGCAATAGCATCGGCCATGGCTGGAAATCATGTTCTGCCCCCCCCCCACCGCCCCCGATCTCCTCCCCAGTCGTCCGTTATGTGGCCCGGTCCTCTCCGTCCTCCTGTCCGCTCCCCCGTCCTCCTGCCCGCTCCTTCCTTGCTCCGATCCACCTCCCCTGTGCTCCGATCCACCCCCCGAGCTCCCCCCCTTACCCCCACATACTTACCGAGCCTCCCAGTGTCGGTCCGTCTCCTCCCTGGGCGCCGCCATCTTCCAAAATGGCGGGCGCATGCGCAGTACTCCCGCCGAATCTGCCTGCCGGCAGATTCGTTCCATGTACATTTTGATCACTGTGAAAACCTATCACAGTGATCAAAATAAAAAAAAATGTAAATGACCCCCCCCTTTATCACCCTTATAGCTAGGGACAACAATAAAATAAAGAAAATATATATATATTTTTTTTCCCCCACTAGGTTCAGAACCAGGGTTAGGGTTAGGGTTAGGGTTTTCTGGTCCTCTGTGGATTTTTCCTTAGGGTTAGGGTATTCTGGTCCTCTGTGGATTTTTCCACAGCGCATTTGATAAATTCGCAGTGTAAAACCGCTGCGGACTTATCGCGGATTCAACGTGGTTTTTCTGCGGATTTCACTGCGGTTTTACAACTGCGGTTTTCTATTGGAGCAGTTGTAAAACCGCTGCGGAATCCGCAGAAAGAAGTGACATGCTGCGGAATGTAAACCGCTGCGTTTCCGCGCAGTTTTTTCCGCAGCATGGGCACAGCGTTTTTTGTTTCCCATAGGTTTACATTGAACTATAATCTCAAGGGAAACTGCTGCGGACCCGCAGTTGTGGAAACGCTGCGGATCCGCAGCGTTTTCCGCAGCGTGTGCACATAGCCTTAGAATTAGGCTATGTGCACACGGTGTGGATTTGGCTGCGGATCCGCAGCGGATTGGCTGCTGCGGATTCGTAGCAGTTTTCCAACAGGTTTACAGTTCCATGTAAATCTTTGGAAAACCAAATCCGCTGTGCCCATGGTGCGGAAAATACAGCGCAGAAACGCTGCGTTGTATTTTACGCAGCATATCAATTCTTTGAGCGGATTCCGCAGCGTTTTACACCTGTTCCTCAATAGGAATCCGCAGGTGAAATCCGCACAAAAACCACTGGAAATCTGTGGTAAATCCGCAGGTAAAACGCAGTGCCTTTTACCTGCGGATTTTTCAAAAATGGTGCGGAAAAATCTCACACGAATCCACAACGTGGGCACATAGCCTTAGGGTAAGGATGGAATTAGGGCTAGGGTTGGAAATAGGTTTAAGATTAGGCTTGTGGTTAGGGTTATGGTTAGGGGTGTGTTGGGGTTAGGGTTGTGGTTAGGGTTGAAATTAGGGTTGGGATTATGGTTAGGGGTGTGTTGGGTTAGGGTTGTGGTTAGGGGTGTGTTGGGGTTAGGGTTATGGCTAGAGTTGGGATTAGGGTTAGGGGTGTGTTGGGGTTAGTGTTGGAGTTAGAATTGAGAGGTTTCCGCTGTTTAGGCACATCAGGGGTCTCCAAACGCAACATGGCGCCACCATTGATTCCAGCCAATCTTGCGTTCCAAAAGTCAAATGGTGCACCCTTCCTTCCGAGCCCCAACGTGCAACCAAACAGTGGTTTACCCCCACGTACGGAGTACCAGCATACTCGGGACAAACTGGGCAACAACTATTGGGGTCCAATTTCATCTGTTACCCTTGTGAAAATAAAAAATTGCTTGCTAAAACATCATTTTTGAGGAAATAAAAATGATTTTTTATTTTCACGGCTCTGCGTTGTAAACTTCTGTGAAGCACTTGGGGGTTCAAAGTGCTCACCACATATCTAGATAAGTTCCTTTGGGGGTCTAGTTTCCAAAATAGGGTCACTTGTGGGGTGTTTCTACTGTTTAGGCACATCAGGGGCTCTGCAAATGCAACGTGACGCCCGCAGACCATTCCATCAAAGTCTGCATTTCAAAACGTCACTACTTCCCTTCCGAGCCCCGGCATGTGCCCAAATAGTGGTTTACCCCCACATATGGGATACCAGCATAGTCGAGACAAACTGGGCAACAACTATTGGGGTCCAATTTCTCCTTTTAGCCTTGTGAAAATAAATAATTGCTTGCTAAAACATCATTTTTGAGGAAAGAAAAATGATTTTTTATTTTCACAGCTCTGCGTTGTAAACTTCTGTGAAGCACTTGGGAGTTCAAAGTGCTCAACACACATCCAGATAAGTTCCTTTGGGGGTCTAGTTTCCAAAATGGGGTCACTTGTGGGGGGGTTTACTGTTTAGGGACATCAGGGGCTCTGCAAACGCAACGTGACGCCCGCAGAGCATTCCATCAAAGTCTGCATTTCAAAATGTCACTACTTCACTTCCGAGCCCCGGCATGTGCCCAAACAGTGGCTTACCCCCACATATGGGGTATTAGCTTACTCAGGAGATACTGGACAACAACTTTTGGGGTCAAATTTCTCCTGTTACACTTGGGAAAATAAAAAATTCTGGGCAAAAAAATTATTTTTGAGGAAAGAAAACGTATTTATTATTTTCACGGCTCTGCGTTATAAACTTCTGTGAAGCATTTGGGGGTTCATAGTGCTCACCACACATCTAGATAAGTTCCTTTGGGGGTCTAGTTTCCAAAATGAGGGTTACTTGTGGGGAGTGTCTACTGTTTAGGCACATCAGGGGCTCTGCAAACGCAACTTGACGCCCGCAGAGCATTCCATCAAAGTCTGCATTTCAAAACGTCACTACTTCCATTCCGAACCCCGACGTGTGCCCAAACAGTGGTTTACCCCCACATATGGGGTATCAGCGTACTCAGGAGAAACTGTACAATAACTTTTGGGGTCAAATTTCTCCTGTTACCCTTGGGAAAATAAAAAATTCAGGGCTAAAAAAATCATTTTTGAGGAAAGAAAAATTATTTTTTACTTTCACGGCTCTGCGTTATAAACTTCTTTGAAGCACCTGGTGGTTTAAAGTGCTCACTATGCATCTAGATAAGTTCCTTGGGGGGTCTAGTTTCCAAAATGGGGTCACTTGTGGGGGAGCTCCAGTGTTTAGGCACACAGGGGCTCTCCAAAGGCGACATGGTGTCCGCTAATGATTGGAGCTAATTTTCCATTCAAAAAGTCAAATGGCGCTCCTTCCCTTCCGAGCCTTGCCGTGCGCCCAAACAGTGGTTTACCCCCACATATGAGATATTGGCGTACTCAGGAGAAATTGGCCAACAAATTTTAGGATCCATTTTATCCTGTTGACCATGTGAAAATGAAAATATTGAGGCTAAAAGAAATTTTTTTGTGAAAAAAAAGCACTTTTTCATTTTTATGGATCAATTTCTGAAGCACATAATGGTTTAAAGTGCTCACTATGCATCTAGATAAGTTCCTTGGGGGGTCTAGTTTCCAAAATGGGGTCACTTGTGTGGGAGCTCCAATGTTTAGGCACACAGGGGCTCTCCAAACGCGACATGGTGTCCGCTAACGATGGAGATCATTTTTCATTCAAAAAGTCAAATGGCGCTCCTTCCCTTCCGAGCCTTACCATATGTCCAAACAGTGGTTTACCCCCACATATGAGGTATCGGTGTACTCAGGAGAAATTTCCCAACAAATTTTAGGATCCATTTTATCATGCTGCCCATGTGAAAATGAAGAAATTGAGGCTAAAAGAATTTTTTTGTGAAAAAAAAGTACGTTTTCATTTTTACGGATCAATTTGTGAAGCACCTGGGGGTTTAAAGTGCTCACTATGCATCTAGATAAGTTCATTGGGGCGTCTAGTTTCCAAATTGGGGTCACTTGTGGGGGAGCTCCAATGTTTAGGCACACGGGGGCTCTCCAAACGTGACATGCTATCCGCTGAAGATTGGAGCCAAATTTACATTCAAAAAGTCAAATGGCGCTCCTTCCCTTCCGAGCCCTGCCGTGCGCCCAACCAGTGGTTTACCCCCACATATGAGGTATCAGCGTACTCAGGACAAATTGGACAACAACGTCCGTGGTCCAGTTTCTCCTTTCACCCTTGGGAAAATAAAAAAATTGTTGCTAAAAGATCATTTTTGTGAATAAAAAGTTAAATGTTCATATTTTCCTTCCATGTTGCTTCTGCTGCTGTGAAACACCTGAAGGGTTAACAAACTTCTTGAATGTGGTTTTAAGCACCTTGAGGGGTGTAGTTTTTAGAATGGTGTCACTTTTGGGTATTTTCAGCCATATAGACCCCTCAAACTGACTTCAAATGTGAGGTGGTCCCTAAAAAAAATGATTTTGTAAATTTTGTTGTAAAAATGAGAAATCACTGGTCAAATTTTAACCTTTATAACTTCCTAGCAAAAAAAAATTTTGGTTCCAAAATTGTGCTGATGTAAAGTAGACATGTGGGAAATGTTATTTATTAACTATTTTGTGTCACATAACTCTCTGATTTAACAGAATAAAAATTCAAAATTTGAAAATTGCGAAATTTTCAAAATTTTCGCCAAATTTCCATTTTTTTCACAAATAAACGCAGAAATTATTGACCTAAATTTACCACTAACATGAAGCCCAATATGTCACGAAAAAACAATCTCAGAACCGCTAGGATCCATTGAAGCGTTCCTGAGTTATTACCTCATAAAGGGACACTGGTCAGAATTGCAAAAAACGGCAAGGTCATTAAGGCCAAAATAGGCTGGGTCATGAAGGGGTTAAAATGGGTCGTCTTCATTCATCAGACTGCTTGAGGTGTCACTCCAGTGATGCAGATTTCATTCATATGATCTGGAAATGTCCTGTTGTTT
This sequence comes from Ranitomeya variabilis, assembly GCF_051348905.1. Lineage (NCBI taxonomy): Eukaryota > Metazoa > Chordata > Amphibia > Anura > Dendrobatidae > Ranitomeya > Ranitomeya variabilis. Next base: position 468,632,287 of record NC_135235.1, on the reverse strand, counting down.
TTCACTATTGGAAAGAGGTGACGACATCATTGACATCCCTGGTGTCGATCCCTGTCCCGCTTGAGCCACTGATATGTTTATTTGGAGTATGGGAGGCGGAGGCCTGGGACCATTATACGGGGATCTTTCTGAGAGAAACACTGTTTATGGCGCGAAGGGTGTTAGCACTACGGTGGATGGGTGGACCTTGTCCATCTCTTAGAGCATGGGTTGACTTAGTGAATTCAATTATTCCGTATGAGCGGACATTGAATCAAAATAGAGGATGTCCAGCTAAATTTGAGAAAATATGGAGAAGATGGAACTCCTCCTGCCATACTGTATAGGTTGTAATAATTTCAGTATATGCGTAAGAAGTGGGTGTATGATTATGCAGACATTATTTATTTGCAGGGCGGAATCTATATAGAACTCTCCTCTAGGCTGCACTATATTAGTTTTAGAGGTTTTATTAGAGTTAATGTAGTTAAAGTTTAAATAAGATATTAATGATCAACATGCACTGTTTATTACCTTTTCAATACTTTAGACATGGCTATGCATGACAATTGCCTGTAATTAATGGATAATGAGGAATACAAAGCAAATGTGTGTATGATTTATCCTGCAATTAATAAACGAATTAAAAAAAAAAAAATCTGTGTCCATAGTTAAATAAACCTCAGGTAAGAGGAAAAAATGTGCTAAATATGTATCATAGCATTTAAAGACCTATTCCATTGCTCAGACCCAGTTAAATTTATATGAGATGAGGATAACTTACATGTTATGTCAGAAAATGCACATATTGTGCCCATGCCGCCACCCCGACAGCACCGTTTCGCCTACCAGGCTTCTTCCATATGGGGGCCAGATGTGACAAATGGCAACAAAAATTCCATTTACAATGAAATGGTGGGGAAAAAAAAAACAACCTACAGTTCTGCCATTGTATCTTGTGTCTTGTTTTTACAGTTTATTGTCCAGTTTTTGTATCATTTATTCTCCAGTAAAAATGACCTAGCAACATGATTTTTCATGTAGACATGTATATGCATTTTCTCCTTCGTCTCATTGGAGGACACAGAACCATGGATGTTTGGCTGCTGCCACTAGGAGGCTGACACTAAGTAAACACAAAAGGATGAGCAGTATGCACCCACACGCTGGCTCCAGCCAAGCCAGTTCATACTTAGTGTCTGTAGGCGGCACATGGGTCTGATTCAGACAACATTTTTTATCATTATTTGTTTTTTATTCTTAATTTTTTCCCCAAGGAGTAAATAATAATAATATAATAATAATAATTTTTATTTATATAGCGCCAACATATTCCGCAGCGCTTTACAACTTATAGAGGGGACTTGTACAGACAATAGACATTACAGCATAACAGAAATCACAGTTCAAAATAGATACCAGGAGGAATGAGGGCCCTGCTCGCAAGCTTACAAACTATGAGGAAAAGGGGAGACACGAGAGGTGGATGGTAACAATTGCTTTAGTTATTTGGACCAGCCATAGTGTAAGGCTCGGGTGTTCATGTAAAGCTGCATGAACCAGTTAACTGCCTAAGTATGTAGCAGTAAAAGGGGTGACGGATCCCTTCAGGTTTCCGATCTCCCCAAACCATCAACAGGTGGGAATGTGGAGTGTCGCCACCATGTCCCCCCTACACCGATTGACTATGGCATGCCTGAGCTTTTTTTTTTTAGTTTTTAAGGAGTGACGGGTCCCTTCAGGACACCGTTCTCCCCGCACCAACAACACATGGGAACATGGAGTGGCGCCTCCATGTACCTTCTGCAGCCAGGCTTTTTGCGCCGGACCATCAGCCCTGTCCCATCCTGGAGGAGTTAACCCCTAGGATGTCCAGAGGCACTTACTGGAGTCCGTGCAGCCCCCTCTGCATCACCACTGATAAACAGCGTTGATGGAATGAGGCGGACGGTCCCTCTCTGCCTCCCTGTCAAAGGGATGGTGGATGGAGGGCTCCCTGCACCGTCCATACTACAGCAGCTGACCTGTAGCAGAGACGCCGGGCACTGCGATCTCCGTCGGTTTCTCAGGAACTCCGCGGGTATGTAGGGGCCCAAGTCTCTATCGGCAGGAGGGCGCACCATCCCCCGGGGCGATCCCAGTGTGCTCTGGCCGGCACTTACAAATTTAGGCTCCGGCTTCGATCTCATCTAGGCCACAACCCAGTAGCTCTGCCCACTTCCTTGCATCGCCCAGCGGCTTTTCCCATGCCCTTGGCACTTCTCGCTCATCGCGAGACTGTCTCCTAGATTCCCGGTGGCCACTTTTATCTCCCGGGCACTTAGTTACATGTGCAGCTTCCACTGCACAGCATGGCCGCAACTCACACCAGCAACTCCCAGCTGATTGAAGCCTCGGGCTCACAGTCTCTTCATCCAGCCGGATTTCTACTACCGATGGCCTGCTCTGAGGAGTGCAGCGCCGGGAGGACCGACAGGGCCACAGGACCTGTGTAAGAGCTGCGATACAAAGAATCAGGGACTTAATGGCTCTTCTCTGCAGTATTCACCAGGGTTTCTTAGCCATTCTACCTATTGGGGCATATTGGCAGTTGCTGGGACATACTGGGGTACACCATGTCTCTCCCTAAGACATCCAGGAAGGCTAACAAAACACATACAGTGTTTTTAATCTCATGTACCACCTGCCAGACTGCGTTGCCACAGGTACAGAATACACCAACCTGCAAGGCCTGTGATCCCAAATGCGCTCAGGAGCCCTCCACCACTACCGAGCCCCGTGCACCTAGTCCCCCTGAGTGGGCTTCATCACTGTCGCAGTCCATGGCTTCACTAGCTAAAGCGATTGAGTCCCTCCACGATCCTTCCAAGTGTTGGGGCATTGGCCTGCCTGTTTTGAGGGATCCTCTACTTCACGGGAACCGTCGGCCAGCAGGGACCGTTCTCATTCTTAAAATACACAGGCATCTAGAAAACGGACCCATAGCACGTCTCCCGGGCCCTTTCATGCCTCAGCATCCGTCAGCTCCGTTTCTCGTTCCTCATCACCCGGGGGCTGCAGCGACCAGGACTCTGAGTACGAGTCTGACGTATCCCTTGACCTAGACTCACCAGATTATCAGGCGATGGTGGACAGTCTCATTGAAGCCGTCAACCAGACTTTGAAGGTTGATGATGACTCTAATTCTGCCCCCGGATCACGCGGTATCCTTCAAGAGGACGAAATGCCCTCATAGGGTTTTCTCCAACCATCCTGGGTTTCAGGACATAGTTCGGCAGCATAGGGAGCGTCCAGACAAACGCTTCACAGGTCAGAAACCTCTGGAGGTGAGATACCCTTTTCCATCGGATCTGTGGAAGGAATGGGTTCAGTCCCCTCCAGTTGGACCACCTGTATCCCGCCTGGCCACCAAAACCCTCATGTACTTAACAGATGGTTCCTCCATTAAAGACCTCATAGACCGTCAGATAGAGAACCTTGCCCATTCAGTTTTTGAAGCCTCAGGCTCGACACTCTCTCCTTCGTTTGCCGCGACATGGATAGCTAAATCTATGGTCTCTTGGGCAGATACCCTGACCAGAACCATTCAAGGTAGTAACCTTCCCCAGGAGGCAGCAGATCTGGCCAATCAGATTTCTCTGGCCAGGAACTATCTAGTACATTTTTCTCTGGACGCGGCTAACTGTGCTGTACTTGCAGGCTCCAACGCCATCACCATCAGATGGGCACTGTGGCTCAGGGAATGTAAAGCGGGCTCTGCATCAAAAAAGTCCTTAATGCCTCTGCCTTACCAGAGCGGGCGTCTATTTGTAGAGAAGCTGGATCAGCTTTGTCTCTGACGCTGCAGGAGGAAAGAGTAAATTCCTCCCCAGCAGAAAACTAGGCGACCCTTCTGCCGTCAGCAACAGACGTGTTTCCAGTCCTTTCGCGGCAATCCCAGTTGGTCCACTACAACCACCTCTTCCGGATCGGGGCGCTTATCCCATGGGAACAAAGGTCCCCAGGTCTCGTACAAAACCAACCAGTCCTGGAAACAATCTAGATCTAAGGGTTCCCGGTCCCATAGATTCTCAGCGAAATGACTCATGGCATTATCCGGTAGACACTAGCAGAGTAGGTGGTTATCTACTTCTATTTTGTCGCGTCTGGCTCTCCGTCGTTAACGACGAATGGGTCAGGGACCTGGTGTCTTCCGGATAAAAAAATATAATTTTCTTTCCGCCCTTTGCTACGATTCTTCCCCTCTCATCCCCCCAAGATAGAGGCGCAGGCCCGATCTTTTTTTCGAGCTATCGATTCTCTACGCCAAAGCGGAGTCATTATTCCGGTCCCAGAAAACAAGAGGTTCGAGAGGTTCTACTCAAACTTATTCATGGTTCCGAAGAAGGACGGAATTGTGCTGCCCATTCTGCACCTCAAACTCCTAAACCAGTTTGTCAGGGTCCGGCACTTCAGGAGTCCCACCGCTCCGTCATCACCTCAATGGAAAAGGGGGAGTTCCTAACATCCATCGACATCAGGGATGCTTACCTTCATATCCCAATTTTTTTCCCCCTCACCAGAAGTTCCTGTGCTTTGCTGTCCGCGAGAAACATTTCCAGTTCACAGCCTTACCCTTCGGGCTCGCCACCGCCCTCAGAGTGTTCACAAAGGTCATGATGGCTGTCATGTCCGTTGCACTCTCGGGGAATGGTCTTTCTGCCATACCTAGATGACCTCCTGATCAAGGGGCCGTCTTTCCAAGCCTGCTTGGAGTGCGTCTGTTTCACCTTGGATACACTTTCTCGCCTGGACTGGCTGATAAGCTTAAACAAATATTCTACGGCCCCAGCTCAGCAGATATCATTTTTGGGAATGACCCTGGACACCTCCAGAGGGTTGGTGATTCTCCCTCGAGACAAGGTCTTAGCCTTTCAAGGGAATCTGTCACCCCGGTTCATTTCGGGTCCGATGGGCATCGCTGTCCGGGTCCGGCACCTCCTATATTCATACGATGACCTCCTCTTCTTGTCTTCCTGCCGCGGCTCTGGCGCAGGCGTACTTTGTCTGCCCTGTTGAGGGCAGAGCAAACTACTGCAGTGCGCAGGCGCCGGGCCTCTCTGACCTTTCTCAGCCTCAACAGGGCAGACAAAATACGCCTGCGCCGGAGCCGCGGCAGAAAGACAAGAAAAGGACATCATTGTATGAAGATAGGAGGCGCCGGACCGCAGCGGGACCGCCCCTGGGTTAGTAGAATATAACCTGTTGTTCTTACCTTTCAGGTTACATCGGGGGCTTATCTACAGCATTACAGAATGCTGTAGATAAGCCCCTGATGCCGGTGGCCTTAGCTCATATTCGATTTTTTGGGTGACAGATTCCCTTTCAGCAGGGAGCCCATTTCCTCATTCCTTTCGATTCGGCATGGGTGCCTTGGGTTAGATGGTGGCAGTGATGGAAGCTGTTCCCCTCGCCCAGCTACACCTCTGCCCTCTGCAGCATGTGCTTCTGGCAACCTGGGACAGGAACCCTTTCTCCGTCACCTGGCGGTGCCGCTTATCTCCGCAAGTCACGCAGACGTTCAGTTGGTGGACTTTACGGTCTTCTCTCACAAAGGGGAAATCCTTTCTCCCGGTTAAATGGCACCGACGCTAGCCTTCTCGGCTGGGGCTAGCCTTCTCGGCTGGGGAGCTGTTTTTCGTCATCACACTGCCCATGGGTGCTGGTCACTTCGGGATTCGCGTCTTCCAATCAACCCCCTGGTGATTCGGTTGAACCTGTGGCAATTCCATCACCTCCTGGCGGGTCGCCCCATCCGAATACAGTCGGACAACTCCACAGCTGTGGCATATATCAACCATCAAGGTGACAGCAGGACGGCAATACGCGAGGTGGAACACATTCTCCGCTGGCCAGAGGGGAACCACTCAGTCATCTCAGCAGTGCACATTCTGGGTGTGGAAAACTGGGTGGCAGACTTCCTCAGCCATCAGGGTTATACCTCGGGAGAGTGGTCACTCCATCTGGAGGTCTTCCAACAGATTTGTTCCCGCTGGGGGACCCCGGGCGTCGATCTGATGGCATCAAGACAAAACGCCAAAGTGCCCGTGTTCATGGCTCGGTCCCGGGACCCAGAGGGCATTGGGGCAGATGCACTGGTCCTTCCGTGGCAACAGTTTCGGCTTCCGTACATGTTGCCCCCACTTCCGTTACTTCCAGGGGTCATCAGAAAGATCAAGGCAGAAGGCGTTCCAGTGATCCTAGTTGCTCCGGACTGGCCATGCCAGACGTGGTACACGGAGCTGGTGCAGCTCGTCGAATTTCCCTGGCGACTACCAGATCGACCAGACCTACGCTCCCAGGGCCCGAATTGCCACCAGAACTCAGGGGCCCTGTGTTTAACGGCCTGGCTATTGAATCCTGGGTCCTAACCCATTCTGGGTTCTCCCAAGAGGTGATTTCCACCATGAATAACACTCGGAACCCTGTATCGGTGCACATCTATCACCCCACCTGGAAAGCTTTCTTTGCATGGTGCGGAGACCGCGGTCATCTTCCTCTCGTCTTCTCCATTCCCACCATCTTCGAGTTCCTTCAGACCGGTTTGGAATCAGGTCTGGTGCTCAGCTCTCTCAAAGGCCAGATCTCTGCCTTATCTGTTTTGTCCCAGCGCATGATCGCTTCCAAGCTGCAGGTGACATTCATTCAGGGGGTCTGCCATGTGGTACCCCCATATAGAATGCCATTGGATGCCTGGGACCTTAATTTGGTCCGGGGGGTTCTACAAGAGTCTCCCTTCGAGCCGCTGCAGGACGACTTTCTGGCCCACCTTTTATGGAAGGTGGCCTTTTTCATTGTGGTGACCTGTCCTATCGAGCTACTTTCCTGGTTTTCCACCAGGACAAGGTGGTTCTCTGGCCATCCCCGTCGTTCTTGCCCAAGGTGGTCTCCTTTCACCTTAACGAGGACATTGTCCTGCCCTCGATTTGCCCAGTACACCGTGTGGAGCGGGCTCTTCAAACTCTGGATCTGGTGAGAGCTTTCAGACAGTACGTCTCACGGACAGCGTCCTTCCGTAAGACGGATGCCGTGATCGTTCTTCCTGAGGGTCACAGGAAGGGACTCACCGCTTCAAAGTCCACAATAGCCAGGTGGATATGCTCGGCTATTCAAGAGTCTTACCGCCTCAGGGGCCAGCCTATCCCAGCGGGGATTAATGCACACTCCACTTGCTTTTGGGAGGCTTCTTGGGCCATTCGGCACCAGGCGTCGGCGGAACAAGTTTGCAAGGCTGCGGCTTGGTCCAGTCTGCATATATTCTCGAAGCATTGCAACATTCACACTCAGGCTTCCGTGGATGTGGGCCTGGGCATACGAATCTTGCGGGGGGGGGGGGGGGTTTGATTTGTTCTGTCAGTTCCCCACCCAGGGACTGCTTTAGGACGTCCCATGGCCCTGTGTCCCCCAATGAGGCAAAGGCGAAACAGGGATTTTTGTGTACTCTCTGTAAAATTCTTTTCTCCGAGCCACTCATTGGGGGACACAGCACCCACCCTGTTAGCCTGAAGGTTTGAGTATTTTCTTTGGTTTGACGTTTTGTACCTTCGTATGTTGTTCACGTTCTCCTACTGCTTTGTCACTGAACTGGTTCAGCTGGAGCCAGAGTGTGGGTGTATACTGCAGAAGAGGAGCTAATCTTTTTGTGTTTACTTAGTGTCAGCCTCCTAGTGGCAGCGGCATAACACCCAAGGTCCTGTGTCCCCCAATGAGTGGCTCGGAGAAAACGATTTTATGGTGAGTACACAAAAATCCCTGTTTTTCTATTTAAAAATTGTTAAACAAATTTGAAAATTTGTAGAAAAAAACGTTTCTATTTTTCCGAGGATGAAGAAGGATGTGGGCTTGCTTTTTGCTTTTCATTTTATCAATATTTTTTGGGGGTACATGCAACATTTTGTTTACATTTTTTTTTCAGGACTTGTGGCAACTGGAAAACTAAAATACTGGGGTTTCTATTGTTTCTTTACTGCTTTTACTCTACAGGTTAATTAATTTCAGATTTTATTAGGATTTCTACAGATATGGCGATGCCAAATATGTTTATTTTTTATTGTAATTTATATTTTCCTTTAATGGGAACCTTTCATGTCTCAAAATGCTATTAACCTGCAGATATTCGGTTAATCTGCACGTTAATAGTATTGTATAGAAATGCGGCTGCTGCACTGACAGTCTGGCTACAGGTAGGAAATTAACATTATTCCTTCTGGAAGTCTCTGGCTTTCAGACATAGAGGCTTGGCTTAAATCACTGATCAGTACATAGTGAGTGGTGGCCATAACCATGCCACGGAACAGTATTAACTTGCAGGTTTCGACATGACGTGATTCAGATTTTAAGTTTAACTTTTTTAATATTTTTTTTTCCTTTTTTTTAACTTTATTTTTTTTAGGGACTTGAATCTGCGATTGTTAGATCACTTGTTCTATATACTACTTGTTCTATATGCTAATTTTGCAACATGTAGTCAAAAAGATGTTCTCCCATCCATAGGCTGAGCTTATCAAACTAATTTGCCAATTAAGTAAGCTTTTAGTACATAGATTCAAAATTCAGTGGTGATTGATATCTTACTTTATCTTCAATGCGGCTGCTTCTCTTCCAGCATAGAATCCATGGCTGTGTTCCTCTATGTCCTTTTGAAACCTTTTCACTTTCAAACTACCGTATATGCTCGAGTATAAGCCGAGATTTTCAGCCCAAAAAAATGGGCTGAAAGTGCCCCTCTCGGCTTATACTCGAGTCATGGAAGGCGGGGGGTCGGCGGGTGAGGGTGAGCGACACCTGTCAAATACTCCCCTACTCCCGGCGCTCCTGACGCGGTCCCTGCAAGTCCCACGGTGTTCGGCGCGGCAGCTTCAGGTTCTTCCCCTCTTCAGCGGTCACGTGGTACCGCTCATTAAAGTTATGAATATGGACTCCACGCCCATAGGGGTGGAGCCCGCATATTCATTACTGTAATGAGCGGTACCATGTGACCGCTCACTACAGGAAGAAGCTGCCGCGCCGTACACCGTGGGACATGCAGGGACCGCGTCAGGAGCGCTGGGAGTAGGTGAGTATATTTACCTTCACTCGTTCCACCGAAGCTCCGTGTTCCTGTCCTCTTGCTGTGACTGTACAGGCAAAGGGGGCGGTGACGTATTAGTGTGCGCGCCGCCCTCTGCCTGAACAGTCAGTGCAGAGAGACGGGACGCTGAGGAGCAGCGGGCAGCGATGAGAGGTGAGTATTAGGGTTGAGCGAAACGGATCGTTCATTTTCAAAAGTAGCTGACTTTTGGCAAAGTCAGGTTTCGTGAAACCCGACCCGACTCCAGCGTGGGATCGGCCATGTGGTCGGCGATCTTGGCGCCAAAGTCGCGTTTTGTATGACGCCTTCCCCGCCATTTTTTCAGCCAATTAAGGAGTGTGGACAGCGTGATGACATAGGTTACGGTCTGGTTTCTGACACAACATATGCTTTGCACGGAGGGGGGAGGGGGGGGGGAGAGAGAGAGATAACGAGATATAACTGCATGGAGCATTATATGGGGCATCTATGGGGCCATAACTGTGTGGAGCATTATATGGGGCCATAACTGCATGGAGCATTTTATGGGGGCATCTATGGGGCCATAACTGCATGGAGCATTATATGGGGCCATAACTGCATGGCGCATTATATGAGGCATCTTATGGGGCCATAATGAACTGCATGGAGCATTATATGGAGCATCTTATGAGGCCATAATGAACTATATGGAGCATTATATGGGGCTCCTGATTCAATATGGATATTCAAAAACACTTACCTACTACTAACCTAACCTACTAATGTCTCAATTAATTTTACTTTTATTGGTATCTATTTTTATTTTTGACATTTACCGGTAGCTGCTGCATTTTCCACCCTAGGCTTATACTCGAGTCAATAAGTTTTCCCAGTTTTTTGTTGCAAAATTAGGGGGGTCGACTTATACTCAGGTCGGCTTATACTCGAGTATATACGGTAACTGTTTTTTATTACTTTCATACCTCTGCCCATTCTTATTTTATGCCTGTTTGTGTTGACCTTTCATCTTTGTCTTATTTTTCCTCTTAGTATTTCTCTGGATCCATTGTTTCCGTCTCGGTGTTCCTGGGAAATGTTTGGATATGTGAGCGACTCTCTTAGGGCATCAGAAGAGTTCTCTCCTTTGCACCTCTCTGCTGCGCTTAACAGCCTGCCTTGTTCTCTATCCTTCAAGCGGGAGGAGAGTGTCAGCATTATCCGCCTCATTGAACAGGTCAGTGGTGGCACCAGTATGGGCAAGAGCTTTGAGGTTTGCAATGCCAGTGGGGCCTACCAGAAAGCAGTTTTGGAGCCACTAGCATATTGTTCTGGTTGGGCGAGATGCCAGCCTTCTGTTTCCTGATGGGGAGAAAAAATTTGGAAATCGTGCCATCTGCAAGTCTGTGTCTCTGATTTGACTGATAACCCTCGTCATCTTCATGCTCTCATCTCTCATGTAACATTGATGTGTCTGATATTTGCTTACAAGCTAGCTACCTATAGATGACAGTTCTCTTCCTTTTGGAGGAGAGCTTATTTGCATACCTTTTCCCAGGAAGCATTGTCTGTGCCCTCTCCTCAAAGAGAACCAGTGCCAAACAAAAATATACAAATAGGTTAAATATGATTGAAAAACTCATGGAAACTGTTGAGAATTGATCAGTTGCAGAGGAAGAAAACCTCCTTGGAGTTTGGATTTTATGTATACTTTCTTTGCAGATATACATTTTACTGTATATTCATATGCAGTTTACAGAGATTTTATGTGGGGTCAGCATAAAAATGCAGAATGCTTAATGAATGGAATGCTACATATTTAGGTATTTTTCACTATTTATTTATCTATATATATGAGGCATCGTGATTACTCGGTAATCCCGCCCCTTGCACAGTAGCTCCGCCCCCACCACATCACCACACATAATCCCACCCCCACCCCATTACCACACAATCCCGCCCCCCACCACATTACCACACACAATCCCGCCCCTCCACCACATCACCACACACAATCCCGCCCCCCACCACGTCACCACACAGTCCCTCCCCTTCAACACATCACCACACATAATCCCACCCCCAACACATCACCACACATAATCCAGCCCCCCACCACATTATTGCACATAATCCCTCCCCCCCACCACATCACCACACACAATCCCGCCCCCCCACCACATTACCACACATAATCCCGCCCCCCCACCACATTACCACACACAGTCCTGCCATCCACCACATTACTACACATTAACCCGCCCCCCTACCACATCACCACACATAATCCCGCCACCCCAGCACATTACTACACATAATCCCGCCCCCCACCACATTACCAGACATAATCCCGCCCCCACCACATTACCACACATAATCCCGCCCCACCACCACATTACCACACACAATCCCGCCCCCCCAACACATCACCACACATAATCCCGCCCCCCACCACATCACCACACATAATCCCGCCCCCCACCACATTACCACAGATAATCCCACCCCCACCACATTACCACACACACTCCCGCCCCCAACACATCACTACACATAATCCCGCCCCCCACCACATTACCACAGATAATCCCGCCCCCCACCACATTACCACAGATAATCCCGCCCCCACCACATTACCACACATAATACTGCCCCCCACCAGATTACCACACACAATCCCGCCCCTCCACCACATTACCACAGATAATCCCGCCCCCCACCACATTACCACAGATAATCCCGCCCCCCACCACATCACCCCACACAGTCCCGCCCCCCCACCACATTACCACAGATAATCCCGCCCCCCACCACATTACCACACACAATCCCGCCCCCAACACATCACCACACATAATTCCGCCCCCCACCACATTACTACAGATAATCCTGCCCCCCACCACATTACCACAGATAATCCCGCCCCCCCACCACATTACCACACATAATCCCGCCCCCCACCACATTACCACACACAATCCCGCCCCCCCACCACATCACCACACATAATCCCGCCCCCCCACCACATTACCACATAATCCCGCCCACCCACCACATTACCATACATAATCCCGCCCCCACCACATCACCACACACAATCCCGCCCCCCACCACATTACTACAGATAATCACGCCCCCCACCACATTACCACAGATAATCCCGCCCCCCCACCACATTACCACACATAATCCCGCCCCCCCACCACATTACTACAGATAATCCCGCCCCCCCACCACATTACTACAGATAATCCCGCCCCCCCACCACATTACTACAGATAATCCCGCCCCCAACACATCACCACACATAATCCCGCCCCCCACCACATTACCACAGATAATCCCGCCCCCCACCACATCACCACACTATTGTTATTAACTTCATTTTAAGTTAAATTACCACCTGCGTAAGCACTATTGAATGTTGTCATTATTTACTTTAGTTTAATCACCAGCAGCGTTAATTATTATTATTATTTATTTATATAGCACCATTAATTCCATGGTGCTGTACATGAGAAAGGGGTTACATACAGGGTTATAAATATCGTTTACAGTAATCAAGTTTACAGTGACAGACTGGTACAGTGGGGAGACGACCCTGTCCTTGCGGACTTACATTCTATGGGATAGTGGGGAAGAGACAGAAGGTCGGAGGTGCAGCAGCTCTGGCGGTTGTGAGGGGGCTGCTCTGGCGATGGCGAGGCGGCAGAATGGTTATTGCAGGCTGTAGGCTTTCTTGAAGAGATGGGTTTTCAGGTTCCGTCTGAAGGATCCGAGGGTGGTGGATAGTCGGACGTGTTGAGGCATGGAATTCCAGAGGATGGGGGATATTCGGGAGAAATCTTGGAGGCGGTGTGTGAGGACCGAATAAGTGTGGTGGAGAGTAGGAGGTCTTGGGAGGATCGGAGATTACGTGAGGGAAGGTATTGGGAGATTAGTTCAGAGATATATGGAGGGGACAGGTTGTGGATGGCTTTGTAGATCAGTGTTAGTAGTTTGAACTGGATTCGTTGGGGAATTGGGAGCCAGTGGAGGGATTTGCAAAGGGGAGAAGCAGGGGAGTAGCGAGGAGAGAGGTGGATTAGCCGGGCAGCAGAGTTGAGGACAGACTGGAGTGGTGCAAGAGAGTTAGCGGGGAGGCCACAGAGGAGGGTGTTGCAGTAGTCGAGGCGGGAGATGATAAGGGCATGCACAAGAGTCTTAGAAGATTGTGGGGTGAGGAAGGGACGATTCTGGCAATATTTTTGAGTTTGAGGCGACAGGAGGTGGCAAGAGTTTGGACGTGCGGTTTGAAGGACAAGGCAGAGTCGAGAGTTACCCCGAGGCAGCGGATTTCAGGTGCGGGAGAGAACGTGATGCCATTTACCATAATAGATAGATCAGGTAGGGGGGATACGTGAGATGGGGGAAAGATGATGAGTTCGGTTTTGTCTACATTGAGTTTTAGGAAGCGAGAGGTGAAGGAGGATATGGCTGACAGAGACTCCGGGATTCTGGACAGAAGAGAGGCGACATCTGAGCCAGAGAGGTAGATCTGAGTGTCGTCCACATACAGGTGGTACTGGAAGCCATGGGACTTTATGAGTTGCCCTAGGCCAAGGGTATAGATGGAAAAAAGTAGGGGCCCTAGGACAGAGCCTTGAGGGACTCCAACAGAGAGAGGGCGGGATGAGGAGGTAGTGTGGGAGTGGGAAACGCTAAATTTTCGGTTGGACAAGGCAATCCAGGACAGGGCAAGGTCTTAGATAGCAATGAGCATGCCGAGCGTTAGCTGGCTGGAAACATCTAGTTTTTTATAAAGATGATGCGATCTAATAATTTTGTTCTTATTTTCTTACCTAGCCAAAATAATTATCACTTTGCCTAAATTCTTCTTCCTTGTATTTATTACAGGCTCGAAATGCAACGTATGGTATTAGGAAATGTTTCCTTTTCCTCTTACAATGTCAGCTCACACTTGTGATTGTGCAGGTAAGCTTCATGTGATGCATCGCTGACTGATTTTCAAGCCTTAGGCTACGTTCACATTTGCGTTGTGCGCCGCAGCGTCGGCGCCGCAGCGCACAACGCAAACAAAAACGCGGCAAAACGCACGCTAAAACGCTGCGTTTTGCGCCGCATGCGTCCTTTTTGGCCGAAAGTTGGACGCAAAAAAAATGCAACTTGAAGCGTTTCTTGCGTCCAACGCTTGCGGCCATGCGGCGCAAAACGCAGCACAACGCATGTCCATGCGCCCCCATGTTAAATATAGGGGCGCATGACGCATGCGGCGCCGCTGCGGCGCCCGACGCTGCGGCGCTGACCGCAAATGTGAACGTAGCCTTACCTGTACACACTATGGCTGCTTGCCAGTGATGACGATATATATATACTTATTAACAGTAGAATAATGACTCATGAGAATAATAGTATGACCGATTCGGGTAGGAGCCATGGATTAGGTGCCAAGGAAGGGCTGTCTTGACATCAGAGGATTGGTTCCAGTCCTGTGCCTAAATATTTGGCTCTTTTAGTAATAGAACTATGTGCATTAGACATAATTGTTATCCTTGTGTATTTGCTTACAGTGATGGCGAATAACAAATGTAGTAAACATGGAATGTCTTAAGCTATGTTTCTTTACTTGTTTCTTGTTTTCGGTCTTAATTTCCATTTTTTGCCTTTTCCTTAGTTTTTGGCCTGTCTCATTCAGCTACCTCCTTGCCTCAGTACTACAGATATTCTTTGGCTGTCCTGTTTCTGCTTTCCATTACTCAGGTGAGTGTAGAAATATGTTTCTTTTAAAAAGGGTATTCCAGTCTTCAAAAATATGGCTGTCATAATTGTTAGACTGGTGTGGGTCCCCTGTTTTCCCCTATTTCAATGTCCATAGCACTGGCAAAGACAACCTAGCACTGCAGTCGGCTATCTTTTTCCCTCGAGCAGACAATGAACCAAGTGGCAGAGCACTACTAACTACTCCAGGCAACAGTCTTACAGTTGGGAGAATGGGAGGTATTTAGACAAAAATTCTCTGTTCTAGCAGCTGGAAGACTTGCCATCTAACAAATGAGTTTTTATTTTAACATTATATCTTCTCATTTTGCTAATTGTTCTTTCGCTATCGCTTCATTGGGGGAAACCTAATACACCATGGATGTATGCTGCTGCGTCTAGGAGGCTGACACTAGGCAGAAAAAATGAATTCCTCCCCAGCAGGCTAAACCCGCCAACTGGAACAAAGTTAATCAAGTTTTGCTTAGCCGCCAAAGGAGGCAGGCACAAGTCTGCGTTCAGACCTGTCTGTACCTATTTGTTGTGTTTTATTAATTAATTACCTTTTTTGTTACAGATACAGCTTGTGACTGAGGGCAACAGGGTGTAATTGCTCACACCCTACCTAGAGACCAAGTGAACAGTGTGGTCTAATCCAAATCATAGCCTTTCGTGTCTACCAGGCAGGACCCATCCCCCTAACACATCAAGAGTGTTTTAGGCATCAGCTCAGAGGGACAGGAGAACTGGTCCTTACCATCTACAGGTGCTTGTCACAAAATTAGAATATCATCAAAAAGTAAATTTATTTCAGTTATTCAGTACGAAAAGTGAAACTCATATAGAGTCATTGCAAACAGAGTGATCTATTTCAAGCGTTTATTTCTGTTAATGTTGATGATTATGGCTTACAGCCAATGGAAACCCAAAAGTCATTATCTCAGTAAACTAGAATAATTAACAAAAAACACATGCAAAGGCTTCCTAAAAAGGTCCATTAATCTGTTTCACAATCATGGGGATGACTGCTGACTTGACAGATGTCCAGAAGGCAGTCATTGACAAGCTCCACAAGGAGGGTAAGCCACAAAAGGTCATTGCTAAAGAAGCTGGCTGTTCACATAATGCTGTAGCCAAGCATATTAATGGAAAGTTGAGTGGGAGGGCAAACTGTGGTAGAAAAAGGTGCACAAGCAACCGGGATAACTGCACCCTTGAAAGGATTGTTAAGAAAAGCCGATTCAAGAATTTTGAGGTGATTCACAGGGAGTGGACTGCTGCTGAAGTCATTGCTTCAAGAGCCAACACACACAGACATATCCAAGTCATGGGCTACAAGTGTCGTATTCGTCATGTCTAGGATGCCAGAAGCATCTTACCTGGGCCAAGGAGAAAAACAATTGGACTGTTGCTTAGTGGTACAAAGTGTTGTTTTCAGATGAAAGTAAATTTTGTTTTTCATCTTGAAATCAAGGTCTACAGGAAGTGTGGATAGGCACACAATCCAAGCTGCTTGAGGTCTAATGTGAAGTTTCCACAATCAGTGATAGTTTGGGGAGCCATGTCATGCAGTAATTGACGCAAAAGGAGCCCCAACCAAGTATTGCGTGTATTAACTCAACTTAACTCAGTAGGCCAACATTTCAGATTTTAAAATAATTTTTCAAGCTGGTGTTATAAAGTATACTAATTTACTGAGATAATAACTTTTGGGTTGTAAGCCATAATCATCAACATTAAGGGTGAGTTTACACAGGGTGTTTTTGCTGCGTTTTTTATGCTAATTTTCATCTGCTTTTTACAGTACCAGCAAAGCTTGTGAGATTTCAGAAATCTCTTGCACACGCATGGGTTTTTTGTGTCGTCAGGATTTTGTGCTTTGCTGCGTTTTTTGGACATAGAGCATGTCACTTCTTTCAGCGTTTTTCCAGCGTTTTTCACCCATTGACTTGAATGGATGCTGAAAAAAATGCTGCAAATACACAGGTTGACTTTTCTTGTAGCATATTTGCTGCAGATTAATCAAGGACAGCCGAATGTGACCTCACACTCCGCTCTGCTACATCTAGATGGCAGACTGCATGGTGCGTCCATACAGCCTGTCATCCAAAAGAGCGGACCCGAACCCCATTCACTTGAATTGGGGAGCCCGACAATACAGTGTTGTCTTATGCATGACATCGCAGCAAACACTGCTTGTGATCGGTGGGGAAATCATCCCTGCCAGTCAAAGAGCCGCGGTTCCCACGCTGTTAGAAGACAGCGGGAGAGCTCAGCTGTGATCGGAGGTATAAACTTTACCTCCGGTCACTGGTGTCAGCTGATGAGACTACTGATCTCATCATCTGACACCTGCTAACGCTAATTACAGTGACAGCAGGAGCGGTGGATGGGAGCTTTCATCTGCCGCTCCTGCGCTATAAATAAATAATAATTGAAAAAAAAAAAAGGAGTGGGTTCTCCCCTATTTTTGATAACCAGCCAGACAAAACTCACAGCTGGGGGCTGCAACCCCCAGCTGTCAGCTTCAACAAGGCTAGTTATCAAGAATAGAGGGGTCCTCACGCTTTTTTAAAAATTATTTAAATAAATAATTTAAAAAAAACAGTGTGGGGTCCCCCCCATTTTTGACAACCAGCTTTGCTAAAGCTCACAGCTGGAGGCTGGTATTCTCAGGCTGGTAAGGGCCATTGATATAGGCCCCCAGCCTAAAAATAGCAGCCCGCAGCTGCCCAGAAAAGGCACAGCTATTGTATGCGCCAATTCTGGCTCTTTGCCCGGCTCTTCCCACTTGCCCTGTAGCGGTGGCAAGCGGGGTAATAAAATTTGTTGGGTTAATGTCACCAGTGACATTAAGCCCACGGCTTAGTAATGGAGAGGCGTCTATAAGACACCTATCCATTACTAATCCTATACTTGTTACATGTAAATAAAGACACAGCAAGAATAAAGTCCTTTAATTAAATAAAACACCACACAGTTTTACCATTTTATTATTCAGGTAATCCATGCGACGCTCTCGATTTCCTGTAGTAAAAATAATAAGCCAACACAAATACTCCCTGGTCTGACGCAGTCCAATATAACGAGTGTCCCAAGCAGTAATCCATATCTGGGGGAGATAAAATCTACAACCGGGAGTGCTGCTAATGCGACCGCTCCCGACTGTAAACTACTGGGGAATGAATGATATGCAGCTGGCACGGGCTCAGTAACTAGCGGTGACGTCACTGAGCCTGCGCGCCCTCACAGCCTGACATGAGGTAACCTCTGCACCGTGGGAAAATGCCAGTCAAGAGGTTATCGCAGGTAATCTATCTATCTATTCTATCTATCTATTCTATCTATCTATTCTATCTATCTATTCTATCTATCTATTCAATCTATCTATTCTAGCTATCTATTCTAGCTATCTATTCTAGCTATCTATTCTATCTATCTATTCTATCTATCTATCTATCTATCTATTCTATCTATCTATCTATCTATTCTATCTATTCTATCTATCTATTCTATCTATCTATCTATCTATCTATCTATCTATCTATCTATCTATCTATCTATCTATCTATCTATCTATCTATCTATCTATCTATCTATCTATCTATCTATCTATCTATCTATCTATCTATTCTATCTATCTATCTATCTATTCTATCTATCTATCTATCTATCTATCTATCTATTCTATCTATCTATCTATTCTATCTATCTATTCTATCTATCTATTCTATCTATCTATTCTATCTATCTATCTATTCTATCTATCTATTCTATTCTATCTATTCTATTCTATCTATTCTATTCTATCTATTCTATCTATCTATCTATCTATCTATTCTATCTATCTATCTATTCTAATCTATCTATTCTACAGTCATGGCCAAAAGTATTGACACCCCTGCAATTCTGTCAGATAATACTCAGTTCCTTCCTGAAAATGATTGCAATCATAAATTCTTTGGTATTATTATCTTCATTTAATTTGTCTTAAATGAAAAAACACAAAAGAGAATGAAGCAAAAAGCAAAACATTGATCATTTCACACAAAACTCCAAAAATGGGCCAGACAAAAGTATTGGCACCCTCAGCCTAATACTTGGTTGAACAACCTTTAGCCAAAATAACTGCGACCAACCACTACCGGTAACCATCAATGAGTTTCTTACAATGCTCTGCTGGAATTTTTGACCATTCTTCTTTGGCAAACTGCTCCAGGTCCCTGATATTTGAAGAGTGCCTTCTCCAAACTGCCATTTTTAGATCTCTCCACAGGTGTTCTATGGGATTCAGGTCTGGACTCATTGCTGGCCACCTTAGAAGTCTCCAGTGCTTTCTCTCAAACCATTTTCTAGTGCTTTTTGAAGTGTGTTTGGATCATTGTCCTGCTGGAAGACCCATGACCTCTGAGGGAGACCCAGCTTTCTCACACTGGGCCCTACATTATGCTGCAAAATTTGTTGGTAGTCTTCAGATTTCATAATGCCATGCACACGGTCAAGCAGTCCAGTGCCAGAGGCAGCAAAGCAACCCCAAAACATCAGGGAACCTCCGCCATGTTTGACTGTAGGGACCGTGGTCTTTTCTTTGAATGCCTTTTTTTCTCCTGTAAACTCTATGTTGATGCCTTTGCCCAAAAAGCTCTACTTTTGTCTCATCTGACCAGAGAACATTCTTCCAAAACGTTTTAGGCTTTTTCAGGTAAGTTTTGGCAATCTCCAGCCTGGCTTTTTTAATGTTTCGGGGTAAGAAGTGGGGTCTTCCTGGGTCTCCTACCATACAGTCCCTTTTCATTCAGACGCCGACGGATAGTAGGGGGTTGACACTGTTGTACCCTCGGACTGCAGGGCAGCTTGAACTTGTTTGGATGTTAGTCGAGGTTCTTTATCCAACATCCGCACAATCTTGCGTTGAAATGTCTTGTCAATTTTTCTTTTCCGTCCACATCTAGGGAGGTTAGCCACAGTGCCAAGGGCTTTAAACTTCTTGATGACAGTGCGCACGGTAGACACAGGAACATTCAGATCTTTGGAGATGGACTTGTAGCCTTGAGATTGCTCATGCTTCCTCACAATTTGGTTTCTGAAGTCCTCAGACAGTTCTTTGGTCTTCTTTCTTTTCTCCATGCTCAATGTGGTACACACAAGGACACAGGACAGAGGTTGAGTCAACTTTAATCCATGTCAACTGGCTGCAAGTGTGATTTAGTTATTGCCAACACCTGTTAGGTGCCACAGGTAAGTTATAGGTGCTGTTAATTACACAAATTAGAGAAGCATCACATGATTTTTCGAACAGTGCCAATACTTTTGTCCACCCCTTTTTTATGTTTGGTGTGGAATTATATCCAATTTGGCTTTAGGACAATTCTTTTTGTGTTTTTTTCATTTAAGACAAATTAAATGAAGATAATAATAACAAAGAATTTGTGTTTGCAATCATTTTCAGGAAGAAACTGAGTATTATCTGACAGAATTGCAGGGATGTCAATACTTTTGGCCATGACTGTATCTATCTATTCTATCTATCTATTCTATTCATCTATTCTATCTATCTATCTATCTATCTATCTATCTATCTATCTATCTATCTATCTATCCTATTCATCTATTCTATTCTATCTACCTATCTATCTATTTGAAGTTTTTTTTTTCTCTGGGGGCACTCAACTTTATTGGCATGCACAAAGAGAAAAAAAAAACGCACCAAAAACGCAATGCAAAACGCCCCTAATCCTTCGTTTTTGAGGCAGCTTCTTACCTGCCAAAAAGATCAGGTTTTGCTGCAGAAAAAAAAGCAGCAAAAACACCCTGTGTGAACTTACCCTAACAGAAATAAACACTTGAAATAGATCACTCTGTTTGTAATGACTCCATATAATATGAGTTTCACTTTTTGTATTGAAGAACTGAAATAAATTAACTTTTTGATGATATTCTAATTTTGTGAGAAGCACCTGTATTTTCGGCCCACCATAACAAGATGTGTGCAGGGAGGGAAGACATACCTTATACCAGTAACTTCTGTGATGAACTCTTGAAGGAGTTAGGATGCCAGATGTCAGCACAGAGGTCTTCAGGTACTGTCATCGCAAGACTTCGGACCACATTTTTTTCTTTATCAGGCTGCGTTCCCAGGCTCCTCTGGCAGATCGCTGGAGGAGAGCCAAGAAGCAGATACCTACAAACTCATCCTCCATGTTTTGTTAGTTTCCCTATTTCGGAGGTCTCTCCCAGGGTGGGCAGCCGTCTCCTTCTTTTCCTTGGACACTTGGTTTTCTTTTGTCGATGACATCTGGGTCAGAGAGGTCATTTCCTTCTGTTTTTTTCATGTCTTGACCAAGCGAAAACTCCCTAAATTCTGGGTTTTTCAAGGCCATCCCTGCGCCAATGAGGCGTCATAGTCGCCATTCCCAAGACAGAATTTTTTAAGATCTCTAGTCAAACTTATTTGTAGTTCTGAAGAAGGACTGATCCATCCATCCTATTCTGGACCTAAAATGACAAAACACGTGTGTCTGCCTCTGCCATTTCAGCATGAAATTTCTCCTCTCCGTGATAACTTCTTTGGAGCGCCTTTGCTTGGTAGACATCCAGGATGCTTAACTTCACATTCCTATCATTCCACGTCACCAGAGATTCCACTGGTTTTTGGTTCAGGACTTATATTACCAGTTTACGGCCCTTCTTTTCAGCCTAGCCACTGCTCCTTACTTTACGACGGTTATGGCCGCAAACATGGCTATACTCCACACCAGTTGGATTATATCCATTACTTATCTGGATAACATTCATATCAAGGCACCGTCTTACCAATACTGTTACGAGAGTCTTCACTTTATTCTCAACACATTGTCCTGTTTCGGCTAGATCATCAACAGATAGAAGTCGTCATTAATCCCGGCCCAACACCTAGTATTCCTTGACATGGATTTTGACACAGGTTGCACATGGGTCTTTCTTCCCAAGGAAAAGGTCTCTGCCTTTCTTCTCAGAATTCAGCCTGTCTGAGAGGCATACCTTTGCTCTCTTCAGTTCTACATGAGTGTGTAGGTAAAGACGGCGGCAATGGAAGCGGTTTCATTTGACCAGTTTACACCCATCCTCTTCAGCTGACCCTTCGCTCACATTGGGACAGGTCAATCCCATCAATGGATCAGCCTATTGTTTTCCCTCCTCGGCTAAGACTTTTGCTAACTTGGTGGCGTTCCTCTCCCCTCGTCACGGGAGATTCTTTTTGCCCATCTGGTGGAAGGTTGTGACAACAGATGCCAGTCTCCTGGGTTGGGGAGCTGTCTTCCATGATCTCACAGCTCAGGGCTTCTGGAAGGACCAGGAATCCTCTCTTTCTATCAACTTTCTGGAGATGAGATCCATTTACCTGGCCCTCCTCCATTCCTAAGACCCCCTGACGGCCGTCCCTTCTGCATCCAATTTTACAACGCCACAGCCATGGCATACATCAGCCACCAGGACAGAACACAAAGCTGACCAGTCATGTCGGAGGTGTCCCTCATCCTGGTTTCTGCCTAACAGATGGTCCCGGGTCTCTCCTTGTACACATTCCTGGGGTGGACAACTGGGCTACCGATTTTCTCAGCAGTGAGAGTATCTTCACGAGCGAGTGGTTTGTAAACCTGACTGTCTTCTCCCAGATTTGTCTCCGGTAGAGCACACCCAATGTCGACTTGATGGCATTCAAAATGAACAAAAAGGTTCCGCAGTTCGTGTCCAGGTCTCGCTATCCCCTGGCAATAGATTCTGACGCTCTGGTAATATCCTGGGCTCAGTTCAGCCTCCCTTATCTGTTTCCTCTCATCCCTCTAATTCCCAAGCGCCTCAAGAAGATTAAATCGGAGCAGAGGGCATTCTAGTCATCCTCATAGCTCCAGGCTGGCCCAGAAGAGCCTGTTACGTGGAGATAATCCATCTTCTCGCAGACCTCCCCTGGACGCACCCAGATCGTTCAGACCTTTCTTCCCAGGGTGCCCTCTTCCTCTAAAATTCAGTCTCTCAGTTTAACTGCATGGCTGTTGAAGCTGCAGTCTTGAAAGCTGCAGAGTTCTCTGACCAAGTTATTCAGACAATGATCAAAGCGAGAAAAACAGTCTTCCTCCCTCATATGCCATCGCACTTGGGAAGCCTTTTTTTCAATGGTGCGAGACCAGTCCTTTTCTCTTCCCTCCCTCCTGGATTTCCTGGAGTCAGGCTTGAATTCTGGCTCTCCGCTGTCTAAGGGTTCAGGTCTCTGTCTTTTCTATTCTCTTCCAGAAAAACTTGCCTTAACCTATTTGGGATATTTCTCTCACCTTTATCTCCTGCAGGGTTTCATTACTTGTAGCCATCATCTCCATCAGACGTGTCTCCAAACTTGCTGCTCTTTCCTTTCATTCGCCTTTCCTTGTGTTCCACGAGGACAAGGTGGTCCTTCTTCCGGTTTTCTTTCCTAAGGTGGTTTCCTATTTTCATGTCAATGAGGACATTATCCTTCCTTCTTTCTGTCTCTTGGTCATTCTCTCGAGTGGTCTGTATACAAACTGGATCTTGGCAGAGCTTTAAGTTTCCACGACAGCATCTTTTGTATGTTCGGATTCTCTTTTCGTGATTCCTGAAAGTTCTTGTAGAGGTCTCTCTGCTTCCCAGGCTATCATTGCTCGGTGCATTTATTCTACTATCTTGGAAGCGTATTGAGTGAAGAGAAGATCGCCCTGACCCAGGGTCACTGCTCACTCCACACGTGCAGTGGAGGACTTCCTGGGTAGTTTGCCATCAGACCTCTTCACTGCAGCTCTGCCAAGCCGCCACATGGTTTTCGGTCCAGACCTTTTCCAGTTTCTACAGAGTTCACACCTATGCCTCGGCCGATGCCAGGAAGGTTCTGTGTGCAGCAGTGGACTGGTCTTAGATCTGTGAGTAGCTGTTTTTCCCACCTTTTGGGACTGCTTTCGGACTTCCCCTGGTTTTCTGTGTGCCCCAATGAAGCGATAGAGAAAAGAAGATTTTGTGTACTCCCCGTAAAATTTTTATTGGAGCCTTCTTTGGGGGACACAGCTACCTACCTTTATTTTTGCCTTAGTTGGTTAGTTATAGCATGTCTGTTTCTCCTTCCTACTGCTTTCTCACTAACTGATTAACTCGATTCCAGTTGGTGGGTACATACTGCTTTGGAGGAGTTAATTTTATTCTGCCTAGCGTTGGCCTCCTAGTGGCAGCAACGTACACCCATGGTTTCCTGTATCCCCCAATAAAAGCTCAGAGAAAAAGATTTTACAGTGAGTACCCAAAATCTTGTTTTGTTTTTGTTTTTTCTTGACTAAAAGCTTTGTTTTGTCTTTTGACCAATCTTCATCTTATGGTGAAATACTTTAGAACTGAAAACAGGGCATTTTATCATTTATGATTAACCCTTAACTAATATTAAATATCAATTAATTGATTAATAGTCATTCATTAATGAGCTTTGAGCAATGGGGCCTATTGGATTTAAAGCATTCATTTCAGTGTTTGTTCTTACATGAACCATCTTTATGGAAGATTAGACAACCTTCATAAATCGTCCTGAACCTTTTTATAATCCTTAAGTACATAGTAACCAGCTTATTTTGTTTCGTTTTTTACTCTTTATCTTTTGTAGTGTATCTCTACTTGGAAAGCCATCTGATAATTCCATTATGACTGTAGCAACTGGAAAAAATCTCCAGTCTATACCTAGAAAGGTAAATCCAGAATGTGATAATTGTGAAATAAATCGACTATATTATTCATTTTAACCCCTTCACGACCTCCACTGTACACCTGCTTTGATGCGGGCTTCGGCAGTGAGCCCACATCAAAGCCGGGACAAGTCAGCTGTTTAGAACAGCTGACATGTGCCCACAATAGCAGCGGGTTAAATCACAATTCACCCTCCGCCATTAACTAGTTAAATGCTGCTGTCAAACGCTGACAGCGGCATTTAACTACCACTTCCGGCAATCGGGCCGGAAATGAGCGCATCGCCGACCCCCGTCACTGTGGTTGGCGCTCATAGCGCTTATCTACTACATAAGGGCGATGTGACGATCGCTACTATGTAGCAAAGCCGATCGAGTTGTGCCAGCTTCTAGGAGGCTATTGAAGCATGGCAAAAGAAAAAAAAAAAAGTTTTAAAAAATACGAAAGAAAAAAAAAAAATTTGAAATCACCCCCCTTTCGCCCCATTCAAAATAAAACAATAAAAAAAAAATCAAACCTACACATATTTGGTATCGCTGCGTTCAGAATCGCCCAATCTATAAATAAAAAAAAGGAGTAACCTGATAGCTAAACGGCGTAATGAGAAAATTCAAAACGCCAGAATTACGTTTTTTTGGTCGCCATGACATTGCATTAAAATGTAATAACGGGCGATCAAAAGAATGTATCTGCACCAAAATGGTATCATTAAAAACGTCAGCTCGGCACGCAAAAAATAAGCCCTTACCTGACCCCAGATCACGAAAAATGGAGACGCAATGGGAATCGGGAAATTGCGCAAATTTTTTTTTTTTTTTTTTTAGCAAAGTTTGGAATTTTTGTTACCACTTAGATAAAAAAGAACCTAGACATGTTTGGTGTCTATGAACTCGTAATGACCTGGAGAATCATAATGGCAGGTCAGTTTTAGCATTTAGTGAACCTAGCAAAAAAGCCAAACAAAAAACAAGTGTGGGATTGCACTTTTTTTTGCAATTTCATCGCACTTGGAATTTTTTTCCTGTTTTTTAGTACATGACATGGTAAAACCAATGGTATCATTCAAAAGTACAACTTGTCCCGCAAAAAATAAGCCCACACATGGCCATATTGACGGAAAAATAAAAACGTTATGGCTCTGGGAAGGAGGGGAGCGAAAAACGAAAACGCAAAACCAAAAAAAGGGCAAGGTCTTGAAGGGGTTAAATTATGCCTATGAAAAAGTTTTTGCCATTAGTTAATAAATTAATAAGGTTACCCACATTGTACAGAAGGGTTCCAATGATGAGTTGTTCACAGGGTATACCGCTGCTAGAGCATCTAGCTACAATGCCTACAAGTAGTATTCAACCCCCTGCAGATTTAGCAGGTTTAATAAGATGCAAATAAGTTAGAGCCTTCAAACTTCAAACAAGAGCAGGATTTATTAACAGATGCATAAATCTTACAAACCAAAAAGTTTTGTTGCTCAGTTAAATTTTTAAACATAAAAGTGTGGGTCAATTATTATTCAACCCCTAGGTTTAATATTTTGTGGAATAACTTTTGTTTGCAATTACAGCTAATAATCGTCTTTTCTAAGACCTGATCAGGCCGGCACAGGTCTCTGGAGTTATCTTGGCCCACTCCTCCATGCAGATCTTCTCCAAGTTATCTAGGTTCTTTGGGTGTCTCATGTGGACTTTAATCTTGAGCTCCTTCCACAAGTTTTCAATTGGGTTAAGGTCAGGAGACTGACTAGGCCACTGCAACACCTTGATTTTTTGCCTCTTGAACCAGGCCTTGGTTTTCTTGGCTGTGTGCTTTGGGTCGTTGTCTTGTTGGAAGATGAAATGACGACCCATCTTAAGATCCTTGATGGAGGAGCGGAGGTTCTTGGCCAAAATCTCCAGGTAGGCCGTGCTATCCATCTTCCCATGGATGCGGACCAGATGGCCAGGCCCCTTGGCTGAGAAACAGCCCCACAGCATGATGCTGCCACCACCATGCTTGACTGTAGGGATGGTATTCTTGGGGTCGTATGCAGTGCCATCCAGTCTCCAAACGTCACGTGTGTGTTTGGCACCAAAGATCTCGATCTTGGTCTCATCAGACCAGAGAACCTTGACACAGTCAGTCTCAGAGTCCTCCAAGTGATCATGAGCAAACTGTAGACGAGCCTTGACATGACGCTTTGAAAGTAAAGGTACCTTACGGGCTCGTCTGGAACGGCGACCATTGCGGTGGAGTACGTTACTTTTTGTATTGACTGAAACCAATGTCCCCACTGCCATGAGATCTTCCCGGAGCTCCTTCCTTGTTGTCCTTGGGTTAGCCTTGACTCTTCGGACAAGCCTGGCCTCGACACGGGAGGAAACTTTCAAAGGCTGTCCAGGCCATGGAAGGCTAACAGTAGTTCCATAAGCCTTCCACTTCCGGATGATGCTCCCAACAGTGGAGACAGGTAGGCCCAACTCCTTGGAAAGGGTTTTGTACCCCTTGCCAGCCTTGTGACCCTCCACGATCTTGTCTCTGATGGCCTTGGAATGCTCCTTTGTCTTTCCCATGTTGACCATGTATGAGTGCTGTTCACAAGTTTGGGGAGGGTCTTAAATAGTCAGAAAAGGCTGGAAAAAGAGATAATTAATCCAAACATGTGAAGCTCATTGTTCTTTGTGCCTGAACTACTTCTTAATACTTTAGGGGAACCAAACAGAATTCTGGTGGGTTGAGGGGTTGAATACTAAATGACCCTCTGAAAAGACTTTTCACAATTTTTAAAAAAACTAAACAAAGAAATAACATTCTTTTTTGCTGCAGTGCATTTCACACTTCCAGGCTGATCTACAGTCCAAATGTCACAATGCCAAGTTAATTCCAAATGTGTAAACCTGCTAAATCTGCAGGGGGTTGAATACTACTTGTAGGCACTGTATATTTGTTGTAATCTGTTAGGAAACGGCAGACATTTTAGATTTTCTTTTGTGCCATCACAGAGAAAAGAAGCCTTTCATGCTTCTCAATTTAATCCACTAGCTTGTCTGTGTAGAGTATAAGTGTGCCAGGTCCACCAGAGTATGAGATGCTCTTTGCTCTGGCTAATAGATAGAAATCCTGAATAGGGAACCCACCTTTAACTCTGTATGTTTTACTGTACCCTGTGTGCACAATTAGGCAATTAGTATATTTCATGATTCATTTTATTATTGAATAACTACAGTGCTGTCAGTCAGTACAAAAGGATAATAAATTTGAAACCTGAACCCTATTCAAATTTGAGAATCCACAGTGGTTGATACCTTTTAATGGTTATCTGAAAAGATGTTAACAAAGTGCAAGCTTTCGCGACTACTCTGATCTCTTCATTAGGCATAGAATAACACAAAATCTGAAGAGTCACATATTTATGCACAAAAGAACAGAGACATAATGCAATAGATAAGACAAGATAATTATCAGTTTGGGAGATGGAGAAGCAGTTGTGGTTGTAAATATTTTGGAACAGATCTTGGAGATCTGTTCCAACTACATTCCAGCTACATTCAGGACACAACTGACCTATTGAATAAACCATCGGCAATAGGTCCTCTACCAGAAGGAAACATCCTCGCCACTATGGATGTGGAATCTTTGTACTCGAATATCCCACACCAGGGTGGATTAAATGCCTTGCAAAGTCTTCATGGAAAACACAGGGACTGATGCTGATTCTGTGGTGAAACTTAAAAAATTCATCCTCACCCACAATTACTTTGAATTTGATGACAAGATCTATCTACAGGAGACTTGTACAGCAGTGGGAAGTAAAATGGCCCCACAGTATGCAAATCTTTTAATGGACAAGCTTGAAAGCGAATTTTTGTCCTCATGTCCCATCAGGCCTCTGGCCAGCTACAATTACTTTGCTGATATTTTAACCCCTTTACCCCAAGGGTGGTTTGCATGTTAGTGACCAGGCCAATTTTTACAATTCTGACCACTGTCCCTTTATGAGGTAATAACTCTGTAACTCTTCCATGGATCCCAGTGATTCTGACATTGTTTTCTCGTGACATATTGTACTTCATGATAGTGTTAAAAGTTATTTGATATTACTTGCGTTTTTTGTGAAAAAAACGGAAATTTGGCGAAAATTTCGCAATTTTCCAACTTTGAATTTTCATGCCCTTAAATCACAGAGATATGTCACACAAAATACTTAATAAGTAACATTTCCCACATGTTTACTTTACATCAGCACCATTTTGGAACCAAAATATTTTTTTGTTAGGAAGTTATAAGGGTTAAAAGTTGACCAGCCATTTCTCATTTTTACACCATTTTTCTTAGGGACCACATCACATTTGAAGTCATTTTGAGGGGTCTATGGAAACTAGACCCCCCAAGGAACTTATCTAGATGTGTGGTGAGAACTTTGAAGGCCCAGGTGTTTCACTAAAGTTTATAACGCCCCGGCGTGAAAATAAAATAATCTTATTTTTCCACAAATATGATCTTTTAGTCCCCAATTTTTTTTTTTTCCCAAGGGTAACCGGAAAAATTGAACCCCATATGTGGGTGAAAACTACTGTTTGGGCACATGGCAGAGCTCAGAAAGGAAGGAGCGCCAGATTTTACTGTTATGATTTGCAGGTGCCATGACCCACTGGGAGAGCCCATGGGGTGTCACAGAACTTTATACCATTGGGCAGCCATGCGGAGAGACTCGAGAGGAATGGTGTGCTATTTGCCTACTCCAATTAATGGGTCTGTGCACATGTCAGTGTGTTTCCACGGACCGTGTGTCTGTTTTTTTTAATGTTCGCACGAGCCACAAAACATACAGCACACGTGCATACACATAACACACATGGATGTAATCCATGTGACACGCATCGGCGCCGGGGAAGAAGCGTTACAGTAAGCGCTGTTCCCCAGCGCTGGGTGCTGAACACGGCTCTCATCATTCTCCCCTGCTCTGCCAGCGATCGGCATAAGCAGGGGAGAATGATTCTCCGACTGCTTGTGGCCGATCGCCGGCAGAGCGGGGGAGAATGATGAGAGCCGTGTTCAGCATCCAGCGCCGGGGAGCAGTGCTTACTGTAATGCTTCTTCCCTGGCACCCGTCCTTGTGGTACTGATGCGGCACACGCATGCCATACGTGTGCAGCAAGTATTACACACACGGACACTGACTTCTCCGGTACCGGAAATATCAGGATGTGTGAAAGAGGCGTTATAGCGGGTTTTTATGTTTGGCTGCTGTCACACACTAAAAGATGCTTTTTTTTGCAAAAATAGTGTTTTCATCACCATATTTTGAGAGCTATAATTTTTACATATTTTGTAAATGTCATGTCATGTGAGGTCTTGTTTTTTGCGGGACGAGTTGACGTTTTTATTGGTACCATTTTCGGGCACATGACGTTTTTTGATCTCTTTTTATTCCGATTTTTGGAAGGCAGGATGAACAAAAACCAGCAATTCATGAATTTCTTGGGCGGTGGGGGCGTTTATACCATTCCGCACGTGGTGAAATTGATAAGGCAGTTTTATTCTTCGGGTCATACCTCATTTATATCTTTTTTTATGTTTTGGCGCTTTTATACAATAAAAACTTTTATATATAAAAATTATAATTTTGTATCACTTTATTCTGAGAGCTATAACTTATTTATTTTTCTGGTGATGAAGCTGTATAGTGGCTTGTTTTTTGCAGGACAAGACGTCTTCAAAGGTACCATGTTTATTTATACCTGTCTTTTTGATCACGTGGTGTTCCACTTTTTGTTTGGCGGTATAATGTTAACCCCTTAAGCCCCGAGGGTGGTTTGCACGTTAATGACCGGGCCAATTTTTACAATTCTGACCACTGTCCCTTTATGAGGTTATAACTCTGGAACGCTTCAACGGATCTTGGCGATTCTGACATTGTTTTCTCGTGAGATATTGTACTTCATGTTAGTGGTAAAATTTATTCGATATAACTTGTGTTTATTTGTGAAAAAAACGGAAATTTGGCAAAAATTTTGAAAATTTCACAATTTTCCAACTTTGAATTATTATGCCCTTAAATCACAGAGATACGTCACGCAAAATACTTAATAAGTAACATTTCCCACATGTCTACTTTACATCAGCACAATTTTGGAACCAAAATTTTTTTTTGTTAGGGAGTTATAAGGGTTAAAAGTTGACCAGCAATTTCTCATTTTTACAACACCATTTTTTTTTAGGGACCACATCTCATTTGAAGTCATTTTGAGGGGTCTATATGATAGAAAATACCCAAGTGTGACACCATTCTAAAAACTGCACCCCTCAAGGTGCTCAAAACCACATTCAAGAAGTTTATTAACCCTTCAGGTGTTTCACAGGAATTTTTGGAATGTTTAAATAAAAATGAACATTTAACTTTTTTCACACAAAATTTACTTCAGCTCCAATTTATTTTATTTTACCAAGGGTAACAGGAGAAAATGGACCCCAAAAGATGTTGTACAATTTGTCCTGACTACGCCGATACCCCATATGTGGGGGTAAACCACTTTTTGGGCACATGACAGAGCTCGGAAGCGAAGGAGCGCCATTTGACTTTTCAATGCAAAATTGACTGGAATTGAGATGGGACGCCATGTTGCGTTTGGAGAGCCCCTGATGTGCCTAAACATTGAAACCCCCCACAAGTGACACCATTTTGGAAAGTAGACCCCTTAAGGAACTTATCTAGATGTGTGGTGAGCACTTTGACCCACCAAGTACTTCATAGAAGTTTATAATGCAGAGCCGTAAAAATAAAAAATCATATTTTTTCACAAAAATGATCTTTTCGCCCCCAATTTTTATTTTCCCAAGGGTAAGAGAAGAAATTGGACCCCAAATGTTGTTGTGCAATTTGTCCTGAGTACGCTGATACCCCATATGTGGGTGTAAACCATTGTTTGGGTGCATGGCAGAGCTCGGAAGGGAAGGAGCGCCATTTGACTTTTCAATGCAAAATTGACTGGAATTGAGATGGGACACCATGTTGCGTTTGGAGAGCCCCTGATGTGCCTAAACATTGAAACCCCCCACAAGTAACACCATTTTGGAAAGTAGACCCCTTAAGGAACTTATCTAGATGTGTGGTGAGCACTTTGATCCAACAAGTGCTTCACAGAAGTTTATAATGCAGACCCGTAAAAATACAAAATCATATTTTTTCACAAAAATGATCTTTTCGCCCCCAATTTTTTATTTTCCCAAGGGTAAGAGAAGAAATTAGACCACAAAAGTTGTTGTGCAATTTGTCCTGAGTACGATACCCCATATATGGGGGTAAACCACTGTTTGGCCGCATAGCAGAGCTCGGAAGGGAAGGAGCGCCATTTGACTTTTCAATGCAAAATTGACTGGAATTGAGATGGGACACCATGTCGCGTTTGGAGAGCCCCTGATGTGCCTAAACATTAAAACCCCCCACAAGTGACACCATTTTGGAAAGTAGACCCCCTAAGGAACTTATCTTGATGTGTTTTGAGAGCTTTGGACCCCCAAGTGTTTCACTACAGTTTATAACGCAGAGCCGTGAAACTAAAAATTCTTTTTTTTTTCTGAAAAAAGATTTTTTATTCCCCAGTTTTGTATTTTCACAAGGGTAACAGGATAAATTGGACCCCAAAAGTTGTTGTCCAATTTGTCCTGAGTACGCAGATACCCCATATGTGGGGGGGAACCACTGTTTGGGCGCATGGCAGAGCTCGGAAGGGAAGGAGCGCCATTTGGAATGCAGACTTAGATGGATTGGTCTGCAGGCGTCATGTTGCATTTGCAGAGCCCCTGATGTACCCAAACAGTATAAACCCCATATTGGAAACTAGATCTCCCAAGGAACTTATCTAGATGTGTTGTGAGAACTTTGAACCCCCAAGTGTTTCACTACAGTTTACAACGCAGTGCCGTGAAAATAAAAAATCCTTTTTTTCCCACAAAAATGATTTTTAGCCCCCCAAATTTTTATTTTCCCAGTGATAACAAGAGAACTTGGACCCCAAACGTGGTTGTCCAATTTGTCCCGAGTACGCTGATGCCCCATATGTTGGGGTAAACCCCTGTTTGGGCGCACGGGAGAGCTCGGAAGGGAAGGAGCACTGTTTTACTTTTTCAACGCAGAATTGTCTGGAATTGAGATCGGACGCCATGTCCCGTTTGGAGAGCCCCTGATGTGCCTGAACAGTGGAAACTCCCCAATTCTACCTGAAACTAATCCAAACACACCCCTAACCCTAATCCCAACTGTAACCCTAACCACACCCCTAACCCTGACACACCCCTAATTCTATTCCCAACCCTAATCCCAACCGTAAATGTAATCCTAACCCTAACTTTAGCCTCAACCCTATCCCTAACTTTAGCCCCAACCCTAACTTTAGCTCCAACCCTAGCCCCAACCCTAACCCTAGCGCTAACCCTAACCCTAGCCCTAATGGGAAAATGGAAATAAATACATTTTTTTAATTTTATTATTTTTCCCTAACTAAGGGGGTGATGAAGGGGGGTTTGATTTACTTTTATAGCGTTTTTTATATCGGATTTTTATCATTGGCAGCTGTCACACACTAAAAGATGCTTTTTATAGCAAAAAAGTTTTTGCGTCTCCACATTTTGAGACCTATAATTTTTCCGTATTTTGGTCCACAGAGTCATGTGAGGTCTTGTTTTTTGCGGGACGAGTTGACGTTTTTATGGGTAATATTTTCGGGCACGTGACATTTTTTGATCGCTTTTTATTCCAATTTTTGTGAGGCAGAATGACCAAAAACCAGCTATTCATGAATTTCTTTTGGGGGAGGCGTTCATACTGTTACGCGTTTGGTAAAATGGATAAAGCAGTTTTATTCTTCGGGTCAGTACGATTACAGTGATACCTCATTTATATCATTTTTTTATGTTTTGGCGCTTTTATATGATAAAAACTATTTTATAGAAAAATAATTATTTTTGCATCGCTTTATTCTGAGGACTATAACTTTTCTACTTTTTCATTGATGACGCTGTATGGCGGCTCGTTTTTTGCGGGACAAGATGACGTTTTCAGCGGTACCATGGTTATTTATATCCGTCTTTTTGATCGCGTGTTATTCCACTTTTTGTTTGGCGGTATGATAATAAAGCGTTGTTATTTGCCTTGTTTTTTTTTTTTTACGGTGTTCACCGAAGGGGTTAACTAGTGGGACAGTTTTATAGGTCGGGTCGCTACGGACGCGGCGATACTAAATATGTGTACTTTTATTGTTTATTTATTTATTTACAGAAATGTATTTATAGGAACATTATATATATATATATATATATATATATATATATATATATATATATATATATATATATATATATATATATATATATATATATATATATACTAGCTGTACTACCCGGCTTCGCCCGGGTTAATGACTGCTGTTAGCAAAATAGAATGTGTTAACAAAAATTTATTCTGCACACAAAAACCACAAAACAAATAGATAGAAATGTAATTATTAAAAGGCAAAAACTAAGCAAATAGAAGCATTTCACAACATATATTAGCTTTGTTATACTGAGAATGTCTTTGTTGCCTGTATTAACCAATCAGAGCTCAGGTTAATTAACTGTAGCAAAATAGAAGCTGAGCTGTGATTGGTTGCTATTGGCAGCCTGATAAATCCCCAGCCAACAGGAAGCCCTCCCCCCTGGCAGTATATATTAGCTCACACATACACATAATAGACAGGTCATGTGACTGACAGCTGCCGTATTTCCTATATGGTACATTTGTTGCTCTTGTAGTTTGCTTATTAATCAGATTTTTATTTTTGAAGGACAATACCAGACTTGTGTGTGTTTTAGGGCGAGTTTTATGTGTCAAGTTGTGTGTGTTGAGTTGCGTGTGGCGACATGCATGTAGCGACTTTTGTGAGATGAGTTTTGTGTGGCGACATGCGTGTAGCAACATTTTGTGTGTTGAGTTGCATGTGACAGGTTAGTGTAGCAAGTTGTGTGCAGCAAGATTTGTGCATGGCGAGTTTTGCGCGTGGCGAGTTTTATGTGTGGTGCATTTTGAGTATGTGCAAGTTTTGTGTGAGGCAACTTTTGCATGTGGTGCAACTTTTGTACATGTGGCAATTTTTCTGTGTGTGCAAGTTTTGCATGAGGTGAGTTTTCCATGAGGTGAGTTTTGCACGTGTGGCGAGTTTTGCGTGAGCCTAGTTTTGCATATGGCGAGTTTTGCATGTAGCGAGTTTTGAGTGGTGACTTTTGTGTTTCGACTTTTATGTGGCGAGGTTGGTGTGTGTGTGTGGTGAAATGTGTGCTGAGGGTGGTATATGTGTTCAAGCACGTGGTAGTGTGTGGCGCATTTTGTGTTTGTGTTCATATCCCCGTGTGTGGTGAGTATCCCATGTCGGGGCCCCACCTTAGCAACTGTACGGTATATACTCTTTGTCGCCATCGCTCTCATTCTTTAAGTCCTCATTGTTCACATCTGGCAGCTGTCAATTTTCCTCCAACACTTTTCCCTTCACTTTTTCCCCATTATGTAGATAGGAGCAAAATTGTTTGGTGAATTGGAACGCGCGGGGTTAAAATTTCACCTCACAACATAGCTTTGACGCTCTCGGGGTCCAGACGTGTGACTGTGCAAAATTTTGTGGCTGTAGCTGCGACGGTACAGATGCCAATCCCGGACATACACACATACATACATACACACATTCAGCTTTATATATTAGATATACCTGTATGTAATCTCCTGTATATAGTATATACCTGTGTGTCATCTCAC
The DNA here is from genome assembly GCF_051348905.1 of Ranitomeya variabilis. Classification (NCBI taxonomy): domain Eukaryota; kingdom Metazoa; phylum Chordata; class Amphibia; order Anura; family Dendrobatidae; genus Ranitomeya; species Ranitomeya variabilis. Next base: position 468,597,011 of record NC_135235.1, on the reverse strand, counting down.
CTATATATAGTATATATCTGTGTGTCATCTCCTGTATATAGTATATACCTGTATGTCATCTCCTCCTATACATAGCATATACCTGTGTCATCTCCTCCTGTATATACTATATACCTGTAGGTAATCTGCTCCTGTATATAGTATATACCTGTGTGTCATCTCCTCCTGTATATAGTATATACCTGTATGTCATCTCCTCCTGTATGTAGTATGTACCTGTATGTCATCTCCTCCTCTATATAGTATATACCTGTGTGTCATCTCTCCTGTATATAGTATATATCTGTGTGTCATCTCCTCCTGTATATAGTATATACCTGTGTGTCATCTCCCCTGTAAATAGTATATACCTGTGTGTCATCTCCTGTATATAGTATATAGCTGTATGTCATCTCCTCCTGTATTAGCCCTCGTTCACACGTTATTTGGTCAGTATTTTTACCTCAGTATTTGTAAGCTAAAATGGCAGCCTGATAAATCCCCAGCCAACAGTAAGCCCACCCCCTGGCAGTATATATTAGCTCACACATACACATAATAGACTGGTCATGTGACTGACAGCTGCCGGATTCCTATATGGTACATTTGTTGCTCTTGTAGTTTGTCTGCTTATTAATCAGATTTTTATTTTTGAAGGATACCAGACTTGTGTGTGTTTTAGGGCGAGTTTCGTGTGTCAAGTTGTGTGTGTTGAGTTGCGTGTGGCGACATGCATGTAGGGACTTTTGTGAGATGAGTTTTGTGTGGCGACATGCGTGTAGCAACTTTTTGTGTGTCGAGTTGCATGTGACAGGTTAGTGTAGCAAGTTGTGTGCAGCAAGTTTTGCGCATGGCGAGTTTTGCGCGTGGCGAGTTTTATGTGTGGTGCCTTTTGAGTATGTGCAAGTTTTGTGTGAGGCAACTTTTGCATGTGTTGCAACTTTTGTGCATGTGGCAATTTTTCTGCGTGTGGCAATTTTTCTGCGTGTGCAAGTTTTGCGTGTGGCGAGTTTTGCACGTGTGGCGAGTTTTGCATGTGGAGAGTTTTGCGCGTGGCGAGTTTTGAGCGGCGACTTTTGTGTTTCTACTTTTATGTGGCGAGGTTGGTGTATGTGTGGTGAAATGTGCACTGAGGGTGGTATATGTGTTCGAGCACGTGGTAGTGTGTGGCGCATTTTGTGTGTGTGTTCATATCCCCGTGGTGGTGTGATTATCCCATGTTGGGGCCCCACCTTAGCAACTGTACAGTATATACTCTTTGGTGCCATCGCTGTCATTCTTTAAGTCCCCCTTGTTCACATCTGGCAGCTGTTAATTTGCCTCCAACACTTTTCCTTTCATTTTTTCCCCATTATGTAGATAGGGGCAAAATTGTTTGGTGAATTGGAAAGCGCGGGGTTAAAATTTCACCTCACAATATAGCTTTGACGCTCTCAGGGTCCAGACGTGTGACTGTGCAAAATTTTGTGCCTGTAGCTGCGACGCCTCCAACACTTTTCCTTTCACTTTTTCCCCATTATGTAGATAGGGGCAAAATTGTTTGGTGAATTGGAAAGCGCGGGGTTAAAATTTCACCTCACAACATAGCCTATGACGCTCTCGGGGTCCAGACGTGTGACTGTGCAAAATTTTGTGGCTGTAGCTGCTACGGTTCAGATGCCAATCCCGGACATACATACATACATACATACATACACACACACACACATTCAGCTTTATATATTAGATATATATATATATATATATATATATATATTTTTTTTTTTGCATTTTTTGGGGGAATTTTTTTTACAAATGTGAATATATATATTTTTTTTACACTATAACATTGCCCCGGGGGGGGCATCATATTATAGTGTAAGATCGCTGATCTGAAGTGCACAGATCCAGGCTTCCCGGCGCCTGCTCTGAGCAGGCGCTGTGAAGCCACCTCCTTGCAGGACCCGGATGCCGCGGCCATTTTGGATCCGGGCCTGCTGCAGGGAGGAGGAGGTAAGAGACGCTCGGAGCAACGCGATCACATCGCGTTGCTCCGGGGGTCTCAGGGAAGCGCGCAGGGAGGGGGCTTCCCTATACCGCCGGAACACTGCGATCATGTTTGATCGCAGTGTGCCGGGGGTTAATGTGCCGGGGGCGGTCCGTGACCGCTCCTGGCACATAGTGCCGGATGTCAGCTGCGATAGTCAGCTGACACCCAGCCACGATCGGTCGCGCTCCCCCCGTGAGCACGCCCGATCGCTATGACGTACTATTCCGTCGAGGGTCAGATAGGCCCAGGTCACCTCGACGGGATAGTACGTCTAAGGTCAGAGAGGGGTTAACTGGAATAATGAACACATGGAGACAGCCGACACCTCACAGTCTCAGATTGGATAGTCGAGCTGTCAATCAACACACTGACAGCTCAGCACGCCCCTGTACCAGATTGGATGACCAAGCTGTCAAAGTACTGACAGCTTCAGCACACCCCTATACCAGATTGGACGGCCGAGCTGTCAGTAACTGCATCCCAGACACGCTGAGTGGTGGAACCGTGACAGTTCTGCTTCACATCACTTGTCTTATCTATTGCATTATTTCAGTGCTGTGTTGTGTATAAATGTGATTCTTCAGATTTTGTATTTTTTTTTTTTTAAATCAGATAATTTTTATTAACAATATTCAAATTGACAACTACACACAATTGTGTCAGCAAAGGAGAATAAACATGGTTACAAACATTTTGAAACAATCCCCCAGTTCCCTCCCTCCTCCCTTAAAGCCTTTGTAAACAAGAATAGGACAAAAGCGTACATTGCTTACATAATAAAACAACATCCCACTGGAATTAGTTCCTCTCCATCCAAGGATTCCAAAGTGTTTCAAAAGTTTTCATACTTTTCCTTTTTTCATAAATACCCTTTTCCATATTAATAACCATATCAGACTGTCTATAAAATTCCTGCACAGTCGGCGGTACCTCACTCAACCAGTGCCTGGCAATTAGCTTTCGCGCAACATACAATAATCTAGCTATGGCCACTTTATGATGATTTGGAACTCGGATCTCTTCCACAGATCCCAAAATATGTATCACAGGATCGCTTGTGATTGTACAGCCATACGATTTCCCAGTTGCTTCTCCCACCACCAACCAATATGAATTCAATCTCGTACATTGCCATAACGTGTAGAATCCCTGCCCCCTCGGACTGGCACCTAGGACACTCGGAAGTCTGTCTCAGCCCTGCCTTATATAGCCTATCTGGAGTTCTATATACTCTGTGAAACACATATATTTACGAAAGTCTACCCGGCTCACTTAATGATAATTGGGGAATATATTTCATGATATCCTCCCATTTATCCTCTATCCTTCCGAACTCTTCCTCCCATTTCTCTTTTGCCTTAATAGGGAGTCTATTAAGAAAGGTATATAACAAATCACTATAAATATCCGAGACTACCCCCTCGTTCCTCCCGTCGCACAGACATAGTCCACCAGAATGTCTCTATAAATTCCCATATCCATCGTTTTACTCTGCACAAGATAGGCATGTCTCAACTGTCCATATTGAAACCTACAGGTCTCCTGCAACCCGTAACTTTCCTGCAGTGCTTCAGAGGATAACATTCCTTGTGTGTCCTGAATTTGAGTCATATATTGAATACCCAATGCTTTCCAATTTTTGAATTCCCCCATTTTAATAAATTCAGGTAGTATTTCATTATGCCATATTGGGGAGAGATTTGTTAAAAGTCCCACTTCTCTTGTCTTTTTAATTGCCTCCCATACTTTTTGAACCAGTATCAAAGTATGATAGGCTGTTCCAAACTTCCCAAATCCCCCTGCCTCTAGTCCCTGAACAGATGGGTCCCTTCCCACCAACCAAACCAAAGTCCGCTGAACCGAACCCAGTCCATTCACCTCTCTCCAACCTCTCATCTGCTGACCCTGCGCTGCCAAAAAGTAGATCCAGGGATTCGGAAGGGCCAATCCCCCCCCATCTTTAGGCCTCTGAAGCAATTCCAGCCTAATTCTTGGCTGTTTCTTCCCCCAAACAAGGTCTCGAAATATAGTTAATGGTATGAAACCACTTTCGGGGCAACCAAACGGGGGAATTATGCAATATACACTCACTGGCCACTTTATTAGGTACACCATGCTAGTAACGGGTTGGACCCCTTTTGCCTTCAGAACTGCCTCAATTCTTCGTGGCATAGATTCAACAAGGTGCTGGAAGCATTCCTCAGAGATTTTGGTCCATATTGACATGATGGCATCACACAGTTGCCGCAGATTTGTCGACTGCACATCCCTGATGCGAATCTCCCGTTCCACCACATCCCAAAGATTTCATGTTGTTTACGCCAAATTCTGACCCTACCATCCGAATGTCGCAGCAGAAATCGAGACTCATCAGACCAAGCAACGTTTTTCCAATCTTCTACTGTCCAATTTCGATGAGCTTGTGCAAATTGTAGCCTCAGTTTCCTGTTCTTAGCTGAAAGGAGTGGTACCCGGTGTGGTCTTCTGCTGCTGTAGCCCATCTGCCTCAAAGTTCGACGCACTGTGCGTTCAGAGATGCTCTTAGGCCTACCTTGGTTGTAACGGGTGGCGATTTGAGTCACTGTTGCCTTTCTATCAGCTCGAACCAGTCTGCCCATTCTCCTCTGACCTCTGGCATCAACAAGGCATTTCCGCCCACAGAACTGCCGCTCACTGGATTTTTTTTCTTTTTCGGACCATTCTCTGTAAACCCTAGAGATGGTTGTGCGTGAAAATCCCAGTAGATCAGCAGTTTCTGAAATACTCAGACCAGCCCTTCTGGCACCAACAACCATGCCACGTTCAAAGGCACTCAAATCACCTTTCTTCCCCATACTGATGCTCGGTTTGAACTGCAGGAGATTGTCTTGACCATGTCTACATGCCTAAATGCACTGAGTTGCCGCCATGTGATTGGCTGATTAGAAATTAAGTGTTAACAAGAAGTTGGACAGGTGTACCTAATAAAGTGGCCAGTGAGTGTATACAATAATTGGGGCATAAGAATCATTTTAATTAAGTTTATCCTTCCCACCACTGAGAGATATAACTTGCACCACGCCCCTATTTTCTTCCTAAACCTGTCCAACGATGGTGACAGATTCAGATCGACGTCAGATTTTGTATTACCGTATTTTTCCGACTATAAGACGCACTTTTTCCCCAAAAAAATTAGGAGGAAAATGGGGTGTGTGTCTTATAGTTGGAATGCAGGCTTACCGACAGTGTGGCGGCAGAGGTGCGGGGATGATGAGGCGCGGTGAGCGGTATGGCGTGAGCAGGGTCCCTTCCACAGGTGAGGTGACGCCGCGGCCCGGTATCCAAGGAGAGCAGCAGAGCTGGGTGAGTCACGGCTTTCTCGGTGGCGGCAGCCATCTTCCTGAGGCCACGCGTGCGCATATTGAGTTTTCTGCTTCCTGGGGCTTCAGGAAAATGGCAGCGAGAGGCCGCACGTGCGCAGATTGAGATGAAGCCCTGGGAAGCAGAGTACTCAATCTGCGCATGCGCGGCCTCAGGAAGATGGCCGCCGACACCGATAAACTGATGAGTAACACAGCTCTGCTGCTCACCTTGGATACCAGGCCGCGGCGTCACCTCACCTGAGGAAGTGACCGCACATCTGCCGCCGCCACAGCACTGCCGCAACCCCCCCATGGACACCAGGCCATGGCGTCTCCCACCTAAGCAGGAAGGGACCCTGCTCAGGTACACGCCGTACCGCCCACCGCGCCTCAGCATCACCGCACCTCTGCTGACACCATGCCTCCTGTGACCCTGCTCTGCCACCGCCTGACCTCAGGTAAGAGATCTTAAATTCGGACAATAAGACGGACCCCCATCTTATAAAAAATCTTTTTTTCTGCACTTTTCACCCCAAATTTGGGGTGCGTCTTATGGTACGGTGCGTCTTATAGTCCGAAAAATACGGTAGTTTATGCCTGATGAAGAGACCTGAGTAGTCTCAGTCGAAAGCTTGCAATTTGTTACCATCTTTTCAGTTAGCCATTAAAAGGTATCAACCCCCGAGGACTCCCAATTCTAAATATTTTGGAACAGGATAGATAAGAAGTGTGAAAATTTTATTGTCCTGTGATTGAGGACAATGGTTGGGATGCGCTCAAAAGGTCTGAGGAGCACGTTCCTTTGTTGATGTAGAATGACATAAATCCCTGCGACACATTTATTCCTGCTCTGAATGTGTCAAAGGTTGTTATAAGTTTGTACTCTTACATTTTTCTGTCTCTCTGATATTTGAAGTTACCTTTTAATACAAGTAATTTCTTGTCCTTGATGCTGTGATCAGGGTTTAAAAAATGTTTAGCCACAGATAGATCACCTAGCACTAGTTCTGATCATTCAGGAAGTGAGACAAGGAGATTGTCTCTGTATCCTTGCATCTCACACACTAGAATCCTAAACTATGGCGGGGCATGTTCTCTCTGTAGATGGTTGCTGCCTGCTTATGATTGGGTAACTCATACAGGCAGAAGATGTACATTGTGGTTTTTCGTTAGTATTTAAACTGTCCATCTGGACCTATACAGCCGCTGGTTACTGATATATAATATAGTTTTTCTTATATGTGTATTCAACACTAGGATTGTTTCTTTGTTTTTTATACATGATGTTCTTAATCATAATATGTTCATTTGTGTTTAAATATCTGTAGACTTCCTTGATAAAGGCAATGGTGCCGAGACGTCGATCAGAGCATATAAATGATGATATGGTCAAAATACTTATTTGGCTAATGATTGTGTATTTGAAATAAGATTTTCTAGACCAGACAAGCCATATGACAGTGGTTTCTAGGGACCTAAACTTCCAAGAATTTATCTTATTACTGGCCTAAACTTAGAGTGAATAAACGTAGATCACACAGGCCGAAATTTCAACTAATTTGCCAACCACTGTGCTACTCTGTTATAAATTTGGAGTTCTCTACTAGATGTTTAGACATGTTTAGTTCTGCCATCTCTTTCCTGGCATACTGTAAACCAATATTTTGTGCTAAAATAATTATTTTCTCCATTTATCATTTGGGCACTTTTATTAGCCATGTTTTGTAGCCTAGATCCACCTCAAAACGGTCAAGACATGAACTGTATCTAAAACAGTACAAATGTAAATATTCACCCTGCTAACCATCCATCTGTATGATATTACCTATCTAGGTCTTCACTTGTCTGATGATTCTTTTCTCCTCTTTCAGACCCAGCACTATTTCCTGCTCTGTTTCCTGTTGAAGTTCCTTCCTTCTTCCTTCTGCTGTCTAGCCTGCTTCGGGTTCTCGCTGCAGACGTTCTGTGAGATTTCCTCCCATAGCAACATGACAAACTGTTCTGGGATTGCTGTGTACAAGTATGGGTACCTATGTTAATAACAATATCTGAACTGTTTCTCTGTCCTTGTTCTGATGTCATTCATCATATTCACTTCCTTGTAGCAACTCTCCCGGGACACCGGATTGGTTTGGCTCTTTGTCTGGGGCTCTTCTGCTAGCTCAGAAATTCTGTGCTTGTCTCATTGTTTTGCACACAGGTAAGTGCCTTGCTTTATTGTAGATTTGAGAAAGACAGCACAAATTGTAGTTTTTAACCCCTTTCTGGCAATGGATGTAATGATCCTTCCATGTGCCCTGGGCAATCGCCGCCGGGTGTCAGCTGATTCTCACAGCTGACTCCCAGCACAAGGGACCAGGAGCGGTCACAGACCGCTCCCAGCACTATAACCCCCGAAATGCTGCGATCTAACACGATCATAGCATTCCGGAAGCCGGCAGAGGGTTGAGAGCCCCTCTGCCTTTGGATCGGAGACCCCACGGCGTGACGCGATGTCCCGATCATTGCCATGGTGACCCGCAGTGCATGATCAGCAAGTCTCTCTGTCAGTGCAGAGCTGACAGTTTCTATAGCATGCAGATGCAGCTGCACCTGCATGCTACAGAAGCGATCAGCCTGTAAAAATGATTATCCAATAGTGGGACAAAGTAAAAAAGTTAGAAAAAAGTAAAAAAAAAAAATTCTCCTTCGCCTCATTGCGGGATACAGGACCATGGGTGTTATGCTGCTTGCCACTAGGACGATACTAAGAAAACTTGAACAAAATTAGCTCCTCCTCTGCAGTATACATCCTCATGCTGGCTTCAGTCGAACCAGTTCTTGCTTAGTGTCCATAGGAGGCACTTGGGTCTGGGATTCGGACCCCAACGTTATTATTTTACTTTATACATTTTTTATATTTTTACGTTTTTTCCTTCATGAAACAAAGGGGCGACGGACCTCTTCAGTGGTCCAATCTCCGTGAATCATCAACAGGCGGGAACACGGAGTGTCGCCTCCTCGTACCCCCTCCTGCACCGTTTCTTTGCCATGCCTGGGCTCGCTTTAGGGGCGACAGTTCCCTTAGGGTCCCGATCTCCCCACACCAACGGACGGTAACACAGAGTGTCGCCTCCATGTACCCCCTTCCAGAGCCAGGTTACAGCCGGACAATAGCCCTGACCCATCCCTAGGGATTGAACCCATGGGATCTACAGAGGCCCCCCATTGGCAGCCCCCACTGCATCACCACTGACAGAAAGCAGATGATGGAAGGAGGCAGTCTGTCCCTCTCCACCTCCTTATCAAAGGGATGGTGGATTGAGTGGCCTAATAAGCACAGCACATTTTCAGCTCTGCTACATCTGCGCTGCAGCACCTGACAGTGAGTAAGCTCAGCGTCCAGCGGCGGCAGGAGGGTTCCCCTCAGACGCAGAGAAGGTCCTGGTCCCTGTGGGGGTGTCCCGATGTCCGGGGGCATTTTCGCCGCTTCTGCGCTCCCCTCTCAACGTGCGCCGGCCGGCTCTGAAAATTTAGTCTCCGGCTTCTGGCCGGACTAGGCCGTGGTTCTCTCCTTCCTCCACCCACGGCCCAAAATTGAGTCCCCGGCTTCTGCCAGGACTAGGCCAGACTCTGCCCTTAATTCCGCCCACAGGGGCAGTCCCCTTGGTGCTTCAGGCACTTCTCATACCAAACGAGAAGCGCCACTGTAATCTTGGCGGCCATCTTGGACACACGTGTGTGGCTGCGTTTTTCATTGCGGTATCTGGCACAGCAGAGCGGGCAGGAACAGCAGAAAGAGCGGGGACAAGGGACATCATCCTTGGGGGCACAAGACACAGGACCAGGGTAAGCTACAAAACTGAGCTTAACCCCTTCTCTGCAGTACACTTCCCTGAGTACAGTGGGGTATCAAGGGTACACTATGTCACAGCCTAAAGCAAAGAAGGCTAGCAAAACTCAGTGGTTTTTTTCTCATGTACTACTTGCAAATGTTCTTTACCCCGGGGCCATAATACTCCTCCAGGAGCCCTCCACTAATGCAGACCCTAGTGGACCTAGACCCCCTGAGTGGGCCACGTCTCTGGCACAGTCTATGTTTTATCTGGTCAAAGCAATAGAGTCTCTACGGGACCCCTCCTCAAGTCAGGGCGTCCTTCTACCTGGTATGGAAAGCTCCCCTTCTGTATGGGAACAGTCAGCCAGCAGAGGTCGTTCCCTTGCAAGATTCGCACAAGATTCTAGAAAGAGGATCCATACCACGTCCCTCGCGCACTCTCGTGCTTCGGCGTCCATGAGTCCCAATTCCCGCTCCCCCTCTGAAGGGGTTTGCAGCAAACATGACTCAGAATACAAGTCGGACGTCTTCATAGACCCAGACTCGCAGGAGTATCAGGAGATGGTAGATACCCTCATCGAGGCAGTCAACAAGAATCTGAGGGAGGAGGAAGACTCCTCCGCTATACCAGATCACGCGGTGTCCTTCAAAAGGGCTAAACGTCCCCATAGGATGTTTGTCAATCACCCTGAGTTTACGGACATTGTTCAGAGACATAGGAATCATCCGGACAAACGTTTCACTGGGCAGAAGCCCCTTAAAACAAGATATCCCTTTGCTCCTGATCTAAGGAAGAGCTGGATAGAGTCCCCGTCAGTATATCCTCCCATATTGCGCCTCTCATCAAAAACTCTCTTATCCCTATCAGACGGCTCATCGATTAAAAATCCCACTGACCGACAGATTGAAAATCTTGCTCGGTCAGTCTTTGAAGCCTCCGGCTCTGCACTTTCTCCATCCTTTGCTGCGACATGGGTGGCTAAAGCTATGGCCGCTTGGGCAGAGGACCTTTCTAAATTCATTCAAGAGAGTAACCTCCCTCCTGAGGCAGCGAGTCTATCTAATCAGATTTCCTGGGCTGGCGATTACGTGATACACGCTTAACTAGACGCAGCTAATTGCGCTGCGTGGGCAGCCACAAATGCCATCAGGAGGGCATTATGGCTCATAGAGTGGCGCGCGGATTCTGCTTCAAAAACGTCCCTAACCTCTCTGCCTTACCAGAGCCGTTGCCTATTTGGAGAGAAGCTAGATCAACTTATCTCCGATGCTACTGGAGGGAAAAGTAAATTCCTTCCCCAGCCGGCCTTTTCTAAGTCAACAGCAGACCCATTCTGGACTTTTCGCTGCAACACAAGCTGGCCCTCTATGTCCACTTCTTCCGGCTCGGGGCATCCTCCGCGTAACGACAGGGGCTCCCAGGTCTCATATAGACCCAATCCCTCATGGAAAAGCAGGCAAAACAGTCTGGATCCAAGGGATCCAGATCCAACAAATTCTATGCGCATTAACTCCTTCTGGTATGTGACGGACACCAGCAAAGTAGGCTGCCGTCTGCTTTTGTTCCGTCAGGGATCTGGTGTCTTCCGGATACAAATACAAAATAGAGTTCTCTTCTTCCCCGCCCACACGTTTTTTCCAGTCTTGTTCCCCCAAAATCAAAAGAATCACGGGCGACAGCTTTCTACCAGGCCATAGACGCACTCCGCAAAAACGGAGTCATCATTCCGGTGCCCCAAGACGAAAGGTTCAAAGGGTTTTACTTGAACTTGTTCGTGGTTCCAAAAATGGATGGACCAGTGTGCCCCATACTGGATCTAAAACTGTTAAACAAATTCGTCAGAGCTTGTCACTTCCGAATGGAGTCCCTCCGCTCGGTCATCACTTCAGTAGAGAAGGGGGAGTTTCTCGCATCCATTAACATCCGGGATGATGATCTCCATATCCCGATTTTTCCACCTCACCAAAGATTCCTACGTTTCGCGATTCACGACGAACACTTCCAGTTCACGGCTTTGCCCTTCGGCCTCGCCACCGCCCCCAGGGTGTTCACCAAGGTCATGGTGGCAGTCATGTCCATTCTTCATTCTCGGGGCATGGTTGTTTTACCATACCTAGATGACCTATTAATCAAAGGCTCATCATTTCAGGCCTGCGCATACTGCATAAGCATCACGGTGGATACTCTTTCTCGCCAGGGTTGGATGATCAACTTAGACAAATCGTCGCCGGTACCAGCTCAGCAGATACCCTTCTTAGGCATGATCCTGGACACTTCTCGGGTGGTTGGTGATCCTTCCTCCAGAAAAAGTCGTGGCCTTACAACAGGGAGCTCGGATGCTCTCCCGATCTGTCCCTCACTCCATTCGGTTCGGTATGACAGTGCTAGGCAAGATGGTCACGGCAATGGAGGCGGTTCCATTCGTCCAGCTACACCTCCGTCCCCTGCAACATGCGCTTCTGACAGCCTGGGACAGGAACCCATTCTCTCTGGACTGTCGGGACCGGCTGTCTCAGCGGGTCAGAAAGACCATAAGATGGTGGACGGTGAGGTCTTCTCTGGATCAGGGAAAATCTTTTCTCCCAGTATGTTGGCTGGTGGTGACCACCGATGCCAGTCTGCTAGGTTGGGGAGCGGTCTTTCATCATCACACGGCCCAGGGACACTGGTCCGCTCTGGAATCACGTCTGTCGATCAATCTCTTGGAAATACGAGCAATCAGGTTGGCCCTTCAGCTGTTTCATCATCTTCTGGCAGGTTGTCCCATCCAGATTCAATCGGACAACGCCACGGCTGTGGCATACATCAACCGTCAGGGGAGCAAGCTTGCGATTCTCGAAGTAAGTCACATTCTCCAATGGGCCGAGAGGAATCACTCGGTCATCTCAGCAGTCCACATCCCGGGAGTAGAAAATTGGGCAGCTGATTTTCTCAGCCGTCAGGGTCTCGCCTCGGGAGAATTGTCTCTTCATCCGGAAATTTTTCAGCAGATCGCTGGGGGACGCCGGATGTTGATCTGATTGCCTCGAGGCTAAATGCGCAGGTTCCACAGTTCATAGCCCGCTCTCGCGATCCGGTAGCCATCGGGGTGGACGTATTGTTCTCACACGGTATCAGTTTCGCCTTCCTTATGTGTTTCTCCCTCCCATTACTTCCGAGGGTCATCAGGAAGATCAGAGCGGAGGGGATCCCAGTGATTCTGGTTGCGCCAGATTGGCCCCGGCGAGCGTGGTGTGCGGTACTGGTACAACTCGTCGCCACGTTCCCTGGAGGTTGCCATATCCTCCCGACCTGCTTTCCCAGGGCCCGATTTACCACCAGAACTCAGGGGCCCTGTCTTTAACGGCTTGGCCGTTGAATCCTGCGTTCTAGTCCAAGCCGTTTTTCTAGCCCAAGCCGTTTTTTCCCAAAAGGTAGTTTCCACCATGGTTAGCGCTCGGAAGCCCACATCAATGTACATTTATCATCGCATTTGGAAGACTTTTTTCTAGTGGTGCAAGGACCATGGACATTTTCCCCTTGTGTTTTCAATCCCTTCCATATTGTAATTTTTCCAGACTGGTCTCAAGTCAGGTCTAGCGCTTCGTTCTCTGAAATGCTAGATTTCTGTTTTATTCGTCCTATTCCAACGCAGGATAGCGACCAGATTGCAGATGAAGACCTTCATTCAGGGGCTGGCCCACATGGGACCTCCCTATAAAATGCCGTTGGAATCATAGGATCTTAATTTGGTCCTACGTGTTCTTCAGGAGTTCTTCCAACCGCTGCAGGATATATCGCTAACCTTGTTTTCTTAGAAGGTAGCTTTTCTGGTGGTGGTAACGTCGATCAGACAGGTCTCGGAGTTAGCGGCTCTATCCTGCCAAACTCCGTTTCTCATTTTCCACCAAGACAAGGTAGTCTTGAGGACGTCTCCATCCTTCCTACCTAAGGTCGTCTCTTCCTTCCACCTAAACGAGGACATTGTCTTGCCTTCATTTTGTCCAGCACCTGTCCATCGAATTGAGAGGGCTCTTCACACACTCGATGGGGTGAGAGCTCTTAGAAGGTACGTCTCACTGACGGCACCTTTCAGCAAGTCGGATGCCCTGTTTGTGCTTCCGGAGGGGCTCGGGAAAGGTCTACCTGCTTCTAAGGCTACAATAGCCAGGTGGATTCGCTCGGTGATTCAAGAGTCTTACTGTGTCAGAGGCAAGCTATCCCAGCGGGGATTAAGGTACACTCCACTCGGTCAGTGGGTGCTTCTTGGGCTATTCGGCATCAGGCGACGGCACAACAAGTTTGCAAAGCTGCGACTTAGTCCAGCCCGCATACCTGTGTGAAGCACTACAATATTCATCCTAAGGCTTCTGCAGATGCGGCCCTTGGCAGAAAGATTCTTCAATCGGCGGTAACACATCTGTAGACTAAGGTACATGGGGTTTTCAGCTGTGTGCGGTTTCCCACCCAGGGACTGCTTTAGGAAGTCCCATGGTCCTGTGTCCCCCAATGAGGCAAAGGAGAAACAAGGATTTTTGTGTACTCACCGTAAAATCCTTTTCTCCGAGCCACTCATTGGGGGACACAGAACCCACCCTGTTAGCTTGATGGCTTCTGTTTATTTGGTTTGACATATTGTATTCTGTTTGATAGTTATAAGCTCCTACTGCTTTGGCACTGAACTGAGGGTGTGTCAGCATGAGGGTGTATACTGCAGAGGAGGAGCTAATTTTGTTCACGTTTTCTTAGTGTCCTCCTAGTGGCAGGCAGCATAACAACCATGGTCCTGTGTCCCCCAACAAGTGGCTTGGAGAAAAGGATTTTACGGTGATTACACAAAAATCCGTTTTTAATAATTGTAAAAATATTTAAAAAAATCAATATATATTCTATCTCTAAATAAATATTTGAATGTTATGAAAAACAAACAAACAATAAAAGTACACATATTTGGTATAGCTATAAATGAGGTATCGCTGTAATCGTACTGACCCGATGAATAAAGCTGCCTTATCAATGAATTGCTGGTTTTTGATCATTCTGTCTCCCAAAAATCGGAATAGAAAGTCATCAAAAAATGTCATGTGCCCGAAAAAGGTACCAATAAAAACGTCAACTCGTCCCGCAGAAATCAAGACCTTAGGCTGGTTTCACACTTGCGTTTTTGTAAGCTGCGTTTTAGCGCTAAAAAACGCAAAAAAAGCATGCGGTTTTTTTCCTATACTTAACATTAAAAACACATGCGTTTTTTCGCATGCGTTTTGACGCGTTTTCGGCAACGCATGCGTTTTTTTACGCGTGCGTTCATTTGCAGAAATGCAACCTGTAGTAATTTCTAGCGGCGTTTTTTTGCCACAAAAAAATGCATTGCTGTCTATGTAAACGCATGCGTTTTTAAGCACATGCGTTTATTTGCGTTAAAAACGCATGCGTTTTTTTAGAAAAATACAAGAAAACACACAAAAAAACAAGAAAACCCTAACCCTAACCATAGGGATCCTAACCCTAAGGATTAGGATCCCTAGGGTAACGGTTAGGGTTAGGATCCCTAGTAACCCTAGGAATCCTAACCCTAGCCCTAGGGATCCTAACCCTTAGGGTTAGGGTTTGGATCCCTATGGTTAGGGGTAGGGTTAGGGTTTGGATCCCTTTATCACCTTGATGGTGGGGGGTGGCTTAGGGTTAGGGTTTGGATCCCTTTATCACCTTGATGGTGGGGGGTGGCTTATCAGTGACCTGGTGACCAGGACATTCTAATAAAAAGCTACCCCTAACCCTAGGGATCCTAACCCTAGCTAATTCTATTAATAGTGTGTTTTCTAGTTCATTTTGATGTTTGGCAGCTGTCACACACTTCTCAGCATGCGTTTAAAAAACGCAAACGCGGGAAAAACGCATGTAAACGCGGGAAATCGCCGCGTTTTGCCGCAATTTTTTTTTTTGGCGCAAAAACGCATGCGTCAAAAAAAGCACCGTTTGCATGCGTTTTCATGCGTTTTTTCACCACATGCGTTTTTTTTTAAAAACGCTGCAGATCAAAACGCAAGTGTGAAACCAGCCTTACATGACTCTGTGGGCCAGAATATGGAAAAATTATAGCTCTCAAAATGTGGTGATGCAAGAACATTTTTTGCAATAAAAAGCGTCTTTTAGTGTGTGACAATAGCCAATAATAATATATTATAAGGTCTCTTTCACATGTCCTGATATCTCCGGTACCGAAGATGTCGGTGTCTGTGTGTGTAATACTTGTGGCACACGTGTGCCGCATCAGTACCACACGGAGAGGTGCCAGGAAAGAAGCATTACAGTAAACGCTGCTCGCCGGCGCCAGGTACTGAACATGGCTCTCATCATTCTCCGCTGCTCTGCTGGCGATTTGGTGCGAGCAGAGGAGAATGATGAGAGTTATATTTAAGTGATAAAAGAGACAGCAGGCGGCGGCTGATGAGACTATTACTTCCATTAGCCTACCCCTGCTGCTGCTAATAACAGTGACAGCAGGAGTGGCTAATGGGGGCATTCATCAGCCGCCCCCTGCGCTATAAATAAATGAAAAAAACGGTGTGGGTTCCCCTGTATTTTCTATAACCAGCCAGGCAAAACTCACAGCTGGGGGCTGCAACCCTCAGCTGTCAACTTCAGAAAAGTTGGTTATCAAGAATAGAGGGGTCCCCACGCTGTTTTTTTGAATTATTTAAATAAATAATTTTAAAAAATGGCTTGAGGTGCCCCCCCCCCCATTTTTGACAACCAGCCTTGCTAAAGCTCACAGCTGGGGGCTGGTATTCTCAGGCTGATAAGGGGCCATGGATATTGACCCCCCAGGCTAAAAATAGAAGCCTGCAGCTGCCCAGAAAAGGCATATCTATTAGATGCGCCAATTCTTGCTCTTTGCCCGGCTCTTCCCACTTGCCCTCTAGCGGTGGCAAGTGGGGTTCATATTTGTGGGGTTGATGTCACCTTTGTATTGTCAGGTGACATCAAGCCCACGGCTTAGTAATGGAGAAGTGTCTATAAGACACCTATCCTTTTCTAATCCTATAGTTGTATGGTAAATAAAGACACAACCAGAATTAAGTCTTTTATTAGAAATAAAACAAAACAGTTTTCTATTTTTATTTAAAAATAACAAACACATACTTACCAAACGCCAATTCCACTGAAGCCCTCGTTCTCCTGTAATAAAACTAAAATAATAAATTAAAAATAATAATAAAAAAAACAACAATATACCATACCTGTCGGTTGTTCTGTCCCACGCCGTAATCCATGTCTGGGGGATAATTAGTTTTCAACCTGGACGTTGCCAAGATGCGACCGTCCAGGCTGAGAACCACTGGTGAATGAGCGCTCTATAAAAAATAGAAATCTTGAGATTTTTACATTGACCCCTGGAGCTATTTTAGAATCTAACTTCCTGTTGTTTCAGGAAACACGTGTACATAGCCACAATAGTCAGTTCACGACCCTATCTTTTGTTTTGAAGCCTGTGTTTTTAAGGTAATTGTGAAGTGAGGAGTACCAGGTCAGCCTATTGTGTTTGGTGGATTTTGTGTTATCAGCTGAGGTATGAATTAGATGCTTATTATTGTAATTCTGCCTCTGATAAGAAGCTTTGCTATAAAACCTGCATGAAAAGAAAGGGAATAAGATTCTAAAAAAAGCCTTTGTGGCCAGTGTGAATATTGCAAGATTACCATTTTTTTTAATAAAGATTGCGATATTAATAAAAATCACTGAAATGAAGAAAAAAAATGCAAAAGAAAGACTTGATTTAAACAGTAGGTAATTTATGTTGCTTCATTGGGAAGCATAGGAACCCATGGCCTACAAGAAAGAAATTTTAGGGTTAGTATCCTCTTTTCCTTAAAATGACCAAATTCTCTCTCTTCAGTTTTTATCTCTGTCAGCCATGTCCATCGATCAAGGTCACTGTGGATGAGAAACCCCTTTAGTAATGTGTGGTGGAGTTTAACTATTCCTGTGCTGTAAGTATTCAGCTGTTCTGTAGAAGGATGCATGCTTTCATGTTTTATAGGCTTCTCACTTTTTATATCTTTCCCTAGGGTATTGGCACAAGGACTTCAGACAGCACTAGACCTGCAACTCTGGACAAATCCTGGTGCACCTCTCACTTTTCACATATGGGACATCCCTTTGTTGTCCTGGTTGCTGGGGCCACTTTCTCTTTTTCTTGTTCTTATCATCAATGAAATTGTCAAATTGCACGAAATCAGGTATGAGAGCTGCCACAATACTGTGTTCATTGTAAATTCATCTCTAATAGCATACTTCTGTAATTTGGATTGAACAATTAAAATTCATTCAGACATGTATTGTACCTGTGTTTAAAGTGTTCCTACCATAATGACTTGTCAGAAATTTTCAATATGGGGTCAGAATGCTCATGATAATGAAGGGGCTGAATTGTTCTGTTTTTCATGTTGAGCTTTTGCTTTCACTTGTTATAAACTTTGTATGAATCTTTACTCTGCATGTTCCACTCTCTGAGCAGAAAGTAACGAACCCAGCTCTGGGCTCAGTGCTTCTGCCCTCTGGGTACTTTTCTAGCTGGCAATATTCGATCTGTAACACACAGTATTCAAATGATGGTGGAGGTTTTGCCAAGAAGAACGAAGTGTCTGGGTGTTACATACAGAATACAGATAGTTGGTCTAAATTGGTCTTTAGGTCCACTTCACACTTGTGTTACTTATTTTCCATAGTTATAACTACCTGCAATAGATAATTATAGAAACTTGATTCCAGCTCACCCAGTTGCTCTATGCTCATCCACCTGGGGCTCAGACACTGGCCTCGCCCTGGCCTAACATCAAGGAAAATAGAAAAAAATTGGAGTCCGGCTCAACAGGACTGGATTTTCCTTTTCTTTTTCAAAAGAAAATAGTGTATACAAAAGAAAAATTTACATGGTCGACATGACCCAGTCGACGCGTTTCGACTGCACTAGACAGTCTTAAGGTATGTGTACACGTCAGGATTTCTTGCAGAAATTTCCTGAGCAAAACTGGACATTTTCTGCAAGAAATCCGCATTCCTTTTTTTGCGTTTTTCTCGCGAGTTTTTTTGCGTTTTTTCCAGAGATTTCCCAATGCAATAATATAGTGGAAAATCCGCAAAATTAATGAACATGCTGCATTTTTTACCGCAATGCGTTTTTTTTGCTGAAAAAAACTCATCTTGTGCACAAAAATTGCGGAATGCATTCTAAATGATGGGATGCATATGTATGCGTTTTTATGCATTTTTATCGCGTTTTTATAGCAAAAATTCCGCAACGTGTGCACACAGCCTCACTCATGAGACCATGTAAATTTTTCTTTTGTATGCACTATATTTTCTTTTGAAAAATAAAAGGAAAATCCAGTCCTGTTGAGCCGGACTCCCAATTTTTTCTATTTTCTGCAATAAATAATGCAGGACAGAATATATAGTACACACGGCTTTGAACATACACGTCAGTAAGAAATATCCAGGTTGTCAACAATAATAAAAAAAACAGTAATTCAAGAAGGTTTGAAGTGAAATAAACCATGCCAAGTGGCATGGCAACATGTCTAGAAAATATTACCAAAAAAGGCACAGAATCCAGGCAGAAACCTTCGCCTGACACCACAGGATGCCCCTTTTGATGTATATACTGTATTTTTATTTCTATTGTAAAAGAAAGATTGTATTTTATAAATTTTGCCCTGCATTATTTATAGTAGTTAGTTGGATTGTTAACCGTGCTAGATTTGACTTTAACTCAATGGGAATGAAAGTTGTGTATATTTAAAGGCATCTGCCTTTAAAAGCAAAGATGGGGACTAACCCCGATCACCGTTTACCTCTTAAATGCCTCTGTCAATCACTGGCTTTTAAGGTACCGTTACACTAAACGATTTACCAACGATCACGACCAGCGATACGACCTGGCCGTGATCGTTGGTAAGTCGTTGTGTGGTCGCTGGAGAGCTGTCACACAGACAGCTCTCCAGCGACCAACGATGCCGAAGTCCCCGGGTAACCAGGGTAAACATCGGGTTACTAAGCGCAGGGCCGCGCTTAGTAACCCGATGTTTACCCTGGTTACCATTGTAAATGTAAAAAAAAAAAAACACTACATACTTACATTCCGGTGTCTGTCACGTCCCTCGCCGTCAGCTTCCCGCACTGACTGTGTCAGTGCCGGCCGTAAAGCACAGCACAGCGGTGACGTCACCGCTGTGCTCTGCTTTTACTTTACGGCCGGCGCTCACAGTCAGTGTGGGAAGCTGACGGCGAGGGACGTGACAGACATCAGAAGGGGAGTATGTAGTGTTTTTTTTTTATATATATATTTACAATGGTAACCAGGGTAAACATCGGGTTACTTTCCCGATGTTTACCCTGGTTACAAGTGAACACATCGCTGGATCGGTGTCACACACACCGATCCAGCGATGACAGCGGGTGATCCAGCGACAAAATAGAGTTCTGGACTTCTAGCTCCGACCAGCGATATCACAGCGGGATCCAGATCGCTGCTGCGTGCCAAACACAACGAGATCGCTATCCAAGACGCTGCAACATCACGGATCGCTGTCGTTCTCGTTGGAAAGTTGCTCAGTGTGACGGTACCTGTAGGCACTGCAATCCAGCCTATCATTCGGGTGCCTATCGCCCACAACATGACTTCAGGCAGCTGATGGGTTTCTGTGACAGCCGAGGGCTTGCTGATTAAGACCCCAGTGTCTGTCATTTTCTTCGCTGGTGACATCCATCCGCAAGCTAGGCGCCATGAATGAATATGATTTTTACTATATGTAGCATAAAAGACTGTGATGTATATAGATTTTTTTTTTTAGAAAGCTCAAATATTTTTGAAGCCACTAGTAAAGTAAAGAAACTATACAAGTTTGATATAATAATCTTTATTTTTTATATAGCGCTAACATATTCTGCAGCGCTTTACAGTTTGCACACATTATCATCGCTGTCCCTGTTGGGGCTCACAATCTAAATTCCCTATCAGTATGTCTTTGGAATGTGGGAGGAAACCGGAGAACCCAGAGGAAACCCACGCAAACACGGAGAGAACATACAAACTCTTTGCAGATGTTGTCCTTAAGTGGGATTTGAACCCAGGACTCCAGCGCTGCAAGGCTGCTGTGCTATCCACTGCGCCACCGTGCTGCCCTTACTCACTGCAATAGTATTGACCTGGAGGAATCATTTTTACTCCACAATTCATATCACAACAATAAAACCCAAAATAATATGGTGGAATTGCTTTTTTTCATAATTTCACCACACTTGTATTTTTTGACATTTTGTCATGCGTTCTATAGTAAAATAAATGTTGTCTTTTAGAAGTACACCTCGTCCCTCAGGAAAACAAGCCCTCATGTCTACTTTGCTGGAAAAATAAAAGTTATGGATATTTGATATCGGGGAGTAAAACATTTAAATTGGTTGCTTTCTAAAGGGGTTAAGTTGATTGTTTAAAGAAAATGTAATTCATAACTTTTGCATGAACGTTGCTTTTGTCTGCGTTAAATAGAACATAATAGCAATAAGGTTTCCTCAAAGTACCGCTGAATCTTCATACCTTCTTTTTCTTAATTCCAGGGTTCGTGTTCGTTACCAAAAGCGACAGAAGCTTCAGTTTGAAACCAAACTTGGCATGAACTCTCCATTTTGATTGCACTGCCCTCCTTTCTGTGTTCCGTGGGGGCAGGGTCTGTTTCCGACTGCTTAAGATAAAGGGGAGGTGGACAGAGCACCGATATAACTTTGTCTCAGTGTTCCCATTTAGAGGGATGCTACTCAGTTTTCTGTTAATCCTCCCAAAGCCAGCCGTGACCTGCCCGCTGGTGCCTCTCCCTCGACCGGTGCCTCCACAGTCTCCCTGCCTGTTTACATTGGATTAGCAGTTGGAGAAGCTACCCCATTTTTATTCTCTTGGACACCTCTTCACTGCACTGACAAAATTGAGGGAGGGGTAAAAAGTTTTTCTGGAGCAATGTCTAGTCCTGACACCTCTTGCATGGGCATCCCTGGTGGAGCAAAGCTTGGTTCTTCTATCTCTCTTCTTCTGGCCTTTTTCCATATGCATGGCTAACTAGCATGGGAATTTCTGATGTCCTGTATACTACTGGACTGCGTCTCACTTTGCATTTCGGCACAGAATGAAAGAAAAGTTGTTTTTATTTTAAAATGATGTATATTTTCTATCAAGAGATTGTGATTTGGTACTAAATCATGTAAATAAAACAAGTGATTAGATCTCGGGTGTCTGTAAAAATTACTTAAGACAGTTTTGTTTCTCTTCCATGGAGAAAAGTGTGCCTTTCTACGGCTCTGTTCACATGTCCAATAGTCATCAGTCACAACGGATCCAGCAGCATTATGTTGGCAAAAAAGTTGTGCAGACACAATTTTTTTTGTCCTCCTGGAAAAACTGATTTCAACTGGATCTGTTTTGTTTTGTAACACTGAAGTCTATGGAAAACGGATCCGTTAAATAGCCATCAGTTTTTCTCCCATTTGAAAAGGATCCGTTTTTTTGCTTACTGAATCCGTTTCAAATAGGTTATTTTTCCGCCTCCAGTTAGCAAAAAAAGATGGCTAATTAGTGGGTCAGTTTTCCATAGACCTCAATGTTAAATAATAAAAAAAAAAAAAGAATAAAAAAACGGGTCCAATTGAAATCTTTTTTTTTTTTTTTCAGGCGGACAAGCAAAAAGTTGTCTGCACAACTTTTTTGTCAAAGGATTGCTGATGGATCCGTTCTAATGAATGATTACTGGACATGAGAACTTGGCATAATCAAGCAGCCAACCAAAATTGTCATAGAATCATAGATGCCTCCCTCACAGAGGGATTAGTTGTCATCACCAGGAAGCTGCAAAACAACATTCCAAAATAAAAAGTATGTGTGGAACTGTCAACGTTAATGTGTCATTTAGTCAAATCATCTTTGGAAATGTCTCAGTTGAATTATCTCTTCTTGAGCAGACACAAGAATCATGGAAATTAGCTGCGGTCACCAAGAGACAGAAAATGATAAAAAAAAAAAAGTCAACTCCTACTCTGCAAACTACACCCTACTGGCACTAAGCCAACATCAGTTCAGCTTACTGTCTTATAGGAGGGAGACACAGATCCAGATTTCCCAGATCTGTTTCTTCCTAAGTTTTTAATCCTGGTTATCTTTTTCTGTTTTTATTTAACCAATGCATTTTAGGTTGGGAATAGAGTGGGGTAGGCCTCTCTGTTACCAATCTGTAATATAGAAAACCGTGCTAAACTAATCGCATTGTCGCCCCTACATTTCAGACAGCAGGACCATGTCACCTGCATTTACAGTCTCTATCAAGACAGGTGTTTTGGTCCTTGCCTCTTCTACTGCCCATACCCCAGCGCATAGCAGCCAGTACCATCATTCTAGGCTTCAGGATTTTTCTCTGCCAACATTTCCCTCGTATGTTTGCTCCTTATGCTCTTGCTTCCTGTATTTCAGTCGATTGCCTTGCACTGGTGCTACTTCCGCTCTTCCTGGCCTTTTCCCTAAGTTTATTTTTCTTTGACACAATGGCACAATTCCTGACGCTGGACTTCAGCTGTCAATTTAGTCCCGGCTTTGCGACAATTGCTGACCCGCCTCTTTTGCTTTCTGGCCCAGATGTGGTCATTTCCAGATGAAGTGCTTAACACTTTGAAACGCGTGGAAGAAAATCCACGTTTGAATAAATCGCTGAGATTTGATGTCTTGAGAACATAGCATACGTAGGAATTAAAATTAAAACATAACTTTTAATGTATAACCAAATAAAGGAATATATTAAATAAACTGTCACCCAAAAAAAAGTGTATCGATAAAGTACTACTGGGTATACCCTGTCAGGGGACGTGCCATAAAAAATGTAGTACTTATATAAGATTTTATTGCAGACGCTGGCAGTGGTCCAGTGTCCTATCACTCAATCCAAGGTACCTGATTAAATGGTGATAATGCCTGTAGAAGAAGCATTTATCAAGTGCCAATACAAATAAACAGATAGCCTTGTTTGCATTAATATTAGCAGTTATCACAAAGCAAAGGGAGGGGTAAGATCAATTGGAAAAGACATGTACACAAAAGTAATATTGGAACAATCTCACCAATTGCTGAGGATAGGTAAGGTGGAGCCCCAATTCGCTCTCCCTATTTCCAGGTCCCAACGTGAGATAAGGTGCTCCAGTGCTACAGATAGAGCTGCCACCCTCTATACTATACTGCAGAGATAGTATAGAATAGTATAGAGGGTGGCAGCTCTTTGTAGCACTGAAGCACCTTATCTCCCATGCAAGCTAGTCCCCTGATGATCCTGCTTGCAAAGAAACGCGTTGGGACCTGGAAATAGGGAGAGTGCAGGGCATGTTATACCTTAGGGGTAGATGTGGACTGTCCTTGTAAGGGCAGGAGCTCAGGGATTGAGATTTATTGATAGCCCTCCAGGGACTGACAGGGAATTGTCTCCTGCTGCTGTGGCTTGAAGAATCTCTCCACCTAAGCGAATTGGGGCTCCACCTTACCTATCCTCAGCAATTGGTGAGATTGTTCCAATATTACTTTTGTGTACATGTCTTTTCCAATTGATCTTACCCCTCCCTTTGCTTTGTGATAACTGCTAATATTAATGCAACCAAGGCTCTGTTTATTTGTATTGGCACTTGATAAATGCTTCTTCTACAGGCATTATCACCATTTAATCAGGTACCTTGGATTGAGTGATAGGACACTGGACCACTGCCAGCGTCTGCAATAAAATCTTGTATAAGTACTAAATTTTTTATGGCCTTTTCCCCTGACAGGGTATACCCAGTAGTACTTTTTTATTGATACACTTTTTTTTGGGTGACAGTTTATTTAATACTAGCTGAAGAGCCCGCCGTTGCCTGGGCATAGTAAATATCTGTGGTTAGTTATAGCACCTCACTTCTCTTATTTTCCCATCACGCCTCTCATTTTCCCCATCACATCTTTCATTTTCCCCCTCACATCTCTCATTTTCTCCCTCACACCTCTCATTTTCCCCCTCACTCCTCTTATATTCCCCCTCACTCCTCTCATTCCGCCCTAACACTTGTCATTTCGACCTCACATCTGTCATTTTCCGATCACTCCACTATTTTCCCTCACTCCTCTCATTTTGCACTCACACCTTTTCATTTTCACCTCACACCTCTCATTTTCACCTCAGTATATACATGTTTGTCACCTCCCATATATATAGTATACACCTGTATGTCATCTCCTGTATATAGTATATACCTGTATGTCATCTCCCCTGTATATAGTATATACCTGCTGTGTGTCATCTCCCCTGTATATAGTATATACCTGTATGTCATCTCCTATATATAGTATATACAGTGGGGCAAAAAAGTATTTAGTCAGTCAGCAATAGTGCAAGTTCCACCACTTAAAAAGATGAGAGGCGTCTGTAATTTACATCATAGGTAGACCTCAACTATGGGAGACAAACTGAGACAAAAAAATCCAGAAAATCACATTGTCTGTTTTTTTAACATTTTATTTGCATATTATGGTGGAAAATAAGTATTTGGTCAGAAACAAACAATCAAGATTCCTGGCTCTCACAGACCTGTAACTTCTTCTTTAAGAGTCTCCTCTTTCCTCCACTCATTACCTGTAGTAATGGCACCTGTTTAAACTTGTTATCAGTATAAAAAGACACCTGTTCACACCCTCAAACAGTCTGACTCCAAACTCCACTATGGTGAAGACCAAAGAGCTGTCAAAGGACACCAGAAACAAAATTGTAGCCCTGCACCAGGCTGGGAAGACTGAATCTGCAATAGCCAACCAGCTTGGAGTGAAGAAATCAACAGTGGGAGCAATAATTAGAAAATGGAAGACATTCAAGACCACTGATAATCTCCCTCGATCTGGGGCTCCATGCAAAATCCCACCCCATGGGGTCAGAATGATCACTAGAACGGTGAGCAAAAATCCCAGAACCACGCGGGGGGACCTAGTGAATGAACTGCAGAGAGCTGGGACCAATGTAACAAGGCCTACCATAAGTAACACACTACGCCACCATGGACTCAGATCCTGCAGTGCCAGACGTGTCCCACTGCTTAAGCCAGTACATATCCGGGCCCGTCTGAAGTTTGCTAGAGAGCATTTGGATGATCCAGAGGAGTTTTGGGAGAATGTCCTATGGTCTGATGAAACCAAACTGGAACTGTTTGGTAGAAACACAACTTGTCGTGTTTGGAGGAAAAAGAATACTGAGTTGCATCCATCCAACACCATACCTACTGTAAAGCATGGTGGTGGAAACATCATGCTTTGGGGCTGTTTCTCTGCAAAGGGGCCAGGACGACTGATCCGGGTACATGAAAGAATGAATGGAGCCATGTATCGTGAGATTTTGAGTGCAAACCTCCGTCCATCAGCAAGGGCATTGAAGATGAAACGTGGCTGGGTCTTTCAACATGACAATGATCCAAAGCACACCGCCAGGGCAACGAAGGAGTGGCTTCGTAAGAAGCATTTCAAGGTCCTGGAGTGGCCTAGCCAGTCTCCAGATCTCAACCCTATAGAAAACCTTTGGAGGGAGTTGAAAGTCCGTGTTGCCAAGCGAAAAGCCAAAAACATCACTGCTCTAGAGGAGATCTGTATGGAGGAATGGGCCAACATACCAACAACAGTGTGTGGCAACCTTGTGAAGACTTACAGAAAACGTTTGACCTCTGTCATTGCCAACAAAGGATATATTACAAAGTATTGAGATGAAATTTTGTTTCTGACCAAATACTTATTTTCCACCATAATATGCAAATAAAATGTTAAAAAAACAGACAATGTGATTTTCTGGATTTTTTTGTCTCAGTTTGTCTCCCATAGTTGAGGTCTACCTATGATGTAAATTACAGATGCCTCTCATCTTTTTAAGTGGTGGAACTTGCACTATTGCTGACTGACTAAATACTTTTTTGCCCCACTGTACCTGTATGTAATCTCCTGTATATAGTATATACCTGTGTGTCATCTCACCTATATATAGTATATATCTGTGTCATCTCCTCCTGTATATAGTATATACCTGTATGTCATCTCCTCCTATACATAGCATATACCTGTATGTCATCTCCTCCTGTATATACTATATACCTGCAGGTAATCTGCTCCTGTATATAGTATATACCTGTGTGTCATCTCCTCCTGTATATAGTATGTACCTGTATGTCGTCATCTCTATATAGTATATACCTGTGTGTCATCTCTCCTGTATATAGTATATATGTGTGTCATCTCCTGTATATAGTATATATCTGTGTGTCATCTCCTGTATATAGTATATACCTGTGTGTCATCTCCTCCTGTATATAGTATATATCTGTATGTCATCTCCTCCTGTATTAGACCTCGTTCACACGTTATTTGGTCAGTATTTTTACCTCAGTATTTGTAAGCTAAATTGGCAGCCTGATAAATCCCCAGCCAACAGTAAGCCCACCCCCTGGCAGTATATATTAGCTCACACATACACATAATAGACTGGTCATGTGACTGACAGCTGCCGGATTCCTATATGGTACATTTGTTGCTCTTGTAGTTTGTCTGCTTATTAATCAGATTTTTATTTTTGAAGGATAATACCAGACTTGTGTGTGTTTTAGGGCGAGTTTCGTGTGTCAAGTTGTGTGTGTTGAGTTGCGTGTGGCGACATGCGTGTAGCAACTTTTTGTGTGTCGAGTTGCATGTGACAGGTTAGTGTAGCAAGTTGTGTGCAGCAAGTTTTGTGCATGGCGAGTTTTGCGCGTGGCGAGTTTTATGTGTGGTGCGTTTTGAGTATGTGCAAGTTTTGTGTGAGGCAACTTTTGCATGTGTTGCAACTTTTGTGCATGTGGCAATTTTTCCGCGTGTGCAAGTTTTGCGTGTGGCGAGTTTTCCATGAGGTGAGTTTTGCACGTGTGGCGAGTTTTGCATGTGGAGAGTTTTGCGCGTGGCGAGTTTTGAGCGGCGACTTTTGTGTTTCGACTTTTATGTGGAGAGGTTGGTGTATGTGTGGTGAAATGTGCGCTGAGGGTGGTATATGTGTTCGAGCACGTGGTAGTGTGTGGCGCATTTTGTGTGTGTGTTCATATCCCCGTGGTGTGATTATCCCATGTCGGGGCCCCACCTTAGCAACTGTACAGTATATACTCTTTGGCGCCATCGCTCTCATTCTTTAAGTCCCCCTTGTTCACATCTGGCAGCTGTTAATTTGCCTCCAACACTTTTCCTTTCATTTTTTCCCCATTATGTAGATAGGGGCAAAATTGTTTGGTGAATTGGAAAGCGCGGGGTTAAAATTTCACCTCACAACATAGCTTTGACGCTCTCGGGGTCCAGACGTGTGACTGTGCAAAATTTTGTGGCTGTAGCTGCGACGGTTCAGATGCCAATCCCGGACATACACACATTCAGCTTTATATATTAGATATTCCTTTATTTGGTTATACATTAAAAGTTATGTTTTAATTTTAATTCCTGCTTATGCTATGTTCTCAAGATTTTGGTAGGATCATGTGATACATTCAAACTATTATATATTGCTGTTTTTGCGTTATTGTTTAACAAGGATATGGCAGGTTTTCTATCTGTTGGTCTTAATACAGACACTTGGCTATCAGAAGTTAAAGAGGTTTTTTCAGAACAGGCTTTTACACAAAAAAAGAGATTTGATGTATTCCATACACAGCTGTGAGGAAGAAATCCACAAATTATTCCTATCTTCATCCGATTTAGCCTCCAAGAACTGTTTTGCAGACCTGTCTTTCTTAGACTCTTGTCTTTTATGGGCCAGACTAGTCTGTTATTTCTGAAGATACGGGTACTTTGTTCCCATAATCTAGTCCTTTTACCAATTCTTCTCAAATGATCAAGAAAAGAAGTCTACAACTCGAGAGAAGAGGACACTTTCCTTTGAAGTCAACTCCATCCTGGCACCCTCATGCCCAGCTTATTCTACCTGGGATGTCCTTTTGGGTGGGTGGTGGTCTTTCCCCTTCCACAATGTTTGTGTCAAAGAGGTTGTGTCTACCGGATACAAAGTCTAGTTTTCTATCATCCAATATGACAAGGGGCCAGACTAGTCTGTTATTTCTGAAGATACGGGTACTTTGTTCCCATAATCTAGTCCTTTTACCAATTCTTCTCAAATGATCAAGAAAAGAAGTCTACAACTCGAGAGAAGAGGACATCTTCCTTTAAGTCTACTCCAGCCTGGCACCCTCATGACCAGCCTATTCCACCTGGGAGGTCGTTTTGGGTGGGTGATCATCTTTCCCCTACCACAATGTGTCAGAGGTTGTTTCTACCGGATACAAAATAGAATTTTCTATCCAACATGACGTTGTTCACATCTCGTTTACTCCGTTCTCATCCTCTGGCTTCTAGTTCTACCAAGCCATCTTTTCTCCTTTTCAGTGCAGTTATCCTTTGTGTCCCTCATCAAGCAAGATTCACAGATTTTTATTGAAACCTGTGTGTAGTTGCAAAGAAGATAGGTCAGTCAGACCCATTCTTGACCTGAAACCTCTCAAAAACTGGGTTTAGCTTGAACACTTTAGGATGCAATCTCTGCACTCTGTATTAGCTTCCATGAAGTCCAATGGGTTTCTGTACTTGGTGACCTTCTAGGTTGCCCGTTTCCACAACTCAATCTTTGCTTCTCACTAGAGGTTCCTCCACTATGCAGTTATCAAAACTCGCATTCAGTATGTGGCTCTGCCCTTTAAGTTGACCATAGATTATCATGTGTTATTGAAGGTCTTGGCTGCAGTCCTAACTTGTCATACTAGTCATTCCTTATCTGGTCAACGTTCTTATCAAGGCTTCTTCTCGGTCTGAGAACTTGGAATGTCTATTGATTAATATGGACACTATAACATTTTAACTGGATCATCAGTAGCGCAAAGTCGTCTGACTCCTTCTCAACACATGCTGTTCTTGACAATGCTACTAACACCGCCAAATAAAGGGTCTTCCAGAAAACTAAAAGAGGACCCCCTCCATACCGGCATCTTGACTCTGAGGCTCCCGCCGTCTCCAGTTGCTCTTCACTTTTGTATAAAGATGGTAGCATCCATTCTCTTTGCACAGCTCCATTCCAGGCCTCTTTAATTTGTCCCCCTACTCCAAAAGAGACAAATCTCTCCTTTCCCTGGATTTCAATTTGTCCTGTTTCATTAAGTCTCACAAACTGTCTTCTTGTGAGAGTGAGGCTCTCAATGCCTCTGATCTGGCATGTCTGCTCCTTTCTACCTATTCACTGGCAAATGGTGATCACAGTAGCCAGTCCCCTAGTCCTGGGAATGGCCTTTATGCAGTACACAGTTCAGGGATGTTGGGACCGTCAAAGCAGCCCTCCTAACCATCAAATTTATGGAGCTCAAAGCCTTTCAGGTGTCACATTGACATTGGCAGAACAAGATGGAAGGTCTCCTGGTCCACATTAATGCCACTTGAATCCTACATCAGTCATCAGAACTTAACATGCAGCCGCATGGACATGGTGGAAGTTTCCGAGATCCTTTTCTGTTATAGTCAAATTTCATTGATTTCAGCGGTTCATGCCCTGAAGAATCAATTGTGCCTCCAACTTCCTCAGTCTTGTGCAACTGTTCCCAGAAGAGTGGTCTCTTCACTCCAAAATCTTGAATCACAAAGTTCCTCAGTTCCTGTCAAGGACCCGTGACCCTTTAGCAACAGCCATAGATGCTTTGATGATTCCATAGTCTCATTCAATTCTACCTTACATCTTTCCTCCTCTTCTTCTGTTCAAAAATGAAGATCAAAGTGGACGGAACTCCAGTCATTAGCATGGCTCTTCATTGGTTGATATCCTGATAAGCAGAGGTGGTTAATCTCGTCGCATACATCTTCTGGCATCTTCCAGACTGTTCTGTTTTCCAGGGTTTTCTCTTCTGCTGAATTTAAAGGGAACCTGTGACTTCCAGAAATGCTAATTACCTCTTGATATATGGGTAAGATGTAGGTGAATAACATTTAAATCCTGTTCAACTGGCTATATCGGGCAGCAGCTCCAGGGAGAAAATGAAGTTTTATTTTCCCTGCCACTTCCAGTCATTGTGACGGCTGATTATTCAGTAAGCACAGTTCCAGTGCACTTTGATAGCCTGCTCTGCACACATGTGATGAGCAGGCGTTACTCTAACATGCCGGGGAGTCAATACAGCCGCACTCAATGTATAATCAGCGGTG
Organism: Ranitomeya variabilis; assembly: GCF_051348905.1. Taxonomy (NCBI): domain Eukaryota; kingdom Metazoa; phylum Chordata; class Amphibia; order Anura; family Dendrobatidae; genus Ranitomeya; species Ranitomeya variabilis. Next base: position 468,566,591 of record NC_135235.1, on the reverse strand, counting down.
ATTGCACCACCCTAATGACTAGAGGCGAGCCACTGCATGGATAATAAAACCTAATTTTCTCACTGTAATTGCTGCCTAAGCCAGCTAAACAAGATTTAAGCTCTATATCTGCTGGTAAATATCTATACACTATATCCTATACATTAGTTTTCAAAATAATAGCCGTCCAATATGGCTAAGCAGATTAGTCACTGGTTTTGGTATAAATTATATTCCACATCTTAAACAATTTACCAGTTGGTGCAGTTGATTCTAAGAAAACCAACAGACTCCGCATTCATGATCTGCATGTTTTTTTGAGTCTGGCCCTTATTTAAGGGTGATGCCAGGACATTGTTCAGAAGTACAGCATACTTTGATTATAAGCTTTAACCTCTCAAATCAACTTTTTAAAGAATTGCAGACAATGATAGGCTGTTCAGCTAAAATGATCTCCAATTCTTTAACCCCTTAACGACCGCCAATACACCTTTTAACGACAGCAGATAAGGGTACTTAAACCACAGCACCGCTTTTTAACGGCGCTGATGTTTAAGGGTATAGCAACCCCCAGAGTTGGAATTTTTCCGGGGTCTCGGCTACCATGGATAGCTGAGAACATGATTTGGGTGCGTTTTTACTGACACCGGTGTTGCGATCGCTGTTATTAATGGTATAACGGCGACCACCAAAACAAACAAGTCAGATTTTCCATTTAATTTCTCCTCTGATGTGGTCGCACAATACCTCATTGTCTCTGGATCCTTCAGCATCCACCAGCGTCGTCTTCCAAGAGAAATTGGCGGGTGCAGTGCGCCCGCCGAGATCTGTCGGCCGGCACCCGGCAACAATAGGAATTGGTTCATTTTGATCACTGTGATAGACCCTATCACAGTGATCAAAATAAAAAAATAGTAAATAAACCCCGCTTTTATCACCACCTTAGTTAGGGTAAAATAATAAAATAAAAAAATATATATTTATTTCCATTTTTCCATTAGGGTTAGAGTTGGGCTAAAGTGAGTTGGGGTAAAATTAGGGTTAGAGTTGGGCTAAAGTTAGGGTTAGGGATTACGGTTAGGGTTGGGATTAGGGTTAGGGGTGTGTTGGGGTTAGGTTTGTGGTTAGGGGTGTGTTAGGGTTAGGGTTGTGGTTAGGGTTATGGTTAGGGTTGAGATTAGGGTTAGGGGGGTGTTGAGGTTAGGGTTGGAGTTAGAATTGTGGGGGTTTCCACTGTTTAGGTACATCAGTGGGTCTCCAAACGTGACACGGCGCCACCATTGATTGCAGCCAATTTTGCATTCAAAAAGACAAACTTTGCTCCCTCCTTTCTGAGCCCTGCTATACACCCAAACAGTGGCTTTTCCTCACATATGGGGTATCTCGTACTCAGGAGAAATTGCACAACAAATTTTGTGGTCCATTTTCTCCTGATACCCTTGTGAAAATAGAAAAAATTGGTTCCAAAGTAATTTTTTGGTGAAAAAAGTAAAATGTTTTTCACAGAATTTTTCTTGATGAAAGCATCCTACCTTAATCAAATCACCGCAGAAAAAGACAATATTTCAAATAAAGTAAATGACACAATAAAACTTAACATTTACTACCTTTAAATAAAACATTCTATACAACATACACGATCTAAAAAAAAAGAAGGCTGCAGACAAAGATACAGGGTGCACCAACTCCGTATTGGACCAACTATCTGTGCCCTTCCTTGCAGCAGAGGTTGGCACCCTATATACCTGCGCAATGGCGCCCCTGCTCAACGTAGGCTGATCCTAGCTATCCCTAATAGGCCCTATCGTGCGGAAGATAGAGATACCACATTCAGCAGACCATAAACAACAGACAGACAAATTCTTGTCACAAAACAAAAATAGTGCAAAGAGTGTGTTCAGAAGATATCGCACACCTTTTAAAATACGTTGCACATGTAATAGGAAAAAAGGGGGGATATATGTATAGGCTTGTGCATAAGTGTGTTCACTTCATCTGCCAATATACACACTTATATGATGTATTGCACACTTATTTCAGCCTGTAATAGGGCAATTAAGCCTATACCCCTATACTGTACCTAAATATACCCTACCTGCCTGCGGGGGTAGGCACCCTAGATACCTGCGCAAATGGCGCCCCTGCTCTAGTCGACTGTCCTTAATGCACCCTATTAAATGAAATAAGTGCGGACAATATGGCCAATAGCAAAAATACTAAGCAGGAAAAAGAGAAAAATTCTCAAAGGTAACAGTAAAGTGCAAAACCAGTGCACCACAGTGCAAATACACATGGATACACAGTGACATATAATTGTTCAGCTAATATCAACAAGTATGTTCATCTCAGAACATCAAATTGCTCAGTTCATATGCACAAGTATGTTCAGCTCTCGAAGCGTTTCCCCTATGTAGGTTCATCAGGAGACATACTTATATTAAAGCCCGTTATAGGAACATAAAGACTTATCTGACTGTAATCAGGAACGTAACTAGAGCGGTGTGTCCTCTATCGCAGTGGAGAAACAATGTCCATCCTGAGCCTGCCGGACTCTATCAGCCTCGTAGTAAGTGTACTTAGCGTACCTTTTATATCCTTATGCGATTCGTAACCCCCGCCGAAATGGAACTTCCGGGTCGCGTTCATTATTCATTACGCGCCGGCTCTCAAATGAGACGCTAGTGCGTTCCACCCAGCACATGCGCAGTAATAGCAAAACCGCGCACGCCCAGTGTAGCGATGCTTCTACACTACGGCTAAGAGGTGAGACGCTACTGCGTTCCAATTAGCGCCTGCGCAAAGGACACACATTAGAGCACTTGATTATACTAATACAGCGCTATTAAAACTATAATAAATCAATTACAGCGCTAAAGATAATGTTCAATTATGCTCCTTATATGTTAGACACTTACTATTTAGAGCACACCTTCATTCTTTATTAGACCGTGATAATAAAAAAGGATATCCCTAACGTATACCATACTTTAGTAATAGATAGTGACCTAATCCTATTCCGGACCAATGGATCAACGGGTTAAAACCGACTACCCGGGACTTTTTAGGGCAATGTTATTAAACAAAGCAACCAAACTGTAACTGATCATTGAGACCCTATGGTTTGATGCTTTTCATTCGGAAAATCCTTTTTGCTTCCTTCTGGAGAATTAGTCTGTCCCAATCTCCGCCTCTAACTGATATGGCATAACCACCTCAATCACAGAAAAACTACAACACTTCAAATCACCCCCATGCACATTTCTCACATGGTTAGAAATAGGGGTATCACTTCCGTTCAGTATATCCCCGATGTGTTCCCCCATCCTTCTACGTAACTCCCGTTTAGTTTTACCCACATAATCCATGGGGCAACTACATTGGAAGAGGTAAACAACTCCCTCGGTTTTGCAATTTGCAAAATGTCTCATCTCATATACCTTTTTTGTAGTGGAGCTTACAAATGTATTACTCCTGGAGACATACTTGCAAAACTTACATTTACCACACTTAAAAGTTCTGTTTTGCCTCCTTTCTAGCCAGGAAAAAAGGCACTATGCACCAGTTGGTCTCGGATTGACCTCCCCCTCTCCTATATGTAATAGATGGAACATCAGGGATTACATCATTCAGATCAGGGTCCATTTTCAAAATACCCCAATATTTTTCAATTGTCTTTCTAACTCGATGTGCCTGATCGTCAAATGTGCCTATAATTCTCAGATCATTTTTATCCTCCTCCTTGATCCTTTTAACAAGCAATGAAGATCTTTCTTTTTCTTTAGAGTTTTTAAACGCCTCATTAAGCACCCCCAAGGGATATCCCCTGTCTACAAATTTGTCTCTCAAATCCCTCGCCTGGTTGAAAAAACTAAAATCAGTTGAACAATTTCTTCTCGTCCGTAGGTACTGCCCCCTCGGTATACCTCTTTTTAGACTATTTGGGTGGTGACTCTCCCAGCGTAATAGATTGTCCATTGCTGTTGGTTTATGGAAGGTCTCAGTTACTATACGACCAGTATTACTCCTTGAGATCCTCAAATCACGGAAATTAATGAATTCATATCTGAACTCAAGTCAGTCTTAGACCGATTTCATTCTTATTAAATTCCTCCACAAACTTTGAGAATGATGTTACATCACCCGACCAGAGTATTATTACATCGTCTATATATCTGCCCCAGAATAATATCTGGGGCTTCCACCAATAGGCATCATCCTCACCAAACACTGACTGGTCCTCCCACCAGCCCAGGAACAGATTTGCGTATGTGGGGGCACAGGGGCTCCCCATCGCAGTGCCCCTGAGCTGGTGGAAGAACCCACCTCCAAATGCAAAATAGCTGTGTCTCAACACAAACTCAAGGAGTCCTAAAACACACTGATTATGTTGGAATAATTGTGTACCCCTTGATCGCAGAAAATAATTGACTCCCTGTAGTCCCTTCTCATGCGGTATATTACTATATAAAGATTCAACATCTATGGAGGCAAACCATACATCATCAGTGAGGACTATATCTTCCAATTTGAGGAGAAGATCAGATGAATCCCTTATATAAGAGGGCAATGAGGTAACGAAAGATCTCAATACTCTATCAACATATACGCTTGTGTTTTGAGTGATTGAATCAATTCCAGCCACTATCGGGCAGCATCTCCACAGCATCTAGTTCTGAGAATATGGATTATCGCACACGTGAAAAAACGTGGCTTACACAACTTGAAAACGTTTTTGTGAAGGATCGGGTAATGTTTTAGATTCCAAGTCTAGAGACATCTTTGAGTCCAGGAATAAGTTTAAAGAGCTATTAAAAACAAACAAGTTTGTGGTGGAATAAGGCATTCCTTGAAAGATACTTGTCCTGTGGCCTTATACCTAGGGGATTGAGAATTCAAGTCTTTCCCTCATTCTCTATAGAAGAGGAAATGTTTAAAAATAAATGGGAAGAGATTGCATTACAGTGCTCCAAAGGCTTTATGGAGTTATTAATTTAATCTTATGAAATTAATTTGAATGAACTGGATGTTGAATTGAACTCCATTCAAGAGGACATTATAAAGCAGGCTTCTGCTGAGATGGTGACTAAATTTAGTGGTGAGATGGATGGTGATCTTGAGAGATGGGAGAATGACTTGGTCACTAGAAAATTTAAAAAATATCAACGCCATTTGATGGATTTGAAAAATAATAGGATATATAAAAGGCCAATGTTAATCCTCAGTCACGTGGTCGATCGGTTTCATTTTCTTCTATCTCTTCTAATGAGGAAAGGAACACAAATATGGATATACAGAGACCCTCAGTTGATAGGAGGAATCCCCCAAAGGAGAATTGGCTGAGGAGTGGGAAATTGTATAACAAGCTGAAAAATCCCTGTCTCTCCACATATAGATAAGAAAGCCAAAACCAATGCCTTGGAGGGAATAAATCTGTCCACACATTTTTTCACTAAAGATCAAATTTATGTTTTACAGTTAGGGCTCTCCTTTGCACCAACTAATGCCTTTGATTTTTTTCACAGTCTTAAAAGACCTGAATTTATTTTCGCGAAAATTGGTTCTTAAGCGACTACATTCTAAGAACGGATCCACCTCTAACACAACCTCTATCAGAGCAGGTGTAACAACTCTGCTGGCATCACTGCATGGCCTCCCATCCCCCACCTGCATTACACTCAAACTCACTTACTTCTCTGGGCCTTGTTGTGACTTCTCTCTGCTGCCAGATCCATGCTGTGTGCCTCATGTCTGCTGTTTGCTCTGTGCATGCTCTGTCTGTGTGCATAGGGGGGCGGCGCCGGCAACTCCTGTTTCTTATAGAGACTGTGTGCACCTTGCTAAGGTGTCCCAGGCCATTCGCCATGAGGCTTCCTGTATTTAAGACATCCCCCACCCATTGGTGGGGGCCTGTGCAACTTACTCCCTCAGTCAGTTCTTACCTGCTGAGGTGCCAGGCCCTGTCTCGCTTGCTCTCATGTCTGCCACCCAGGGGGGCGTTGTACCCTGGTCTGTTTCCTCTGTAGCCACCCAGCGGGGATTCGTACCCTGGCCTATGTCCGCCACTCAGAGGGGCGTCATACCCTGGCTTGTGTCCATGTCTCTGTGCCTAGTCTCGTTCCTGACTCTGTCTTAGTTTAGTCCCGTTCCTGTGTCCGTTTATATCCCTGTCTTGGTTTGCTTTTTCTGCTGTGCGTACTCTGTGTCTTGCTTTGCTCTGCCCTCTGTGTCTTGCTTTGCTCTGCTTTCGGCTCTGCTCTCTGCAACCTTGCTTTGATCCTTGCTCTGCATTCTGTGATCTTGCTCTGCACTCTGTGTTTTTGCTCTTGGCTCTGCACTCTGTGTCTTGCTCTGCACTCCGACTTTGCTCTGCTCTCAGCTCTGCACTCTGTGGCTTTGCACTCAGCTCTGCTCTCTGTAGCTTTGCTCTGTATTCTGACTTTGCTCTGCACCCTGTGGCCCTGCTCTGCGGCTCCGCTCAGCTCTCGCTCTGCAGCTCCGCTTCTTGTGGTTCTACTTTGCTCCGCTCCTTGCGGTTCTACCTGGCTCCGCTCTTTGCGGTTCTACTTCTCCTGCTCTTGGCTCCACCTCCTGCATTTCTGCACTTGGCTCCGCCTACAGCTCTTGGCTCTGCCTCCAGCGTTTCTGCACTTGGCTCCGCCTCCAGCGTTTCTGCTTTTGGCTCCGCCTCCAGCGTTTCTGCTTTTTGTCTCCGCCTCCAGCGTTTCTGCTCTTGGCTCCGCCTCCAGCGTTTCTGCTCTTGGCTCCGCCTCCTGCGTTTCTGCACTTGGCTCCGCCTCCTGCGTTTCTGCACTTGGCTCCGCCTCCTGCGTTTCTGCACTTGGCTCCGCCTTCACCTCTTGGCTCCGCCTCCTGCATTTCTGCACTTGGCTCCTGCTCTTGGCTCCACCTCCTGCGTTTCTGTTCTTGGCTCTAGCTCCTGTGCTTTCGCTCTCCATCCGCTCTTGCGGTCTTTCTCTACCTATTCTTAAGTCCTCCTGTCTGAACAGGTTCTTACCTGTTTCACATACCTGCCTGCAGACCGGTCCCTACCGGTTCTTCCAGTGTACCAGCCTTGTCCGCCTGTCCTGCCAGAGAGCCAGCCGTACCTGCCTGCTTACCAGAGAGCCAGCCGTGACCGCCTACCTGCCAGTGTCTCTGTTGTACCCGCCTGTCTGCCTGTGTCCCAGCCGTGCTCGCCTGTCTGCCAGAGTGCCAGCCGTGCCCGCTTGCCTGTTTATGTTCCGTTCCCCGGTGGGATCAGCAGGCACAGCCAGACACCACCCTGGAGTGGTACCTGGTAGCTTCCTATTGCACAAGTCTGACCTCACCATCAGAGGCTCCAGCGAACACCTAGGAAGCTACTTAGTTACGCCCCTTCCAGGGAAGTTTGGTCTGTGGTCCGGTGGGGCTGCACCCCCAGACACCCGCGACAAACAGTCTGGGCGCGAGCGTGACAGCAGGAAGCCATTTGTATCTTGGAGGAACTGGAATCTGAATCCCATCTGGATTTCTCAGGTATTTCTCCTCCGTCTATTGCCCCCAGATCAACCACATTTCCTCACTTATAAAATCAAACCAGCTGACAAGGGTGGGAATTTGGTGGTCTGGCCGGTTAAGAAATATGAGAGAGAAGTTTTTAGGCAGCTGAAAAACAAAGAAACTTATTTGATGCTTCCTGAGAATCCGACTAAGACCTTTCAAACCAGGGTGAACCATATCCTGGAAATGGTATTTGAGAGAGGCATTATCACTAAAAAGATTTGTGATGGTCTGACTGTGGACTATCTACGTGTGCCCCCTTTCTATCTTTTCCCCAAGGTCCATAAGGACGCTCTTAATCCACTGGAGTGTCTGATTGTTTCTGGCATAGCGAACCAATATGCAAATACATAGATTACTATTTACGACCACAGGTTGAGACGCTGCTCTCCTATGTCAGGGACACCACGGACATCCTGAGACGTCTGGACGGAATGCATCTTGAGCCCGATATGCTCCTTGTGGCGCTGATGTGAAAACACTATACACCTGAATTGATCACGAGGATGGCATTAGGGCGACACTGTTTTTTCTTGAATCTAGCAATCTGGATCATGACATGAGGGATCTGGTGTTAGACTTGTTGCTGGTCATTTTGGTACGTTTTTTTTACTTTTAAAGACCGTTTTTTCCTGCAGAAGCATGGGACTGCAATGGGTATGGCATGTGCGTCGTCCTATGCAAATTTGTTTTTGGGGTATTGGGAGAGTACAATTTTCCCGGATGATACACATGCCGCTCCCCCTCCCCAGATCTTGAGATGGTACCGCTTCATTGACTATATTTTTATTTGGCAGGGGTCGGTCGATGATTTGGATTCATTTGTGTCCAATTTGAACCGCAATGACTCCAACATTAGACTCACATATTCCTGCCATCTGAGGGAAATTTCCTTTTTGAATATCAAACTACAGGTGCAGTCTGATAGGTCGATATACACTGATGTATATAGAAAAGATACCTCTGTTAATGCATTATTACATGTTTCACCTGCGCATGTTGGATCAACCATCAGGGCTGTACCTGTGGGCCAGTTCCTTCGGATGAGGAGGATTTGCACCGCTGATGAGGCATTTAAGAGGCAGGCTGTGGACCTTGGGGAGAGATTTCGGGAGCATGAGTACAGTGGTAGATGCATAAAGAAGGGTTAAAAATGAGCCAAACAAATGACTAGAGATTCCCTATTGTCTCAGGATCAGCTCCATCATTCGTCTAAAAATAAAATTGATAGAACTAATGTACAGCAAATGGTGACCAGGTTCATTACCACATGTAACTACAAATGGGATGGAATGCGATCTATTTTATCCCAACATCGGTCAATCCTTAGAACTGATCCAGTTCTAAATCAGCACCTACCAGAAAACCCTTTAATGATGGCAAGACGGAGCCAATTTACGTGACATTCTTGTTAAGAGCCACTATATTGCAAAATCTCCCACTTTCTTTGGGGTGGGCCAGCCTAGATGGGTTTTGTTACCTGTTCTGATTGCCTTGCGTGCAAAAATCATGATAGAACTATGTCTTTTATGTCATCGGACGGTTTACAGGAATTCAAAATTAGAGAATATATCGCATGTAACACCTCTTTATGTGATATATTATGCTAAATGTACCCGCAATCTTATTTAGATAGGACTGACCTCATGTGAACTACGTGTTAGGACACAGCATCACGTGAGAGATATCCTAGCCGCCAGAGAGGAAAGTGATATAAAGGCTTTAAAAACTATACCAAGACACTTCAGGGAAAAACATAAAGAACCCTAAAGAACTTAGAATTTGTGGCATTGATAGGGTTCATGCTGGAAAAAGGGGTGGTGATTTGAAACCTCTACTATTTCAACGTGAATGTAGATGGATCACTTTTCTGGATACATTGGTGCCTTATGGATTGAATGAACAACTCCGCTTCGCTTCATTCCTTTAGTCTCATTTTGTCTCTGGATTTGTTTTAAATTCTTGTGTGTCTGTTTTCTTATTTTAACATATTCAGTATGTCACGTCTGCCGCACCTCCCCCTGAGCCCCGTCATACTCACTTGGCCTCGGCGTGGTCCCGGAGTGAGCGCGCGTCACCCGGTCTCCTCACTTCCTGTCTTACGGCCGGCTCCTGGGTCCCGTTGGGTGCGCGTGCATACCTCGCATCCCAGGCTCAGCAGTGCACACGCACTTCCTCGGGCTTGTCTACAGCCGCTCCGTTACTCCACTCTATGACCCGGGAGTCCTGCAGCCTCCCACGCTTGATTCAGGCTCCTTCCTTCCCTGCGCTTTCCTGTCTACCTGCCCATCAGAACTGCCTTGTGCTCTGCCTTGCATCCTGCGCCACCTTACCTTGTGATCCCTCTCTGTTCTCTCCTGCTGCAGTCCGTCCTTCTGTTTCCTTTCTTCCTGTGTCACCAGTCCCTCCTGAGTGTTCCACCTCCGTCGCCCTCCTTCGAATCTTCAGCAGTCTCTCCTGGGGTCGCCGGTCTCCCAGTCTGTTTTCCGCTTGTGTCTCCTACCTCCTGTCCTTGTGTATCAGCTTCCGTGGCAATAGTCTCCCCTGGGCCAGCCGCTGATGCTCCCTGTATAGGGGGTGGTCCACTAGGCCAGCTCACCCGAGGGAGGTTCGTTGTCACGGTCCTGCGGGTTCACTTTAGGAGTTCCACAAGTCTCACAATATATATATTGTCTATTTTTTCTTTTTTATAGTTATCTTTGATGGGATATAGTGATTTGTTACGCCACATCACTTATGTATCACACGAAATTTCTTCATGATGTGTGGACCAAATTACCATCTAATAGACAGTTTTGAAGAAATGGATCATCTCCAGATAATAGAAAAATGCCTATGATGATTGGTACTGTATGTTTTTCATTTGAGATTGTTTGCATACCATGTTAATATATTACGTTTGTATGTTATTGTTATACATTGCTCAAAAAAATAAAAGGAACACTTAAACAACAGAATATAACTCCAAGTAAATCAAACTTCTGTGAAATCAAACTGTCCACTTAGGAAGCAACACTGACAATGAATTTCACATGCTGTTGTGCAAATGGAATAGACATCAGATGGAAATTATTGGCAATTATCTAGACACTCAATAAAAGGAGTGGTTCTGCAGGTGGGGACCACATCTCAGTACCAATGCTTTCTGGCTGATGTTTTGGTCACTTTGGAATGTTGGTTGTGCTTTCACAGTCGTGGTAGCATGAGATGGACTCTACAATCTACACAAGTGGCTCAGGTAGTGCAGCTCATCCAGGATGGCACATCAATGTGAGCTGTGGCAAGAAGGTTTGCTGTGTCTGTCAGCGTAGTGTCCAGAGGCTGGAGGCGCTACCAGGAGACAGGCCAGTACACCAAGAGACGTGGAGGGGGCCGTAGGAGGGCAACAACCCTGCACCAGGACTGCTACCTCAGCCTTTGTGCAAGGAGGAACAGGAGGAGCACTGCTAGAGCCCTGCAAAATGATCTCCAGCAGGCCACAAATGTGCATGTGTCTGTACAAACGGTTAGAAACCAACTCCATGAGGATGGTCCGAGTGCCCGACGTCCACAGGTAGGGGTTGTGCTCACAGCCCAACACCGTGCAGGACGATTGGTATTTGTCACAGAACACCAGGATTGGCAAATTTGCCACTGGCGTCCTGTGCTCTTCACAGATGAAAGCAGGTTCACACTGAGCGCATGTGACAGATGCGACAGTCTGGAGATGCCATGGAGAGTGATCTGCTGCCTGCAACATCCTTCAGCATGATCGGTTTGGCAGTGGGTCAGTAATGGTGTGGGATGGCATTTCTTTGGAGGGTCGCACAGCCCTCCATGTGCTCGCCAGAGGTAGCCTGACTGCCATTAGGTACTGAGATGAGATCCTCAGACCCCTTGTCAGACCATATGCTGGTGCGGTTGGCCCTGGGTTCCTCCTAATGCAGTGGACATGTGCGCATGCCTGTGACGCTTGCATTCCGGAGCATCGCCGCTGGCGCCAGTCACGTGAAGCTTGCAGGTCATGATTGCTAGGGGAACAGCTCCCTGACCCCTCAGGAAACGTGGGAAGCTTAGCGGTGATGCAAGTTCCAGTGCTTACATTTGTCCTGCAATTGGCATTAGGTGATGTTGGCATATAAAAAACCTGTTGTGACACACACTGCTACGGCCCCCCAAAGAGGCCTACATTAAACGCGTGTAGGGGCTGGTAGTCTGCTTCCACACTGCGACCATTATGGGTGAGGATCAATCTTTGGCTAACCTATCTGATTAGTTGCTCTTAAAAGACATATACACACTTTATTACATGGTTTATTAGCCTAAAGAACTTGATTCCTCTGGTCGGATCTTTATCAGTGTGGTTTTCTGGACTTCTTACCTGTGTCCTTCTTGCTTTAGATACCCATTTGATGTTTGTGTGTGTCTATTTATACTCTTGTAATTTTTACTCTACTATGTGATACTGGTATTCAACAAATGTCATTTTGTATTCATTTTGTAGACAGTCTTGGCTCCAAATTTTTCGAATTTTGCATGTGTTTGGGAGTTTTTCTGTCAATATCTCCAGATTTTTGTACAATACTTTTATTGCTCTGATCTGTATATTTACAACATGGAATGCTGCATGTAAAGCAAAACTGGCAGAGCACTTCCTTCAATTGTAATGAAGATACAGAACAATATGGAAATGTCCAGAGTGATTGAGGAGCGGGCGCGACCACTAATATGAACCAGTGCAACAGTATACAGTACAGACCAAAAGTTTGGACACACCTTCTCATTTAAAGACAAGAAATCCCACTTATTAAACCTGACAGGACACACCTGTGAAGTGAAAACCATTTCCGGTGACTACCTCTTGAAGCTCATCAAGAGAATGCCAAGAGTGTGCAAAGCAGTCATCAAAGCAAAAGGTGGCTACTTTAAAGAACCTAGAATATAAGACATAATTTCAGTTGTTCACACTTTTTTGTTAAGTATATAATTCCACGTGTGTTAATTCATAGTTTTGATGCCTTCAGTGTGAATGTACAATTTTCATAGTCATGAAAATACAGAAAAATCTTTAAATGAGAAGGTGTGTTCAAACTTTTGGTCTGTACTGTGTATGTGTGTATATATTATATATATATTTATTTTATTTTTTTTAATCTTTTTTTTTTTCAGGGCCCCCTTGAAACTCCGCCAATGCTCCACCCTAGCCCTGCTTCCACCCGTCAAACCTTCCACAGTCCCACCACACTCTTTTGGAAAAACTCCACTCCTGCACCATGTCCTCACAAATTACACATTAACAGTTCCCATCACCAGATCACATACATAGCCAGTGGCTTATTTTGGCAAAAAGATTTTTTAATCCGCCATCACGACAAGGTAGACTCTTTTGGCTGGGCTGTACCCTACTGTAATTTATTAAACATTTGTTAAAATATCCAATAAAATTTTAGGTATTTTTATTTATTGTTTAAAACTTGCCTGGACTCCTCTCTGTAGAAAATAAGTTACCTAGAGCACATTTCCCAACCTCTATACTATGCCAGATGAAGAGAAAAGCGAAAGTGTCACCCTGCACAGTAACAGGACCTCTCCTACCCCACACTGAAAACAGTATCCTCAAAAATATCATCCTTTAATTAGCCCCTACAGTAATAATATCCCACATTCTGAACCCCATGTATCCTCCCATTCTGGACCCCACATGTCCACCCATTCTGCCTCATGTCTCTCCATACTGCCCCCATAGTCATCCATAATAGTATAATGCATCCCATAGTCATATATAGTAGTGTAATGCACCCCCATAGCGGGATAATGCACCCCCATAGCGGGATAATGCACCCCCATAGTGGTATGTGCCCCATAGTATAATACAGCCCCATAGTAGTATTATGCAGCCCCATAACAGTATAATGCACCTAATAGTTTAATGCAGCCCTATAGCAGTATAATGCACCCCCATAGTATAATTCAGCCCCATCTGAGGATGCAAGGTAGTTACTGAGCTGGCAGATCCTGCCTCTGGGGCCCGGTGAGCAGGAGAGAGGGGGCCCACTGCTCATCGGGTCCCATATGCCAGTAAGGGCAGTAATGCCCTGATGGCAGCCCTGCATGCATACTCAGGGTAACTCCAACTGGAAGTTCCTAGGGCTGAGAACAGCCGACACCCGATATGGCCCGATCACCCTAGAACTCCAGACGGGTATTTCCACTTGATGTTTTCCACACGTACTCATTCACACACAGGTCCAGACCTGAACGTTTATTTCCATGCATGTGTTTGCCAACAGACAGTAATCTCCTTGAGGAACAGAAAACAGAGGCATCCCCCTGTGTCACCAAACTCACACCCTGACGATATTCATGGGGAACTACCACCCTTCCCTGATCCCTCCTCCTGAGAGGACAACGAGACTCAGGGTTTACCTGTGGTGAGGGTCAAATCTTGCCCCTATTCCCTGGTAGCACCTTAGCTGCCTCCACCAGAGAAGAAGGGGTAGATTTGAGAAGGACGGCCGAGACCATAGCTCCCAGGCAATAGTCTGGTCCAAATTAACTACTTTCCTTGACCGCAAATCTATGACCGGATTGTGTCTCTTCAGCCAGGGAAAGCCTAAGACTATGGGAGTTGGCATACGCTCCAAGATGAACCATGACAGAGACTGTTCATGAAGAGTTCCTATACGCAGGTTAATATTGTCTACGACTTGGAACAGACTCCTATGGCTGAGAGGGACAGAGTCAATCGCATGAATGGAAATGGGTCTCGCCAGCGTCCTACCAATCAGACCACGAGTCTGAACAAAGTGAGAATCCAACAGATTGACCCCAGCTCCACTATCCACAAGAACTGGTACAGTCTCAGTCTCCCCACCAACCACCACTTCAGCAGAAGTGGAAAACTGAGATGTGAATGTGGAGATGTACACACCCTGGTTGCCTCCCTCCATACGACCAGGGGAATGCGGCTTTGGTGACGAAGTACCAACTTTGGTGTGAGATGGGCAGACAGTAATGATCCGTAAGACCACAGTAGAAACATGCCCCCGTCCCACGGAGAACTGTAGGCAACCCATGAGTAATAGTAGGCAGTAATGTAGGCAACCCATGAGTATAGGTTCGTCCATCTGCACAAATGTGCAGATGGACACCAAATCTCCCTCGAAAGAACACCAGGTGGGAGATCTGGTGTACGTCTCTCCCTGAAGTGTCTATCCACCCGGATTGCAAGGGTCATGGTGGCCTCCAACAACCCAGGAATAGCATACTGCACCAGAGTATCCTGAAGCCTAGCTGACAGACCCTGACAAAAATTTCTCCTAAGAGCAGGGTCATTCCACTGAGTCTCAGTGGCCAGTCTCTGAAATTTTGAGCAGTACTCCTCAGCCAGCCCTCCTGCTTGATCTTACAGAGTCAAGACTCAACCAGGGAAATGCCATCAGGATCCCCATACACCAGCACCAATGCCGCAAAAATCTCGTCCACCGACTGCAAAGCTGGTGAATCGGTCGGCAGGGAGAAGGCCCAGGACTGGGGACCACCCTTGAGAAAGAAGACTCATCCCCAAACGCTGTTGCTCACTCCCAGAAGAACGAGAGTGAAGCCTGAAATATAATTTACAGGCTTCTTTGAACACAATAAACACAGAGAACCTGTCAGGGAGAGATATTGTGGGTTCCTGTTGAGCCTGGACATGAGCCAAGACGAAGAACCCAGACACCTGCTGAAATTGCTGCACCACCCGAGTCCGCAACTCAGTAACCTCATCCGTGAGGATCTGGATCTGGCGCACAAAAGCCTCCACTTGCGCCATAGGTTCACCAGAAGAATGGTACAGTTGGTAATAATGTCACGACCCAACAGAAGTCGGTACAGCAGACAACACAAAACACACAACGGGATAGAAAAAGGGAGAGGAAGGCCCTAACAATAGGGAACGATAAAAAACTTAGCTCAAGCTTCTGCTGCAAGCTCCACACAGCAGAGGATACGGAACCAGGACCTCATGTAGCTGATACACTGTTGGCACCAGAGAGCTCCCAACCCCTCGGCTGGTCTCCAGAGAAAAACTATTACCAACAGTCAGCTGATGGATCATGTGGCTTTTTAAAGGACAGTGGGAGTGGTCACCACCCACAGCAGCTGCCTGCAAGGAAACTGACATGAACCCTTGCTCGCCCAAAAGTAAAAACCACGTTTAAATTAAAGCAGAACCAGAGCTGCCATGACTCCTAAATATTAGTCGTGACAATCATACTGTTGGTGAACCATGATACTATGTGGGGAGGCAGTGGTGAACATCATACTGTGTGGGGTTTGTGGGACCATCATAATATGTGGGTGGAGGAATGAGTTTCATATAATATAAAACTCTGACCTCTAAGTTTAGGAGCTACATAACTTCCATTCCTATCCCATTTATTGTATGTTAAATTTTTTTAATAAAGTTTGTTTGAAAAAGGAACTACGTAAAGCAATGAATGACAGACAGTGACATCACAATGAGATACATTCTATGTGAAGAATCAGCACTGAGATCGCTCCTCACATTCCTGCTGCAGATCCATCTGAGGACATTGGATGCACACAACTTCAGGAAGAACACGACTCAGACCAGGAGTAGACACCATCACAAGATGACATGGGCATCGCGATTATCATAAGCAGCCGCTGGTCTTGGCCTCAGCAGCCTCCATATTATTTGTCACATATCTTTTAAGCACACCGAGGAAATTTGCTGAAAAGTCAAGAACAATGTTTAGGAAGTTTACCTTCCAGGGCAGGACATCCACCATGATGACACAGGTCAGTGGCTCAGAAGTGAAATAAATGCGTAGGGGGAGATTTATGAAGGCTGAAATGTTATATGATTTTCTTAATCTATAACCCTGCTGGAGTGAGGTGGGCAAATTAATTTAGCTCATACTGTGTGGGAGGCAGTGATGACCATCATACTGTGTGGTGTTTACAGGTCCATCATAATGTGTAGGTGGAGGAATGTGGGAACATCATTCTGTATGAGGGCATTTTTGGGGCATATTCTATGGGGCCATGCAAGGGGTATCATAATGTGTGAGAACACTGAAGGGCCTCAGTAAGTGCAAAAAACCAAGTCTGGCAATACATATCCTTCTCCGTTTCTAAAAAAATTGGGAATTTGTTTTCTTTATGGCTGTGCCTATGTTCCATGATAGGATTTTTGATATGGGGCCCCGTAATTTCTATGTACGCCCCTTCGTAGTCACTTAGGTTATTATAATGAGTCCCAATGGGGAAGCATTACAGGGGAAGCACAAGAGGCATTATAATTGTTATCAGGAGTCACAAGGGCACATTTTTTCTATAGGACGCTGTGTAGGTGCAGGGGAGCATTATTACTACAAGGAAGTACAGAGGGAATATTGCTATGTAGGGGCACAATAGGAGGGTACTACAATATATAGTAGGGCTGGCTGGCAGTCAGTGCAGGGGTGTGCTACAGAATAATATAACACCCAAAACTAGTGCTGAGGAATTCCATAATACACAACTTACGTGCTACATCATAATGTAATATATACCACAGCTGTTGATGTATAACATAATGCACCTCACCTACTGGAGAATATTATAATGTGCATATCACTTGCTGCAAAATATTATACTATACAGCTCACCCGCTAAAGAACAAGATCATATATACCTCACCTGCTGCAGAATAAGATTATTATTTATTTATTTATACAGCACCATTAATTCCATGGTGCTGTACATTAGATGGGGTTACATCAAAATACAAATATCACTTACAGTAAACAAACTAACAATGACAGACTGATACAGTGGGAGAGGACTACATTCTACAGGATTATGGGGAACGAAACAGTAGGTTGGGGGTTGCAGCACATATAGTGCTGGAGGACACATACAGGGCCTCTAAGAGAGCAGTAATGTACCACCACTACAACACAGGACATATAGTGCTGGAGGACACATACAGGGCCTCCAGGAGAGCAGTAATGTACCACCACTACAACACAGGACATATAGTGCTGGAGGACACATACAGGGCCTCCAGGAGAGCAGTAATGTACCACCACTACAACACAGGATATATGGTGCTGGAGGACACATACAGGGCCTCCAGGAGAGCAGTAATGTACCACCACTACAACACAGGACATCTAGTGCTGGAGGACACATACAGGGCCTCCAGGAGAGCAGTAATGTACCACCACTACAACACAGGACATCTAGTGCTGGAGGACACATACAGGGCCTCCAGGAGAGCAGTAATGTACCACCACTACAACACAGGACATCTAGTGCTGGAGGACACATACAGGGCCTCCAGGAGAGCAGTAATGTACCACCACTACAACACAGGACATCTAGTGCTGGAGGACACATACAGGGCCTCCAGGAGAGCAGTAATGTACCACCACTACAACACAGGACATCTAGTGCTGGAGGACACATACAGGGCCTCCAGGAGAGCAGTAATGTACCACCACTACAACACAGGACATCTAGTGCTGGAGGACACATACAGGGCCTCCAGGAGAGCAGTAATGTACCACCACTACAACACAGGACATCTAGTGCTGGAGATCACACCACTGCAATGACTGTTGGGGAATCACTCTGTAGTTACGCGGAGTCGCCGCAGGAGAAGATGGGGACCGGACATCCCCGACATCAGGGGAATAGCGGCTACACAGTCCTGGGCACGGACCGGAGAGGACGCGCAGCCTCAGTGTGGCAGGGGCCGGTCACACCGCTCCTCTGTCTGCACCGCGCAGTGAATGACGCGGTGTGTAGTGACACATACCGCAGTCCACGCGGAACTTCTCGTGCCTGGACTTCAACTGCTCACGTCACTCTGCTGCTCCACCAAGTACCGCTCCAGTTTTCCCTGCACGGCTTTGGGCAGCTTGGTCATCTCGGCCTTCTCCAGCACTTGCTGCAGAACCGCCGCCATCTTGTCGGACGCAGCCTCTCCGGGTCACACGAGCAGGACAAGGATAAGAATAAAGAATAAGATTATATATACCTCACCTGCTGCAGGATAAGGTTATATATACCTCACCTGCTGCAGGATAAGGTTATATATTCCTCACCTGCTGCAGGATAAGATTATATATACCTCACCTGCTGCAGGATAAGGTTATTTATTCCTCACCTGCTGCAGGATAAGATTATATATACCTCACCTGCTGCAGGATAAGATTATATATACCTCACCTGCTGCAGGATAAGGTTATATATTCCTCACCTGCTGCAGGATAAGGTTATATATACCTCACCTGCTGCAGGATAAGGTTATTTATTCCTCACCTGCTGCAGGATAAGATTATATATTCCTCACCTGCTGCAGGATAAGGTTATATATTCCTCACCTGCTGCAGAATAAGATTATATATTCCTCACCTGCTGCAGGATAAGATTATATATTCCTCACCTGCTGCAGGATAAGGTTATATATACCTCACCTGCTGCAGGATAAGGTTATATATACCTCACCTGCTGCAGGATAAGGTTATATATACCTCACCTGCTGCAGGATAAGGTTATATATTCCTCACCTGCTGCAGGATAAGGTTATATATACCTCACCTGCTGCAGGATAAGGTTATTTATTCCTCACCTGCTGCAGGATAAGATTATATATTCCTCACCTGCTGCAGGATAAGATTATATATACCTCACCTGCTGCAGGATAAGGTTATATATACCTCACCTGCTGCAGGATAAGGTTATATATACCTCACCTGCTGCAGGATAAGATTATATATACCTCACCTGCTGCAGGATAAGATTATATATACCTCACCTGCTGCAGGATAAGATTATATATTCCTCACCTGCTGCAGGATAAGGTTATATATTCCTCACCTGCTGCAGGATAAGGTTATATATACCTCACCTGCTGCAGGATAAGATTATATATACCTCACCTGCTGCAGGATAAGGTTATATATTCCTCACCTGCTGCAGGATAAGGTTATATATACCTCACCTGCTGCAGGATAAGGTTATATATTCCTCACCTGCTGCAGGATAAGATTATATATACCTCACCTGCTGCAGGATAAGATTATATATACCTCACCTGCTGCAGGATAAGATTATATATACCTCACCTGCTGCAGGATAAGGTTATATATTCCTCACCTGCTGCAGGATAAGGTTATATATACCTCACCTGCTGCAGGATAAGATTATATATACCTCACCTGCTGCAGGATAAGATTATATATGCCTCACCTGCTGCAGGATAAGGTTATATATACCTCACCTGCTGCAGGATAAGATTATATATACCTCACCTGCTGCAGGATAAGATTATATATACCTCACCTGCTGCAGGATAAGATTATATATACCTCACCTGCTGCAGGATAAGGTTATATATACCTCACCTGCTGCAGGATAAGATTATATATACCTCACCTGCTGCAGGATAAGATTATATATTCCTCACCTGCTGCAGGATAAGATTATAGATACCTCACCTGCTGCAGAATAAGATTATATATACCTCACCTGCTGCAGGATAAGATTATATATACCTCACCTGCTGCAGAATAAGATTATAGATACCTCACCTGCTGCAGGATAAGATTATATATACCTCACCTGCTGCAGAATAAGATTATAGATACCTCACCTACTGCAGAATAAGATTGTATATACCTCACCTGCTGCAGAATAAGATGATATATACCTCACCTGCTGCAGAATAAGATCATAAATACCTCACCTGCTGCACAATAAGATGATATTTTACTCACCTGCTGCAGAATAAGATGATATTTTACTCACCTGCTGCAGAATAAGATGATATATTACATGCTGCAGCATAAGATCATGTATACCTCACCTGCTGTAGAATAACATCATATATATCTCATCTGCTGCAGAATAAGATCATATATACCTCACCTGCTGCAGAATAAGATCATATATACATTACCTGCTGCAGAATAAGATATATTGCTCACCTGCTGCAGAATAAGATCACGTATAACTCACCTGCTGCAGAATATGATGATACATACTTTAATTGCTGCAGAATAAGATCATATATACCTCATCTGCTGCAGAATAAGATGATATATACCTCACCTGCTGCAGAATAAGATGATATATACCTCACCTGCTGCAGAATAAGATGATACCTCACCTGCTTCAGAATAAGATCATATACCTCACCTCCTGTAGAATATTATAATAAACACTTAATCATAGTACCCTCATCAGCTGCTGCCAAGCCTAAAAATATACACATCAGCTACTTTCACACTAGCGTCGGGCACTGCACGTCGCAATACGTCGTGGAGAAAAAACGCATCCTGCAAAGTTGCCCGCAGGATGCGTTTTTTCTCCATAGACTTTTATTAGCGACGCAGTGCCACACGTTGCAACCGTCGTGCGACGGTTGCGTTGTGTTATGGCGGACCGTCGGCACAAAAAAAGTTACATGTAACTTTTTTTGCACGTCGTGTCCGCCATTTTCGACCGCGCATGCACGGCCGAAACTCCGCCCCCTCCTCCCCGGACCTTACAATGGGGCAGCGGAAGTGTTGTAAGACTGCTTCCGCTGCCCATGTCAGGCATTTTTTTCACAGTATGCGTCGGTACGTCGGGCTGACGCAGCGCAACGGCCCCGTACTGACGCTAGTGTGAAAGCAGCCTAAGCTGCTGCAGAACCTTACATAAAAATTACAAAAAGAATATTTATATTTTATATCAACCAATGTACAAGTATGTCCCGTTTACTCTTTAACACTACATTCCCACAATGAGCTTTTTGGACAGTTTTTAATGATGCAGATTTTCTGCAGTATTCTGCAACCAGGTTACTTGCATTTTTTCAAAAATACACTGTGTCAAAAACTCACCAAAAGCTCATTGTGGGAAGGGAGCCTAAAAAGAGATTTTGCAACAGCTGCAACTCTTTGTATACAGTCCGGTTCACCAAATTTAGCAGAACCTCACAATACAAACCTCAAATACTTAAAATATGTGTTTAAATGATGAATGAGTTTCATTTAATATAAAGCTCTGACCTCTAAGTTTTGGAACTACATAAAGCAATGAAAGACATGGACAATGACATCACAATGAGATACATTCTATGTGAGGCCTCAGCACTGAGATCACTTCTCACATTCCTGCTGCAGATCCATCTGAGGACATTGGATGCACCAAACTTCAGGAAGAACACGACTGAGAACAGGAGTAGACGCCATCACGAGATGACATAGACATCGCGATCATCATAAGCAGCCGCTGGTCTTGGCCTCATCAGCCTCCATATTATTTGTCACATATCTTTTAAGCAGACTGAGGAAATTTGTTGAAAAGTGAAGGACATTGTTTAGAATTCTACCTTCCAGGGCAGGACATCCACCATGATGACACAGGTCAGTGGCTCAGAAGTGAAATAAAATT